>NC_048595.1:370805366-371111616 GCF_003668045.3 Cricetulus griseus | reverse complement strand
AGGCCTAGGATATAGGGTGGCTAGCTGGTTCAGCAACTCTGTTCCAGGAAAAGGCTAGCCATAAAAAGTTAGATTAGAATCTTACAAATGATCTTAATGAACAGGGAGTTTCCCCTTGTGATTTCCCTCGGGACCTTTCACTGGTATTCTTGGTATTTTGGGTTGTGGTTTCTTCCCTCACTGGTAATTTTGGTATTTTGGGTTGTGGAATCTTCCTTTAAAACCCCCTATTCCCAGCCATTTGGGGTCGAAACTCCTCTACCCCTGCGTGGGATATGAGTCTCGGCCCCAGCGAGCTGGTTCCTGTCAATAAACCTCGTGTGATTGCAGCAAGGATCAGTGCTTTTTTGCAATTTGGACCCCTGGGTCCTTTTTGGTTTCGGGACAGCTGTGTACCTTCAGGGCCAGGCCCCTGGCAACTCCCACGGGCCGACAGGCATCCGGAGAGGAGCGTTTTGCCTGTTTTTCCATTTGCCTCACCCATGGGAAATGCATAAGGAACCTTTCTGGTAACAGAACCAGCAGGTGGGTAAACAGACAAAAAATAAAATAAAGCAGCTTATAGTCACCACCATCTTGGCCATGTGATCTAACCTGGGGGCTGTCATCTTGGCCATGTGACCTGTAGGCTCGCCCACTCCAGCGGCCTGTGCCAGCAAACCTGGCTGCCAGATCTTTTTGCTTTTTATTTTATTTTATTTTATTTTATTTTTTTGTCTGTGATTTCTTCTTTCACTGACTCTGTTGCTCATGGCTTGTTTACAGAATACTGTGTCTTTCCAGAGCCCTCTGTTGAAGTCTACTCTGTCTCTTTAAATCTCCTGTCTGTTTGCTACAAAATAAATCAGAGATTGCATTCTGGTTCTTCCTTTTACTGTTATCCAGTCCTGCTTGTCTCTATACCTATAATTTAACTTTATACTTATCTAACTCTATATACAACTTAAATTAAACTGTGCTAAGTCTCATATTTCTAAATTGCTATGTATCTTTAAATGATGATGAAAGTTTAAAATCATAAAGGTCTATTTCAAATTAATAAAATATTTATACCACTCAGTCCATCCTGTAAACCGTTTACAAAGGTACAGCTTTTGTTTTATTACAAAAAGGGATTTTTCTCTAACTAAAGGCAAATTTTTAACTGCTGAGATACTAAACAGACAGACAGCCCTCAAATGCTCAGAGAACATGGCATTTAAAATGTTTTGCTAAAAAGCTTTCTATAACAGAGAGATAGGCCAGCTGCTGGCGCCACCCCATTTCCTCCAAAAAGACTGATGGACACTAAAGAAACTTCATCTTGAGTCAATGACAACGCTGGTCACTGAGCAACCCTGCCCTTCGCCTCAACTGCTACAAAGTACTCCAGACCGTGGATGAGAGGACAGTGGAATCGACTTGTCCCGCATTGCTTGGGCCAATGGTAGGGAGCCTTCCTGTAGCCCGTAATCCACAAGTCACATGCTATCAGCAAGAAGGCAGGTGTCCTGCAGCCCCCTTCTATGGATGGGTGACCTTAGGGTAGCTGTCCATGCAGCCTGCCGGAAAGTCTCTGTTATTCTTTAATCATTAATTCAGGTAAAATCTTATCCTTCTCAAGAACTCTGATGCTTTTGACAGCTGGTAGTCTTGCCAGCTTAAAGCAAAACAGATGTCAGGAACAGGTATTTTAGGGTTTATCTATATGAAGATAGGAAAAATATAAGATATGAAGGTCTGGGAATATAATTATGAATGTCTGAGAATGGAAGGTATAAACGTCTGAAAATGGAAGGTCTAAGATGATAATATAAGTTATATGAATTAAAGTTATGAAGGTCTGAAAATGTAAGTTACAAAGATCTGAGGATGGAAAGGTCTAACACAATGGATAAATGCAAGTTATGAAGGTCTGAGAATGGAAGGTATAAAGGTCTGAAAATGGAAGGTCTAAGACGGTAATGTAAGATGTATGAATTAAAGGTCTGAGGATAAAAAGGCTTACGTGATGATAAAGTGAGTTGAGATATTAAAAAGAATGAAATATGTTCTGGATTTCTCTATTTCTCATGGTACTGTTTATAGTAAAGTTCTACAATGCCACTATAAGATCATAACTACAAGGTCAAGACTAAGATGCTTTTCATTGTCCTAAAAAAAAAATCTGTCAATTTAAAAATGTTAATGCTTTCAGCCAAGTTGCTTCTAACATGAATAGGCTGCTATTGTATCTAATACTTATGTTTCCACAAACTCTAAGGATTCTTTTAAGTTCCAAGGGGCTGAATTGGATCCAAACAAACAGGTCAGATTCTCTCCAATTATTCAATCTTTCCCTGGTCCCGAGATTCCCTTCCCTCAGGTTGGGACACCTCGGGAACCCCTCCCTCATCTTACAATCTTCCCCTCAAGTGACAGGACCTAAGAAAATTTTTTTTCTAAACTTAACCTTGTCCTCTGCTCTGCCAACATCTTGCCAGATCTAAGAGGCACCAGGGAGTTCCATACAGCCTGGACTTTGATGAAACAACCAGCTACCCCAGGACGTGGCAGCACCCCAACCTTCTCAGGGCCCCCAAAGATGGTTAACGACCCCCATGTCAGCAGGAAGCAGTCTTGAGAATTCAATGCCCTTATTCCTTATTCTGCCATGTCCAACACCACACCTTTTTTTAAAAAATAATAAGTAAAGGTGGGATTGAAAGGTTCAGGCATTTTGCTGGCCTGCCCCCTGTTAACTGGCAGAACAGGCAGTACCCTGGTCATCCCAGGTTTCCATGGTAACAAAATCTGCACGCAGGTGTAGAGGACCCCTTTAAAAGACAGATCCTTGCCCATTTACACTCTCTCTATATACTTCTCTCTCTACACTCTCTACTCTTCTCTGTCTGCTTCTGCTTCTCTTCTCTTCTCTCTCTATGGCAACTGGCCATGGCCATGGCGGTCAGTCATTTACCCTGTTTCTCCTCTCCTTTAGTCTCCCTACTCTGCTGAGCCTATAATAAACTGCTTAATATGTCTAATATGTCTCTTAGTCTTATGTCTCATCCACCTCTCTTTTTCTTTATATCTAATTTAAACAAAAATTTAACAGTTACTGTCATTTTTGTTTGTTTGTTTCTGTTTTTCTTTTTGTTTTTCAAGGCAGGGTTTCTCTGTGGCTTTGGAGGCTGCCCTGGAACTAGCTCTTGGAGACCAGGCTGGTCTCGAACTCTCAGAGATCCTCCTGCCTCTGCCTCCCAAGTGCTGGGACTAAAGGTGTGCACCACCACTGCCTGGCATGTTACTGTCATTTTTTAATTTACAGTTTTACTTACTATTCCGGAAAACTTTTTCTCTGCACTTCCCCTGCAATTGTTAGTTGTTGTCACTAGGTGGCAGTAGGTATACCCATGTTGTGGGCATGCAAATTTTGTTTCATTAAAACATAGTCAAGCCACCCATTGCAAATTTGTAAGCTCTCAATGTTATGTATGCATGTGCATGCATGTGTTTGTGTTTATGTATTTGTGTGTGTGTGTGTGTGTGTGTGTGTGTGTGTGTGTGGTATTGTTTTTCAAGACAGGATTTCTCAGCCTCCAAAGCCACAGAGAAACCCTGTCTCCAACTGCCCCCCCCCAAAAAAAATGACAGGGTTTCTCTGTGTAGTCTTGCCGTCCTGCAGCTCAGTCCATAGACCAGGCTGGACTTGAATTCAGAAATCTGCCTGCCTCTGCTTCCCAAGTGCTGGGATTAAAGATGTGCACCACCACCACCCAGCTTATTTAAAGATTTTTTAAAGGGGTGGTGTTGCAAAATGTTTGTGCACTGTGAAGATGGGTCTTTGCCAAGGGACCTCCTGAGTCTTTTAGTAAAGAACCGAATGGTCAATAGCTAACCAGGAGGTATAGGTGGGATTTCTGGGGAGAGAAAGGAAGAAGAGGGGAACCTAGGAGACACCAGGAGACATGGGGAGGAAACAGGAGGTGCAAGATGGAAGAGAGGTAACACCATGTTATAGAATGTAGATTAATATAAATAGGTTAATATAAGTTATACGAGTTAGTTAGGAACAAGCCTAAACTATAGGCCGAGCTTTCATAATTAATAAGAAGTCTCTATGTCATTATTAGGGAGCTGGTGGCCCAAAGGAAATTCCAACTACAGGGTAGTGGTGGCATAACAACACTTGGGAGGCAGAGGCAGGTGGATCTCTGTGAGTTCATGGCCAGTCTGGTCTACAGAGTGAGCTCCAAGACAACCAGGGCTGTTACACAGAGAAACCATGTCTTGAAATCCCCCTCCTGCTCCCATCAATTTTTTAAAAAATGTCTATGTGTGAGTGCCTGCATGTATTTATGTATACCACACAAATGTCTGATGCCTATGAAAGCCATAGGAGGATTGTGTCAGGTTCCCTGGAATGCAGTTACAGATGGTACTGTGTGTGCTGGAAATCAACCTTGATCCTCTGCAAGAGCAGAAAGTGCTCTTAACCACTGAGCCAGCACTACAGCTTCCTGCTCCACTTGTTGGTTTAAAGATGTTCACTTTGACTTTCCCCCACTAGTTAGGTAATCATGTAGCTGGCTACATGATCCAATTTTCACCTGGATTGGCGTTCTTGTGTCTATAGCTTCTTGTCTTGTTAATTTGGAACTGCCTGGCCATTATTTCAACATTTCTGTATCTTATTCTTCAGTGTGAGTATCACCATCTCCCAGAAGTCTTCTCTGAGTTCTGGTTGGATTTGGTGGCGTCCTGTATTCCTGAAACCTCTTTGCAACAGCCTTTGCTTTAATTTTAACCCTGCTAGTTGCCATTGCTCTTTTAACTGTCAGTCTCCAACTGGAGGGATATTAGCAGATGTGCCCACTGCAGACTGTCCTTGGGTTCCATCTGGGATCTAGAACGATACAGCACAGATTGCTGTCCACTCTTCTCTGACACCCCACAGCTATGGCTCCTGGGAATAAGCTATCCATCAGGGCAGAGAAGACACTGTGGTAACAGAGGTTAGTGGAGGGAACTGTGCCAGCCTTTTGGATATTTTATGAATGACTTGTGAAAGCAACATCTCAGGGCATTCTGGCCAAGTGCCAGCTGGCTACTCAGCTTCAGAGCAGCTGTTGAGAGACACCAGGCCTGATGGGTCCTCTGGTCTCTATGCAAGCTGGTGTCTGTGCCTCTGTGCCACCTGGACCTGTACAGAGAGGGGAGCACCAACACAGAAAACAGGATAAACCCCCAGAGAAATTGGGCCTTCTGCCTCTGAATCACGGTGGGAACTGGCCCTCAGTGGCCCTACCATGCAGTTCTTCTGTTCAAGCTTTAACACCATCTGCCAGGCACTGGTGAGACCATTTCTGATGAATCCTCACAAAGGAAAAATGAGCAGAGAGCTTAATGAGTGGCCAGGTATAAAGTGACAAGACAGGGGTCTGATCCCACACCCATCAAGCATGTGACCATCAGATACAGCTTCTGCCAGCTCACCTTCAGGACCCCCCTGGGTCACATTACATATCAGCCTTAGGGCTCTGGGATGTCTCTCCTCATGGCCAAAGTCTCCTGCTATACTGCTCTCTCCCATCTTCCCTATCCTGCCAGTTACCTATCCCAAGTCACCTACTCGGTCCTATTTGGTCTGGGGGCAGTAGATGTGGAATCAGGGCCCCCATGATTAAGCTCATATCCATTACTGTTAACCCCTCCCCCATCAGAGGCCTAGAGATTTCACCTGACTTGACAAATGTGTGTCTTTTGCCAGGCATGATAGTGCACATCTGTAATACCAGTGCTCAAGAAACTGAAGCAGGAATGTATGAATATAGGCTAGCCTAGACTACATACTGAGTTCCTGGCCAGCCTGAATTAGTATATAATTGCCCTTATAAAATCAAAACAAGGAAGCTGGGCAATGTAGCACAAGCCTTTTCTCCTAGCAAGTAGGAAGCAGAGGCAGGCAGATCCCAGGCAGGGAGGGAGCAGGGCTAGAAATGTGGTTCAGATTGGAGAGTTTGGAAATAGCAGCATGAGGAGGGCATCACTCTCTAAAGATGGATGAGCCAGGAGCTGGAGGAGGCCTCATATCTTGGTTGGCTTTCTTGTGCAGCTACCCCTGGGCCTCCTCCAGCTTTCTTGTTTGGTTCCAGAAATAAGTTCCCAATGGTTGCAGAGCAGTGGAGGCACATGCCTTTAATCCCAGCACTTGGGAGGCAGAGGCAGGTAGATATCTGTGAGTTAGAGGCCAGTCTGATCTATAGACTGAGTTCCAGGACACAGAGAAACCCTGTCTCAAAAACAAAATAAAACAAAACAAACAAAAACAACAAACAAAAAACAAAGGTTCCCAACAGTTAAGCTACTATATCTGCTTGTTATGCACAATGAGGAGATCATGGGGCTCATCTGGTGACCTTCCCTGGATTTGACCTTGATTCTTCCATCATCATAGGTCATAGGCTGTATCCCCAGATCTTTTGGTAACTGTGAAACATTTATAATAAAATGGAAGCTTCATGGGAAGGGCCCATCCCATCCTCCCAGGAATTCCTAGGGACCTCAGTGCCTAGCAAATATTTCCAAGTGACATACAGGACTAAGGATTGAGGTATGTGGGCTCAAGTCCTGGCTCCTACATCCTAGCTTTGTGACAACAAATCAATTCTCTAAGATGTTAAAACTACAGTCGCTCTAGCCAGGCATGGTGGTGCACACCTTTAATCCCAGCACTTGAGAGGCAGAGGCAGGTGGATCTCTGTGAGTTCTAGGCCAGCCTGATCTCCAAAGTGAGTTCTGGGACAGCTAGAGCTGTTACACAGAGAAACCCTGTCTCAAAAACCAAAAATCAAACCAAACCAAACAAACAAAAAACCAACTATAGTAGCTCTGGTCACCTGGGTGTTAGTTATAGTGTTCAAAAGAGTTCATAGGAAAAAGACCCAAAGACCAGAAAGCACTAACATTCAAGTGTAACATCAGTGTCTGGGAAAAGATGAATCAGAGCCTCCTTCATTCAGGATCACATGTACATGCACACATGTACACATACATGTATAAGGTACATAGGGCATGTACACACATCTATGCACCCAAGGCATGCACCTGTATTCACACCCACACAAGTGCATGCACACATGTAGACACATGGAGCTCATGAGCATGCATGAACATGTGCACCTGTACACACACGCACACAGAAGGCATAGATACATCTTTTAAGCCATAACAACTTGAACTTCCTCAGGCAGGCACCCAAATCAACCTTAACCCCAAGAAAGTTCCCTCTGGGTGGCATGGTGTTGATTAGAAAGCTCCTTGGGCTTCTGTATATTGTTTTGGGGAGGGAGGTGAGGGAAGCACTATGTTGTCACATTATTTATGAGGCTTGGAATCCCTCTTCTCAACCCCAAATCCACGCAGGAGTTACTTTTATATATAGCATAACAAACATGAGAGCTGGAAAACAGAGAATCGTCCAAGAAGACAGTCTGGCAGGAAGGCCTGTTGGAAGAGTCTCTCTTTCACCCTGTGCCCAGCAGGTAAGAGCCAGGAAACCAAGCCAAGCTCAGAGCTAGCTTAAGGTGGGACCAAAAGGCCAGGGCCAGGGCCAAATGGCCCCAGCCTTCTTTCCATTGTGATCTGGAAAGTAGCCATATCCAGTCAGGTCCTCTGTTCACTCACCAGCCACTGCTTGATCTTGGACTGTGCAAACCTTTGGACTCACCCCAGGGACATAGCCTGGAGCCTGTGTTGGTGAGCTCCAAAATGGTGAGCACTCCAGGGAGGGATGAAGAAGACACTGCACCTGTCGGGCACCCTCCTCCTGCCAGACACTGTGTTTGATTTCAGCCACACACTTGCCTGTGATTTCAGCTACATACTTGCTTAAATGGGTTTGACCTGTGCTGCCTTCATAAGGTATTAATAAAAACCCCTCCCTCCACTTTTTGTTTGGGACTTCTGCAGGTTAGGAAAGTGGTCTAGACATTGTGTTAGATCCCAAGACCTTGCCTTTTATTTTTCTTTAATGTATCTTTTGTTGTTGTTGTTTTGAGTGCAGGGGAAGGGGGGCAGTGTTTCGAGACAGGGTTTCTCTGTGGCTTTGGAGGCAGTCCTGAAACTAGCTCTTGTAGACCAGGCTGGTCTCGAACTCACAGAGATCCACCTGCCTCTGCCTCCCAAGTGCTGGGATTAAAGCCACAACAGCCTGGCTTCTTTAATGTATTTTTAAAAAACTGATTTATAAGTGTTTTGCCTGCATGTATGTCTGTGCACTATCTATATGCCTAGTGTTCTCAGGGTCTAGAAGAGGGAGTCAGATCCCCTGAAACTGGAGTTAGAGATAGTTGTGAGCCACCATGTGGGTGCTGGGAATTGAACGTTGGTCCTCTGGAAGAGCAGCTAATACTCTTAACCACTGAGCCACCTCTCTAGCCCCAAAAATGTATTGTAGATGGAATTTTCCTAGGGCCACCAACCAGCTCCCAAATAGTCTCTACACAGAGACTTATTAATTATGGATGCTTGAACTTAGTTTAGACTTGTCCCACTAACTCTTAACTTAATCTAATCTGTTTCTATTCATCTACATTTTGCCTTGGGGCTTTTTACCTTTCTTTCATTCTGTATGTGATAAGGAACACATCTCCCTACATGTATGTCCTACTTTCTTGCTTCCTCTGTGTCTGTCTGGCCCCTGGTGTCTCCCTGGCATTTCTTTTGCTTTCTTCTTTTCCAAGCCTAAATTCCCCCACCTACCTACTCTCCCTGCCTGAAAGTCCTGCCTTTATCTCCCTCACTATTGGCCATTCAGTTTTGTATTAGACCAATCAGGTGCCTTAGGCAGGCAAGGTAAAAATAGCAACACATTTTTACATAATTAAACAAATGCTACACATCTTTACATAGTTAAACAAATATTCCACAACATAAACAAATGCAACACATCTTTACATAGTTAAACAAATGCAACACATCTTTCCATAGTTAAACAAATATTCTGCAACAATGTATTTTGTTTCTATGTATGTGTGTTTGTCACATGTGTAGGATGTGTAGGTGCTTGCAGAGCTCAGAAGAGGGTGTTGGATCCCTTGGAACTGGAGTTAAAGGTAGTTCTGAGTACTGGGAACCAAACTCAGGTCCTCTGCAAGAGCAACAAATGCTCTTAACCACTGAGCCATCTCCATAGCCCTCATTTTTTAATTTTTGAGACAGGGTCTGACTAAGTTACTCAGGCTGACCTTGAACTTGCTGTTTTACTCTCTGTTCCCAGATCAGCAAAAAGTACTCTCTCTCTCAATCTCTCTATCTGGAGATGTAGCTAGAGTGCCTGTCTAGGGTGCATCAAGCTCTGAGTTCAATCCCTAGCACTGAATAAATTGGGTGTGGTGGCATTCACATGTAATCCCAGCACTTAGAGATAGATATAGAGGCAGGAGGATTAGAAGTTCAAGGCTGTCCTTAATTACATAACAAGTTTGAGAGCCTGTATCAGATAAAATAAATAAATAAATAAATAAAGTGTAGAGCATGTTTTCTGAGGATGATGGCTGAGGTTGTTCTCTAGATGCAGCAGGTGTGCATGCAGGCATGCACGAGCACATGCTCAGGGGCACACACACACACACACACACACACACACACACACACACACACACACGGTTGCAATCATTGTATTATCTCTTGTAGTATCTAAGTATAGGAATTTGGGAAAGGCTTTGCAACATGATTCTAGATGATTCTGGGCAGTTCTGTATGACTCTGCATTGAAAAAATTTTACACCCTTGTGTCCCAGAGGGCAGGAACTAAGCCCCAGTTGTGTAACTAGCTTCTCTGACTGTGCTCTGAGGCTGCCAGCCACTGGGATAGCCAGGTCTGGACATCAGGCAATGAGGGGCCCAGGAGTCCAAGGCCAGCTGCCAAGAAGGAAGCACTGAACAATAGCCCTCAAGAGGCCTGGCCTCTTGGAGCCAGATTTGCACTTTCAGGACAAAGGCTATTTCCTTTGTAGGAAATGATCTGCTGGGAGGGCTTCCTGTGGGAGCAGACTGAGAGGATCTAAGGAAGATGAGGTTGAGGAATCCCCACCATCCTCTTATTTCTGGGCACTGAGGTCGTTGAGGATACTAGTCTACTAACCATTGGTGTACTTTGTAAGAGACCCTGAGTTTTGAGCCTGGTTGTCAGAAGCCATGTTGGCTTGTTTCTCTATCCATGGCTACTCAAGCTTCCACCCCGGTACCTTCACTTCCCCTTCCAAAAGTGGGGGGCATGGTACCAATCTATTGTCTCCTGTGCCTCTGGGTTCCACCTTTACACAAACAACTGAGGCTTAGGAGTGACCTCAGGTCCTTCCTTAATCTCCTGGGGGATAAATAGGCAACCTCTTGAATGTGAGTACTGAGAGTGACATAGTGAAGGTATTGTTTCACTCTACCCACTGCATACAGAGTCCCTAGACAACAGTCACCAGGCTGTGCTGCTGGGAAATGGAGATGAGAAGCCCTTGGAGAGGAGATGCCTGGTTCTTGTTCCTTCCTTCTGAACAAACCAGAACTACATCAGGAAGCAGCAGGGCAAGGCAGGCTGTCAAGAACTCATGCCCACGGGAGAAGAGCCCGCCCTGGGAGCTGACCAATATATATAGTCACAGTTAGGTCTTTCTACAGTTTCATCAGCTTTAGTTCAAGCACTTCTGGTTTTACTTGGTATCCATGACCATTGGCCATCACAGGGTCTTTTTGAGACAGTATCACATAGCCTAGGCTGACCTGAAACTACTTGTGTAGCTAAGCACAACTTTGAATTTCTGATCCCCCTCATCTACCTCCAGAGTGCTAGGGTTACAGTGCCACCTTACCTGGGGATCGAATCTGGGGGCCCTTTCGTGTGCTGGAGAAGCACTCTACCAATTGAGCTATAGCCCCAGACTCCTTCACAGGTTCTTTTATTCCAACCTTTTTTTTTTTTTTTTTTTTTTTTTGAGACAGAGTTTTTCTGTGTAGCCCTTGCTGTCCTGAAACTCACTTTATAGACCAGCCTGGCCTTGAACTCAGAGATTTTCCTGCCTCTGCTTCCCCAGTACTGGAATTAAAGGCGTGTGACACTATCACCCAGCTCCAACCTTAGCTTCTAATAACTCTCAGATCAAGCATTACACTACACTATGCTACGCACACACACACACACACACACACACACACACACACACACACACACGGTCAAAGAGGTTTCATGTCTGCACCAAAGGCAGAAGTAGAGAACCAAACAGACAAGGCTTTGTCTCTGTACCCCTGTGGGAGGCTGGATAAGAAGTTTTAGTCTGTAGGCACAGTGCTGTCCAGGCAGGAAACTGTCTAAGGCAGGTCCTGGGGGCAGGCTGTTCTTCGTGTCAGTTTGAAGTGGGCTATGTATCACAGGCAGGAGAAACTACATTTGTGCTGGAGCAGACAAGGAGGTTATTTGCTATGACAATTTTCCTAGCCAAGGCTCAAGATGAGTGAACAAGTGAGAGATCAGCATCTGCCACACTCAGTCTTATGGTGCCCCTTCTTTCAGCATCCCAGCTAAGGGTGGCTACACCATTTGTTGGTTTGGAGTATTTGATAAGCTTATGGGCCTGGATTTTCTGGTATGCTTTATTTATTGATTGATTGATTGATTGATTGATTTGTATGCATATGACTGTTTTACTTGCATGCATATGTGCACACCACTTGTATACATACAGTGCCTGTGGAGGCTTGGAAAAGAGTATCAGATCTCCTGGAACTGGAGTTTCCGAGGGTTGTGAGCTGCCATGTGGGTGCTAGGAATCAAATCCAGGTCCTCTGGAAGAGCAGCCAGTGCTTTTAACTGCTGAGCCATCTCTCCAGACCCTCTGACATGGTTTGATGTTCTGGGTGCTCATTTGATAAGTCCATAGGTGGTAATACTTTCTTTTTAAGACAATTTCCAACTCACTATGTAACCAAGGATGACCTTGAGCTCCTGATCCTCCTGCCTCTACCTCCCAAGTGCTGGGATTACAGGTGTATATTACCACACCCTGTTTATGCTCTGCCAGGGTGGGAACCAGAGTTTCATGCATGCCAAGCAGGCACTCTACCAACTGACCTTTTTATCCCTAACTCATGGTAAATATGTTATTTATTTGTCTGTGCCAGATGGATTGTACTGGACAGTTGGTGGCTGTTTAAGATGCAGAGTCCTGCAGATGCCTTTTATTCCAGCACCAGGGATGCTGAGGCAGGTGGACCTCTGAGTTTGGGAGCCAGCCTGACAGGGCAACACAGAGAAACCCTGTCTCAAAAAACAAAACAAGCAAGCAAACAAAAAGACCTTCTCTCTCAAAATGGAGAGAAGGGCTGTTTTATAAAATGGACTCACTCAGGGCAAGGGGCAGCCTGGTACCAAGTGTTTTATATAATGTGGAGTAACCTAGAATAGGGCACAGTCTGATTTCAGGGAGGCACCTTATGGGCCACAGGCAAGCGGTGCCACTAAGGAAGACCGTGAGTCCTTTTACCCAGGGAGGAAGGAAAGGGTAGGAACAGTTGAAAATCCAAGAGCCAAAACAGAGTCAGCCTGCTTCCATGAAACCTGATGAGGTGTGAGAGACTGTTCATGGCAGAACATGTTATAAAAGAACCAAGTCTGGGAACTGAGATTTGGAATGGGGGCTAAGATATGGGGTAACCAGTGTTACCTGGAATATGAGGGCATTGGGTAGTCCTCAGTAAAGAGGGACTTTCCTACCAAGAAGGACCAACACATGTGGACAGAGGGAGGAAGATCCATGAATTCAAGATAGTAGTGACCTCTAAGGCTGGCAGTGGTGGCAAGGATGACCAAGGGCCCTCACATTGTTCTCACCAGGGACTCCAAGTGTCCTTATCTTATCCCAATGCATTCCTCTGGGAAGGATGGCTGGGGGAACAGGCAGGGACCCCCACAGGGAGCCAGGAGACTGCAGGGTTCAGAAAAGGGCCTTCCTACCACCTACCATCATTCTCTGTAGTTTCTTCTGCCTACAGGGCTGGGAAGCTGGAGATGATGGGGTGTGCGCGTGCGTGCGTGCGCGCGAGAGAGAGAGAGAGAGAGAGAGAGAGAGAGAGAGAGAGAGAGAGAGAGAGACTAGAAATCGGGAGGGGGGCCTGGGATTATAAAGGAGGCAGATGGCTTGGAGGAGGGGCAGGAAGCCTGTTGTTGTCACTATACAGCTGTAAAAGTAATGTAAAGTAACCCAGGAGCTTTCAGGGTCACCATGTGAAAAGAAGAAAGGAAGAAAGACCTCCTGGTCAAGCTCTTCCTGGAAGTGGGCACCCCCCCACACACACACTTTATATCTAGAGCAAGCCAGCCAGCAGCCACTTGCTTCTGTCTAGCTTCTCTCAGCCCTCTCCCACTAGTCAGGGTCAGATCATTGTCCCTATGGGAGTGGGCTGGATGGCATACCACCAAAAGATGTGGCTGTCGATGACTCCTGGTAAATGGGCCCTTCTTTGAAGAGATAGGTAGATCTCACAATGACATCTCCCTGAAACCCAATGGTACGTGTCCTTTTACAAAGAGAGAAGAGACAGGGCATAATTGAGTGAAGCAGAGGCAGCTAGAACAAGGAAGGACCCCCCATCCCCTAGGATTCCCCACCTCCATCATAGCACCTTCAGAGGGGCTCCGGAACACCTTGGTCTCAAACCTGGTTCTGGGATGGCTTAAGCCAACCAACCCATTTTGTGGTGAATTTCTCTGGAAATGAATATACCAGGAGTACAATCCAGGATCATCTTCTGTGAGCAGAAACAGATCTCCTGGATGCTTCAGCTTCTTCTGCAGGGCTGTGGAGAGGTCACAAGGAGCTTGCAGGGCAGAGGGTAGGGCAAGGACAGGAGCTGGGCAGTGCCAGAGGAAGCTGCATGCAGACCTACAGACCTCAGAGGAAGTAATCTCAGAGAAAGTGCCGCCTGTGGTCAGGAGTCTGCAGGCAAGGAGGAAGTGGTTGCTGCCCAGCCCTGGGCTGTGCCTCTTCCTCCACTACTCACATGAGTGGATCCACTCCAGCTGAAGCCTCAGTAGCCCACACCCCTACTCCTGTCCACACGCATACATAGAGTCCTCCTGAAGGCCTGCACCAGGGTTTGTAGTTTTCCTTAAAGGTAATCAATAACCTACTGGTATAAGCATTGGTCCCATAATATCAGGGTCTCTCCTTGCTGACCCCAGGTCTTCAGGGTCCTCTGTCCCTACTGAGCCAGGGACATTAAAGCTTCCTTAGGCTTCTTATCACCTGACCACCCAAGCCAGTTCTTTTTTTTCTCTTTTCTTTCTTTCTTTTTTATTTATTTATTTTTTTTTTGGTTTTTCGAGACAGGGTTTCTCTGTGTAGCTTTGGAGCCTATCCTGGCACTCGCTCTGGAGACCAGGCTGGCCTCGAACTCACAGAGATCCACCTGCCTCTGCCTCCTGAATGCTGGGATTAAAGGCGTGCGCCACCAACGCCCACCAAACAGTTCTTGAAGTCATCTGTGTACCATACTGATCGAAAGTACCACATTCCTGCTATGGGACACACATTTCCCGGTATCAAGCCACTTAGCCTTAGGGACAGGGAAAGATATTGGGGACACAGAAAGACCAGAAGCAATTAAATTGGTTCAGGTACATTGGGCTGGCCACAGATGGACAGACAGGAAGAACTGCAGAGCGGATGGCATCTGTCCCAACAAATTATGACCTGGGCCATTTTGTGGCCATAGGTGGTTCACCCTCCAAACTCGGAAACAGTATTGGGCAAAGGTCAGGACATAGTAGGCCCTTTGAGCACTCCAAGTGACTTGACTTTCCTGGCCTGCAGGAGATGAAAAGGAAAGAGAGAGGGACAAGCCTGCAGTAGATAGATGTGAGATGGGCAGGGAAAGGAATCCGTTTGAGGGCCTTTGGAAGGCAGTCCATCTCTAGCAAAGCATGAGACTGGGTGGCTTAATGGCCAGACATTTACTACCTACAGTGTTGGAAGCCAGAAGTCGACACTGTCAGAGGCTCCACAGCAGGAGGACCTTTCTTCTAGTCTATGTCCCAGGGGAGTCTTGCAACTGCACCCTCCAATGTCTGCATCTCTGTCTCCTCTGTCACATGATATCCATATGTCTCTTCTTCTTATGAGACACTGATCTTGTGAGGTTGGGAGACGACAGTGTAACTGAGACCCTATTTCCAAGCACAGACTGGCAGTCACTGCAGTGAGGGCTTCTTTTGAAGGGCATAATTCCCTTAGAGCTGGGGGAGAACAGATGGGATCTGCTGCTGACTGGAGGGTGGGAAGCAGAGGAATCTTCGGTTCCAAGGCAGTTCTGAAACATGTACGCAGGGCCTGAGGTTCCTAGCCAGCAGCCAAGGCTTCCCAGAGCTCCTGGTGAGGAAGGAGAAAGCCTAGGTCAGCCTGGTGCAGCACACACGGGCTCTGGGGACATGAAGCAGGGATATCTGAGACCTTCTAAGCAGGCAGGACAGATCCCAGGGATGTGTCAGCAGAACTAAGAATGCCCACTATGGCCTGGTTTAGCAGGCCTGTAATCTTAGCTACTCAGTAGGCTGAGGCAGAAGGGTGGCAAGTTTGAGACCAATCTGGGAAGCTTATTGGGACCCTAACTCAAAATAAAAAGTGGATTTCAAATGTAGATGAGGGCTTGTTGAGCATCTGTAAGACCTTAGGTTCAATACCTGGTACTACAAAATGACAACAGTAACAATTTTAAAATATAGTGCTATGGTAAGAAAGAAGGAAAAAGAATGTTAAGGGTAATCTCTGAAGACTGACTGACAGCTCCCAGCCTGGCCAGGCTGACCTTTCCTGAGCTCATGGCCCATGGGTACCCATCACTCAGACCACTCCTCCACTGCTACCTAATCTTACTTACTACACTGGCTCTAGTCTCCATATGACTCCTTTTCTCCTAGTCCACATCCTCTTTTAACCATACACTCTCTTAAATCTGCTACTTGTGAGACCTACTACATTCTGCTCCTACCCTTATTCCCAAGTGTCTGCTAAATCCCAGTGCCCATGGATTTAGACAGTGGATAAAAGCAAGCAGTCCTCCCCAGCCGCTAAATCCTACTCAGTCTCTGCATGAGGTTCCCGCAGTCCACCCTTGAGCCTGGCTTTACCACAGCACTGGCTTCTCAGTTCCAGAAACCCACCCCACCTGCTTTTGGGACCCTTAGGTGGCTCCCACTCAACTCTTTTGTAGCTCCCTACATCTTAAGACCCTGCTTGTTTTGTGCCTTGGCTGACCCCCCAAGCAGTTGACTTGGCTGTGTTCTCATCCATTCTGTCCAAGAGCCAAACAGAGACCCAGCATTCTGAATTTTAGGAGATGCCCTGAGTAGGCCCTGCACCTAGGTCCAGGCTAAGGGCTGTAGACAGTTCTATGGGATAAGAGAGGTGGGGACATGTTGACACTACTGGAGGAAAACCACAGCTGCTGTCTGCATATCCTGGCTGACTCTACTCCAAACAGCCTTGCTCCAACTCCTTCTGTTATGGGCTGGTCACTACCCATGGCAGGACTCCTTAGGAGTACCAGGGACAGTACCACAGATGACTTTGACAAGAGTTCACACCTACTCCAGCAGCACTCTGCATCTCTTCATGTGTCTTGATTGAATCTGTTAGTTTTCTTGCAAAGACTGAGATAATACATGTGAGTACACCTAACATAATTCCTAGCAGAAATTATGTGTGTCTAGGGAAACTACTATCCTTGGAAGGAAAGGCAAGCTCGTGGGAGCCTATGCACCTGAGGTTCAGTTTATGTGGGTGTTCACTAATATATGTACATACACAATTTTTTTGGCCTATGTTGGAAATAGATTTCTAAGATGACCTTAGAACTGGAATTATGGCTACACCGGTTGTATGAAGGGTCCCTTTCTTCTACAGATCTAAATCCCCTGTTACTGTGCTCGATCACTCTAACCTAGGGCCCTGTTTGGTTTCCTTTACTCATTGTCTCATTGTATCAGGGTAGAAAAATGTACAGTGGGGAGGGAGTTCATGTTCACCATTTTTCATTCTCATGCCACTTAAATGTCACCCCTGCTATATATGAAAGCCAGGCTGAGATGAGCACTTAGAACAGGCAACATTTGGAGGAGTGGCCTCCCAGATGGTCTGCCACTCTGGACTAGCAACTTACAGTCTGGCTTCCTTTGCTGTTGTCACGGAGTTGCTGTTGCCATGGTATTTCTGTGTGCAAGAGGGATGATCATGCATCTTGTCAGATTCTGGGACACTCATCCAGAGAGCGTCAGAATAGGGTAATGGGGAGATTGCCTGCAGATACAATAGAGCAGGCTGCAGGGTGTGGGAGAGGACCCTTCTGGGCTCCCGTATCTTGTATGTAAGAGGCTGGGGAAGAATGAAAAATGCCTAGGCCACCTCTAAACCAGAAGCAATATGGATAGATGTGCAGTACAAATTTGGGAAAAGGCAGCTGCAAGGCATGGTGGGGCCTCAGCAGCATAGGCCTGTGAGACAGAAGTCTGGGGCTCTATGTTTACAACACCTACCAGCTAGTTCCCCATGCATACATTCTCTCTCTCTCTCTCTCTCTCTCTCTCTCTCTCTCTCTCTCACACACACACACACACACACACACACACACACACACACACACACTCAAACACTATATACACTTCTTTTTCAACAAGTTTGAAACCATCAGTAGAGTACGCCAGTATACCAGTGCCCCCATGATCTAGGACTGCTTTCATGGACACACCCTGAAGTGTGTTCTGGTACTACTCTCTCAGTGTCTCAACCTTACCAAGATGACAATCATGGTTAACCATTACAATTTCCCAGAAACTGACCAAAAAAAAAAACAGTAAGTTCAAAACATCCCAAGTAAAGGTAGGATGGGTGTTGAGTAGGAAACTGAGAGACAAGGGGATGGATGATGTGGGAAGAAGGCTGCCCTTTGCGACATTCCCTGGCTGGTCAGACTCTGCAGGCAGAGCAGGGAGCAGCTTGTGCCTTGGTGCTTGGTGGGGACCACAAACTATTTATGAGCAATCTTTTGGGAGAACCTCCTTGTGTGGTCATCTGCCCATCTCACCAATCTCACCAGGTTGTTATATCCTCTAAGTTTTTCTTGTCTTGACAACTGGCATGGCAGAAAAAGACACCATCTGGAAAAACAACACATTTGTGGCTCTCTCTTGCCCCCACCCAAAGCACACTGTCCTTCTCCCTTCAGTAGCAGGATGTGACCTGGCAGGGGACAGTCTTGACCTAGCTTTGGGAGCAGCAGAGGAGCCCAACCCTAGTGTTTTCTCCTTAAATACAAGCAGAAATCTTGGCTTCAGAGCCTCTCTTGTTTCACTTGTGCCATCATCTGTCTGTAAATTAAATCTAACAAGACCTCAGTGAAGTCTATGACACCTGAAGGGAAAAAGAGAATGTGGTCTCTCTATAAACCTCTGATTGTACCCTGGTTCTGTCACCTCCTCTCAGTGCTGATGACTAGAAGGCTTGTCGGTGTGGCTGTTTGATCTGTAGGAAAAGAATCAACTCCATATTCACAGTTTTCAGCAATGGAAGACAAGTGCTTATAGCCTTGATTCAGCTTGAATGTATCAGTCTCTTCCCTATCTTGCAATTCATCACCTCTGTTTCTCTCAAGTCACAGTGATAGTCTTACCATGTACGGATACTGGGAGGAGTTTAAATGATGGGGAAGTGCCAATGTTTGGATGACTTCATCACTGCAGCTTCTTGTGGTACAACAGGGGCTTGTTTTAAGAACCGTATCACTGGAGGCTGGGGAAATGGTTCAGTTATTAAAGTGCTTGCTGTGCAAGCAGGAGGACCTGAGTTTGATTCCCAGCACCCACATGAAAAGCCAGGTGCAGCAGTGTGTGCACGTGTAATCCCAGCACTTCAGGAGTGAAGCCAGGAGGATGCTGGAGCTCACTGGCTAGCCCGTTTATCTAAATTCCTGGGCTCCAGGTCCATTGAGAGACCCTGTCTCAAAAAATAAGGTGGAGCACAATTGAGAATGAGGAAGACAGCCAACATCAACCTATGGTTGCACAAACACACATGGCATGCACAGAAAGCATGTATTTATATACTTATAGCCAAATCCTGGTGCTGTAAGGGAGGGACAAAAGGATTCCTGGGACTTGCTGGCCAGCCAGTCCATCCTAATCTGCAAACCCCAGGTGCCAGTGTGGAACTCTGTCTAAAATAAAAATTAAAAGCCAAGCAGGGGTTGTGCATGCCTTTAATGCCAGCACTCGGGAGACAGAGGCAGGTGGGTCTCTGTGAGTTCGAGACCAGGCTGGTCTACAAGAGCTAATTCCAGGACAGCCTCCAAAGCTTACAGAGAAACCCTGTCTTGAAAAACCAAAAATAAAAAAAATAAAATAAAACAAGGATTCTGGCTTAGGGGTACACGTCTCTAATATCAGCATTCTGGGGCTTGGGGGTAAAGGCAGGCAGATCTCTGAGTTCGAGGCCAACCAGGTCTACAGAGTGAGTTCTAGGACAGCCATAGCTATATAGTGAGACCCTGTCTCAAAAAATAAAATAAAATAAAATAAAATAAGGTGGAAGGTTATCTTGAGAAACAACATTCAAGATTGACCTATGGCTCCTGCCCACATGTACACTCAGATAACATACAAACAAAGATGACAGCTTTATCTCTAAGTTTATGTCCACCCTAAACAAAACAGCAAGGCACACAGCTACCAGCAGCAAAGAGACTTTGGAGAAGCAAGTACGTCTACCTGGGCTCATTGCTGTCTTGCACAAAACAAGAGGACAAACTCTGGGTGGAAATTGTTTAGTTTCAGTTAACCTATGCATTAAAATCATTATTCTTTTACCAATGAAGCTCAGTGGCATAAAGCCACTTGCCCAGTTAACATGACCAATAAAGGCATGAATCAAAATTGGGAAAAGAATTTGAGTAATTCCAGAGTCCTTATACTTTGTGCACTATGAATTTGAACAACAAAACCATGAACCACACACATATGAACATACATGAGGCTACATGTGTGTCATGGCTTGGAGTTGAAGTGATCTTGAAGGTTTGTGTGTTTAAGGCCTGGTTGCCAGTGGAAAGGTTTTTTAGATCATGGGTCTCTGACCTCATTGGTGGGTTGTAGTTCAAGATGAGAAATCTCAGCTTCCTGAAGCCATGCCTTGGCTCTGCCATCATGAATTCTAACTCTCTGGAACCATAAACTCAAATAAACTTTGATCTGTAAGTCGTCTTGATCCAGTTGTTTTTATGACAGTAATAGAAAAGTAACCAATACAAAAGGTGTATCTTGTCTTTGGTAGTGGCGAGGGCAGCTTCTTCTTGTTCTTCCTCCTCACCTTCCTCTTTCTCCTTTCCTCCTCTTCCTTACTGTCTCCCTTTCTGTCTCTGTGTCTATCTGTGTCTCTGTCTCTCTCACTGTCTCTCTGTGTTTTTCTATCTCTCTCGATCTCTCTCTCTTTCCCTCCTCCCTGACTGCTATGCAGTGAGCATCTTTCTTCTCCACCATGATGCTTTTGATTCATCAAAGCCCTAAGTGACAGGACTGATTGACCTGAGTGACTGTGTGACATAGATCAGAAACTTCCAAAACTATGAGCCAAAAGGTATTTTTATCCTTGATGCTGATCTTCCCAGGTAGTTTATCACAGCGATGAACAACTGACCAAAGTGGAGACACAACACTCACAAACATGTCTGTCATTCACAGGGTGCAGACCCAGAGAACAGTCCAGCACTTGCTGGTAATTTCCAGTCCTTTCAACCCTTCCCCCACATCTGTCACTCACCACAAACATGACACAGTTCATAAACAGGTGAAAGTCCCTGTTTTTTTCCCAATCTCTCACAGACCACCATCCTTGATGGCTCTTGTGTAACTCCCCCAAGCATCCCTACTTCTTTTCTCTTTTCCCTTTTACTCTTTCACCAGCTGTAAGACCTTAAAGAATCCACCTGGGCATAGAGTCTACCTTGAAGAATGAAGAAGAGAGAACAAGACATCGATTTAGAATTCTTTGAGAGCCAGGTGTTGGTGGTGCATGCCTTTCTTTAATCCCAGAACTCAGGAGGCAGAGGCCAGGTGGATCTCTGTGAATTGTCTGCAAGAGCTAGTTCCAGGACAGCCTTGAAAGCCACAGAGAAACCCCATCTCGAAAAAACAAAATAAATAAATAAATAGAATTCTTTGTTACCAGCAAGTGCTGGACTGTTCTCTGGGTCTGCACCCTGTGAATGACAGACATGTTTGTGAGTGTTGTGTCTCTACTTTGGTCAGTTGTTCATCGCTGGGATCACTTGAATGTCAATAATTTTGGTCTTATAATTGCATATATTTTTCTTTGTATCTGAATCTTTCTTTGTATAGTGTAATTCATTGTGAACACTTTCTGGGAAGTTTCCTTTGCTGTCTTGAAGCCACTGTAGATGCTGTCCAAGAATGAAATGCTTCTAATTCATTACTGAGAAATGCATGAATATGAACTGACTATCTAGTCTGCATGGCTGGCTCCTTCACAGGGTTCTGGTTTTGTTCAGACCTTTATACCACCCTCAGGCCCTCACTATTACAAGGCTTTATTTTTACCTTCTGTTGGTTTTTTTTTTTTTTTTGATTTGCAAATACTGGGTATTGAACATGAGGACTTACACATGCCCAGCAAATGCTCCATCACTGTGCTATATTTCCAGACCCTGTTTTTTGCTTCCCTATTTTGCTTTCTAGTGCCTGAACTGACCCTACGCAATTTGCAGTTCTATGTAAGTGATATACACACATCTGTAGCAGGCTCTATTCCTGCTCCATGTTGCCACCAATAATATTGAATGCATGAATTAGTGACCTGGTTTATTCTGAGTTGTGGCAGTGATTCACAGAAGGTCAGTTGGAGAGATCCAGCTTGACTTTCTAGAAGGCACAGAGACAGTGATTCTGGAAGCAACTGTGCTATACCCAGTGAGTCCCTGCACAGAGTTCTACCAGCCCATTTTCAGCTTATGTGGGGAAAGCAGAGTTGTCTGAGCCACTGAACTATTCAGCCTTGGTGGTGCCATGGCAGTGTCACAGAACTCACAATTTACAGGGATCAGGGAGCCAGAGGGGCAGAGAGGCTGGTGGTAGTCATGGGATGGAACTGGCAAGGGACATGTCTGAGAGAAAGGAGCTGAGAGGTAAGTTGGAGCTGGACCTCCCTTGTCTACTCCCTGCCCTTGCTCCAGGTCTTGTCTCTCTTTAGAATTCTGTGTTTATTGGCTACCAGGACCAGGGCATAGTGCACATAGCCAGGAATGTTACAAGACAGAGCCTCAGGGCCTGATCATCAGGGCTTCTAGCCCCCATGGGCAATAGAACTGATGGTGACTCAATGTCTTTATGACTCCTTCCAGCTTCTCTTCCTCTCTGCTCCTGTTCCGGCCATCAGCAGGCTTGGGGCTATAGCTGACTCACAGCTGAGCTCCCCACCCCTCCTGCTGACTCATGGCTTCCTCCAGCTGACTTCTTTATCTCCTTTGTAGCAGCCTGGCTTCTCCTGTCTTGGGGCTGGCTTTTCTTGTATCCTTGTATTTCAGCTCCAACCTCTACTACCATCGCCCAGACTCTCTCACTGTCTCCCAGTATAAATTCCCTGGGTCAGACAGGCTACTGGCCAGCTGCATAGGTAGTTTCTCAGAAGAGTCAGGCCTTTGGCTACCATTAACCCACAGGCTGCCTCCCTACCTGACTCTTATCAGCTGGGGCTTTGGGGGACATCAAGGGCATCATTTGGGAAGACCACCTCAGTCAGTGCACCTCAGAAGGAAGGAACATGCAGGCAACATGATGGGCATGTCTATCAATGCCCTCCATCTGCCTAATGTTACAGGTGGTACCCTGGCCTGGCTGTGTTCCTGGTATACTCTGCCATCTCCACTCAGGTGTCACCTTGGTTGGGTTCTCCCAGACCCACAAATGCCACTTCTCCATTTTTAGAGCTGCTAATACTCTTAGTCTCATTTGCCTGAAAGCTTCTGATGACATTTTGCTTTCAGACCTTTGTGTAGAAGATAGAGTAATGGTCCATAGCTCATGGACCCTTTATATGACTCTTTTGTAGCAAAAGGGATGCTGCTGAGATGATTTGCTGTAGAACACTGCCTTCAGGCACAGCAGCCATTATCAGCTTAGAAATGCTGTGGTTACTTTAAGACAAGTTGAAGTCTATTGAAGGGAAGGGAGTCGAAGGGTCATTAGACCCTCACCTGAAAGTCTAGTCATTTTCTATCTCTCTGGCCCCTTTCCAGATCTACACAATCCTGCTCCAGCCACACTGTGCCCTCAAGAGATGAAAAGTTGCTGAAGGAGGAACTCCATCTGTGTAGCTATGAGGAAGTTGTCACTTATGCTAGGGTGAAATATTCCAACCATGCAGCTGTTTGGGAGTGGAATATGCTACCGTAAGTAAGCTCAATAAACCCATTGGTCCATCAGGGATCTATCCAGACAATGTTGGGACCTAGATCAGAGAGGGGTGTAGGGAGTCACCCTAGCCCCGCCCAATAGTCCTGGGGCAGGTACCAGGTGGACCTGGGGACTCGCCCATAAGGGCGGGGTGAAGGAAAGCCGGGATGACATAAAGGGGGCTTCTTAAGGGACTGCACGTGGGGACGGGGCTCTCTCTTTGTTCTGGCCGCGCTGGCTGGGTTCTTAACCTAGCTCTGGCCTGTGTTTCACCCGGCTGTGCTTGGAAATAAAGAGACCTTAATCCAATAGAGGGGGTATCAGTGATGCAAGGTACAGTTGCGGAAAACCACTGCTGTGCTCCACCCCCAAAACTATAAGGTATTAGGCCCATTCTCTGTCAAGGCCCAGGATAGGTGAGAGTAAGAACAAGGCTAGATACAGCCTAAGGTCTCTGGAGGTAGGGGATTGGGGTTAGGGGGAGGTGGGAGGTGCTACTCGGGGAGGCATGTAGAGCTGAAGTTCTGGAATATGCCATCTCACAGACTGGAAGGTAAAAGCATGAAGAATTTCAAGATAGGGCCTGCTGAACTTGCAGTCACTGTCGTGGTTCCTATTTCTGCTTCTAAGCCCAAGGCCTTCTATGGATGCCCAGGTCACATGCCTCAGAAGCCAAACCCATCAGTTTTCCCAGATGCAGACTGACCAGCTACTGTCTACTTCCTGAAGCTGTGCCCTGCCTGTCCCGCAGGGTGGCAGTTACAGCCAGGCTCAGCTATGCTTCAGTCTGCACATCCACTGGCTGGCACTTCCTTGGACATTCTGGCCCCAGGAGGATAACCAGGAAGCCTAGGTCTCCCATAGAAATACTTTGCTGGGCCCATCACGTTCCCATTTCTCAGTGGCACCCTTCACACTTAGAGTAGTAACTATGGCCATGAAGATGACCTGCCTCCCCTGAGAGCTGCTGACCCAGCCAGCTGATCATCTACCTACCCAGACTGAGACTTTGGTTTAAGGCTCAGGGCCAAAAGCTGGACCACACCCCAGAGCTGTGGCTCTGCAAAGCTGTGTTGGCTGGCCTCCATGATCCGTTCCTTCCCCCAAGGCCACAGCCCAGCTTCCTTCCTGCCTGGGCTCTCCTGCTATTCTTTCCTTTGCTGTACATACCCACTCACTAAATGGACTTTTCATTATTGCAGAGAAGAATGAGCTTGTTTGGAATACTGAACTCATGGGCATTCACATACGCACTGACAGTCTGCAGCCCTCGGTCCCATGAGGTTGATGCTGGCCCTGCCTCTCTTTATTTGTAGCCACCTGTTCTCTCTTTCCCCCTTTGGTCTGTTTCCTCATGGTGACTAAATTTGTCTGCAATGACCTGTGCATTTTCATGTCTAGTTAGTCATTTCCGCCTCCAGTGTGTAGAGCAGAGCAGAACGGAGTTGCCCCCACCTTCCTGAAGGCCTCTCTCAGGATGCTTCTGTCTCCCTACCACTCAAGGTCACCCCGATCTACACCTATGGGAGGGTTGGCTGAACCTGAGCTCTGAAAGCACCGCCTTCTTATCTGCTTCCTCTCAGCCACTGCTTTGTCTTAAAATAGGAATCTAAGACCGATATGCTTTACAGGCTGCTATGTTTCTTGGACTGAAGTCACAGCAGCGTGCACAGGCAGAAGCTATGGATGCTGCAACCGTGGTTAGGAGTTGGGCTCTGGTCTCAATGTCCTTGTCTGTAAAACGGGAGTTAGAGAAATAATTACATCACGGTGCTGCTGGGTGGCTAAGACCACGTCCTTCACTATTGCCTGGTGTCTGTCACGGGACTGAGATCCTTCATCACATCCTTATCACAAGTGCCTTCCCTGGCCTGCTTCTTGAGACTGACTAGGGGGTCTGGACTCACCGCCACAAAAACCCAGCTTGTTTGCAACGCTGGCTGGAACTTTGCTTATCCTCAAAGCCCACCCGGCTGTCAGTCCTCTTGCTGGAGGCTGGGACTTTTCCCATGCAGGCAAAGTGATTTGTTATTGATCATCCACTGCTGGTTTTGCTATTTGTGTGAAACCAAGGTTTTGTCCTTGTCCTCAGGGAGCTACCAGGGAGGACTACTGAATGACTGTTACAGACTAAATGCTGCCTACCCCCTTTCAAATTTGTCAAGTGAGACTGAAGAGAGTGGAGTGGGGTGTGAGGTGTAGAGAGCTCAACTGGGTCTTGACAGGGAACCAGGGAGCCACACCTTGTGGGGGCTGGCCATGATCCAGCGATTTTCCTGTCCCTAAGGCAGAGGTGGCATTTCCACCCTCTGAGTCACTTGGGTTTTCTCCAAGTGGAGGTGGCGATTGCACTAGCATGGTGAACCCAGAGTTCGTCTCTAGTGGAGGCAGCTCTGGGCAGCCAATTTAGAAACAAACCTGTTTGAATGTATCCACAGAGACCATTTATAGAATGTTCAAAGAGTGTTGACCATTCTATTGGGCACAGCTGGTGGGTTACAGACCATGGCCAGGTATTTGTGTTGGAATAATTAACATCTATGCACACTTTCCCCCAGCCAGCAAACATTTCAAGTGCTTCCTGCTAGTTCCTGCAGGAATAGGACACTCTTACACACACACACACACACACACACACACACACACACACACACACACACACACACGTTGTTTATATCTTGCTCTGTAGCTTAGGCTGGCCTGGAACTTGCAATGATCTTCCTGCCTTAGCCTGTCAAGTGCTGGGATTACAGACAAGAGCCATACCTGCTGTTTATTTTTAAAAAGCTTACTTGGCAGGGCAGTGGTGGTGCACACCTTTAAACCCAGCACTCGGACAGAGGCAGGCAGATCTCTGTGAGTTTGGGGCTAGCCTGGTCTACAAAGTGAGTTCCAGAACAGCCAGGACTCTGAAACACAGAGAAATCCTGTTTTAAAAACAAAACAAAACAAAACAGTGTACTTGTATGTGTGCATGTTTGTGTGGTGTATGCATGTGTGTGCTGTTGTGCACACAGATGCCAGAGAAGGATGCCAGGCATCCTGCTCAATCCAGCTCCACCTTAGTTCCTTGAGACAGGGTCTTTTGCTGATTGCTGCCCAGGCTGGCTCTCTAGTAAGCTCCAGGCATCCTGTCTCTGTCCTTAGCTTTGGGATTACAGGTACACACAGCTGTGGGTGCATGGGGTTCAAACCTAGGTTCTCACATTTGTGAGACAAGCACCCTTCCTTGTATTCTAGGTTGGTATCAAACTCTTGGTAATCCTCCTGCCTCAGCCTCCCTAGGTCTAGAATTACAGCATGTGTCAACACAGCCAGCTCCTGTACACATTATCTTCCTTTAAACTTTGAAACAATCTCTGTTGGTAAACCCAATTTTAGAGAACCCATGGTCTTTGATTCTTTTTGGGGGGTGGGGTTCGAGACAGGGCTTCTCTGTGTAGCTTTGGAGGGTGTCCTGGAACTTGCTTTGTAGTCCAGGCTGGCCTTGAACTCACAGAGATCTGCCTGCCTCTGCCTTCCAAGTGCTGGGACTAAATAAGGGCATTTGTCACTACCAGCCAGACTGATTCTTATGATAAAGAGTTTATAGTTTAGGTAAGTCAGGAAATGCAGAATGGAGTCAAGGTCAAAGATAACATTGTACACATAACTGTGGTGAAATGGGAAAGCTTCAGTCATTTAGTGAACACTGGGTTTAGCAGGAGATAGCCTCCATTCTTTACCAGGTTCTGCCCAGAGTGCCCTAACCCGTACCTATCATTATGTTAATTTGCTGAACCCACAATTGAGTCATTTTTCATGCTCTGCCTCAGTTTCCAACTCAGTGTCCACTGCTGCGGACATAGAGGCTCTAAGAACAACTTGATAGCCTTCAAAGTCTGTCTGCTGGTTTGTCCTGGGAATGAGCTGGGGCTGAGGAGAGAAGCCAGATGGCTGCAACAGGGGAATGCCATAATAGCGATTGGTCTAGATTTCCAAGAAACTTGAATACAGGTGAGTGGGCATTGGCAGTCACCTTGGCTTCTGTCCAGCTACCAAAGCACAGGTCCAGACCAGTGGGACCCAAGCTAAGCACAGTTCCTCTTTACTCTAGGTCCAGCCAAGGGAACTGCATTGAGCTGCCCCTGATTCCTGTTTAGGTGGATCCTCCCTGCATCTTCTGTAACAGGTGCCCTTGCTGTTGGGTTAGCTTGCTGACTCAAGGGAGGTCCTTGCTTACTCTCATTGTCCCCTTCTGGTTGCCAACACAATTGACAAGGATGTCAGGAGCTCTGGATCTGCCATCTTCAGTGCTGTGTTCCAGAGTGGAGCAGACCTCACCCCTGTAATTTCCCCAGAGCATACAGCCTGAGAGCACCTCCCAAAGCTGCTGTAGAGGCATGTGACCTGCTGTGGGTTGCCTTTGCATTAATTACCTGGCAGGGTTATCAAGCACCACTGGCCTTGTCTCAGAAAAGGGCTTCTTCACAATCAACATTAGAGACAGCACAGAGCTGGAGAAGATGAAAAGCAGTGTGAGCACAAAAGAATAGATGACATTTGGAGAAGGGAGAGCAGATGCAGACATAGAGACTGATTGTAATATGAAGTGACTGAGTGCCAGATGCCTAACTGCCGGCTTCTGGGGGTCTTTCAGGTTAGGACAAAGCAGGCACATGAGAGACCCTGTGGCAGAGGGCATTAGAGTTGACCCTTGGTGGTCTCTTACCCTCTCTGTCCTTTGCTTTTTTTTCTCATCTGTAAAATTTGATAGTAATGCATTCTAACTGGAAAGTAATGGTGAGAGAATGTGGACTAACAGGACAGCTGTCTAACAGGCATTTTAGCCATAATTACCAAGACCCCAGGCACAGGAAGCAGGCAAGGAATTGATAGACACAAAGAATGAAGCTCATTTTGTAGGACTACAGTGGACTTTTTCTTGTAGTTTTGAACCCATATGCTAGGTAAGCACTTAACTAGAGTTTTGTCTACAATCCCCATCTCCATAAAATTATTTATTTTCTGAGACAGGCCTCCACGTATAGCCGAGGCTTGCCTTGAACTCACTCTTTTTGCACAGGTTGACTTCAGATTCACAGCAATCTTCCTGCCTCAGCCTTTCAGGCTTTCAAGGGTCAGGATTACAGGTGCTCAGTGAGTGACAATAGTGTGTGTTTTTTTGTGTGTGTGCTAGGAATTGAATTTAGAGTCTCACATGTGCTAGGTCTACCACGGAACTATATTCCAGCCCAGAGACAGGTTCTGACAAATTATGAAGGTTGGAACTTGCTATGTGGCCTGGGGAGGCCTCAAACTGGCATCCTCCTTCGTCAGTCTCCAAGTAGATGAGCTTATAGGCCTGCACCACCAGGCCTACCTAAAATAGATTTTGATTTAAATGCTTGTCTTGTTTGTTTCCCAGAGCTGACTGTAATCCCAGTTGGTGAACTGGGACTGTGACCCGCTGTTGTGAACTGGCAGTGTTTGCTGGTTTCCCCACTGTGTTTTTGGTTCATCTCTGGCTCCAGGGTGATGGTCTTGAGTGCAGAGCCTGGAAGGAAGAATTGCTCACCCACTGTGGCTGCATTTCCATCATACAGTGCAGCGGACTCAATAGAGCACACTGAAGAGCAGCATGTAGCAAATGAATTGGGAATGATGAGTATAAATATCTATTTGTTTATTTGGTATTTTAAGACAGAGTTTCTCTGTGTAGCCCTGGTTGTCCTGGATCTCACTCTGTGGATCAAACTGGCCTCAAACTCATAGAGATCCTCATGCTTCTGCCTCTGGAGTACTGGGATCAAAGGCATGTGCCATCACTACCTATCTTAAATACTATTTTTCCTAAAAAAAGAGCCTCACACATGCTAGGTCTACCACTGAACCATATTCTAGCCCAGAGACAGGTTTTGATAAATTTGATAAATTAATTTTTAATTTTTATTTCATTATATGTATAGGGAAAACTGCAGAAAGGTCTGGGAATGTAAGAAGGAAAGAGAGAAGGGTGACAGATAGTAGGACAAGAGAATTCGAGAGGACCAGGGCAAGCTGTAGCAGAAGCTGAACCTGGAAAGCTTGGGACCCTGCTAAATGTGGATAGTCTAGAAGAGGAATCTGAGGGTGGATCTATAGATGTGGTTGAAAGACCCCTGTCCCTTAGCCCTTTCTTTCTCAAGTTTGTCTCCTCTTCCTCCTGTCGGCGGCTTCCCCGATCCCCACCCCCGGTGGCCTTTCCCCGCCCGGCCCGAGAACAAGCACCGGGTGGGGCCGGCCCGAGAATGAGCACCAGGTGGGCCAGCCCGAGAACGAGCACCGGGTGGGCTGGCACGAGGGCGAGCACCAGGTGGGTCAGCACGAGGACAAACACCGAGTGAGCCGGCCTGGAGCTCTGCCCCTGAGCCCCCGCCCCGCCCGAAGAGAAACACTCCGTCCCAAGGTCTCCGCCCCCAAGGTCAGCCATCAGGAAAGGGGGGGGAATTGAGTCTGCTGTACCAGACACCAGACCTTGAGAATATGCTGATCTGGAATGGCTCTGTGTCTCATTTGAACCATCCAATGGAAATGATTCTGTATTTCGCCTCATTTGAAAGACTCTGTGTTTCACCTCATTTGAATAACTCTGTACTTTGCCTCATTTGAATAACCCTGTATAGCGCCTCATATACATTGACCAATGGGAATAGCTCTGTATAATGCCTCATTAGAATTATCCAATAGAATCCTTGCTCCTAGCTTGCGCCTTTTTTCCTATATAAGGACCCCTTTTCCCTTGGCTCGGGGCGCTTAGCCACACAGAAGCTAAGTCGCCCCAGGTACCTGCGTCTCCAATAAAGCCTCTTGTTTTTTGCATCCAGTTCGTGGCCTCGCTGATTCCTGGGTGTGTGGGTCTCCCTCTACGAAAGTATCCCTTCGGGGTCTTTCATTTGGGGGCTCGGTCCGGGATTGAGACCCGCCCAGGGACCACCGACCCACGTCTGGGAGGTAAGTGTTGTGCGGATCCGCTGTTTTGTCTTGTCTGGTCTGAGTCTGTCTTGTGAATTGCGCTTGCGTTTGTAGTATACAGCTGTGTACATTTGTAGGCGGATCCGAGGAGGGACTGACGGGTCCGAACTCCCGACCGCGGCTCCAGGAGACGTCCTGGTAGCGTTTGAAGCCCTCAGGAAGAGGGATTTGTATTTTGAACTTGGGAAGCCCTCAGGAAGAGGGATTTGTATTTTGAACTTGGGAAGCCCTCAGGGTGAGAGATTTGTACTTTGAACTTAGATCTATGACTGGACATTTTCCCAGTCTCTTTGGAGAAGGCCCTCGGCTTGAGGGATTTGCAATCTTTACTGGGGACGAGGAAGGAGGGCCCCCTTCCTCGACTCTCTCTCAATTCCTTCTGTCGACTCTCTGTCGAAACCGCGCTGCGAAAGTCTGTTCTGTGTTATTCGGTCTTTGTCTTGTAGCTGTCATTTGTGCCCTCCTAAGCCTAGAAACTATGGGGCAAACTGTCACCACTCCTTTGTCCCTAACACTCTCCCACTGGAAAGATGTACAGGAATATGCTCATAACCAATCTGTTAATGTGCGTAAACGCAAATGGATTACTCTTTGTTCTTCAGAATGGCCGACCTTTGACGTAGGCTGGCCGCGAGATGGTACCTTTAACCCCCAGACTATATTCCAGATAAAAGAGAAGATTATGGATCCTGGACCACACGGGCATCCCGATCAAGTGGCTTATATCGTCACTTGGGAGGCTTTGGTTCAGGACCCCCCTCCCTGGGTACGTCCTTTCTTACATCCCAAGGGCCCCTCTCTCCTTCCCCCCTCTAACCGCTCCAACCGACCCATTCCTTCGGCCCCTACACCTCCCACTCCTTTGATTCCTCCCAACCCCCCTTCCCATTCCAACCTTTACCCTACCGTGGTGAAAGACACTAAGGCTAAAGAAAAGAAGACACCTAAGGTACTCCCTCCGGGAGAAGACCAGTTGGTTGATCTATTAACGGAGGAGCCCCCGCCATATCCGCCACTGCCGCCCCCACCAGAGGCAGAAGCGGACTCCGCCGCTGCCTTGGCGGAAGCGGCCCCTGACCCTTCACCAATGGCTTATCGACTAAGAGGTCGTAGGGAGCAGCCCGTTCCAGATTCAACCACTCTGCCCCTCCGAACTGGGCTGAACGGCCAACCTCAGTATTGGCCATTCTCAGCATCGGACCTCTATAACTGGAAAAATAATAATCCTTCTTTTTCTGCAGACCCCGTGAGGCTGACATCTCTCATAGAGTCGGTACTCACGACTCACCAACCCACCTGGGATGATTGTCAGCAGCTTTTGCAGGTCCTTTTAACCTCGGAAGAGAAACAGCGCGTGCTACTAGAAGCACGAAAAAATGTCCCAGGAGTAAACGGGCAGCCCACCCAGCTACCCAATGAAATTGATGCGGCTTGCCCTCTTGAAAGACCTGAATGGGATTTTACCACCGAAGCAGGTAGGACCCACCTGCGTCTCTATCGCCAGTTGCTGGTAGCGGGACTCCGGGGGGCAGGACGCAGACCCACTAATTTGGCCCAGGTGAAGCAGATAATACAGGGTGCGGAGGAATCACCTGCCGCTTTTCTAGAGAGATTGAAAGAAGCGTACAGGATGTATACTCCCTATAATCCGGAAGATCCAGGTCAGGCCACCAACGTTTCTATGTCCTTTATTTGGCAATCAGCCCCGGACATAAGAAACAAGCTTCAAAGGCTAGAAAATCTACAGGGATATACACTCCAAGATTTGTTGAAGGAAGCAGAACGTATTTTTAATAAGAGGGAAACACAGACAGAAAGAGAAGAACGTTGGAGGAAGGAAACTCAGGAGAGAGAGGAAAGACTAAGACAGGAAGCTGAGGAAAAAGAGGTTGCGAGAGACCGTAAGCGGAATAAAGAAATGAGCAGGTTATTGGCCACAGTAGTGACAGGCCAGAGACAGAATAGACAGAGGGATGACAGAAGGGGGCCCCACCTGGACAGGGACCAATGTGCTTACTGTAAAGAAAAAGGACATTGGGCAAGAGAATGCCCTAAGAACCCCCGGGCCAAGCTTCCACCGCCAAGGGTTTCTGACCTCCTGAACCTAGAAGATTAGAGGAGTCGGGGCCAGGAGCCCCCCCCTGAGCCCAGGATAACACTGCAAGTCGGGGGGCATCCGGTCACCTTCCTAGTCGATACAGGGGCACAACATTCCGTTCTGAATCGGTCACCCGGACCCCTGAGTCACCGGACTGCATGGGTACAGGGAGCTACAGGCGGAAAGCAGTACCATTGGACTACAAATCGGCAGCTCCAGCTCGCGACCGGTAAGGTTATGCATTCTTTCCTCCATGTGCCAGATTGCCCCTACCCCTTACTAGGACGGGACCTATTGACCAAATTAAAAGCTCAAATACACTTTGAGAGGTCAGAAGTCAAAGTCACAGGGCCAGAGGGAATTCCCCTTACCATCTTGACAATGTCCATAGAAGATGAATATAGACTCCATGAAAAGAGGACTAATTCGAACAATCAGGAAACCCTTGATCACTGGCTTGCGGAATTTCCCCAAGCCTGGGCTGAAACAGGAGGAATGGGCCTTGCCATTAACCAGGCCCCAATTATAGTAACCTTAAAAGCTGCCATCCTTCCTGCATCCGTCAGACAGTATCCAATGCCTAAAGAAGCCCGCGAAGGAATTCGGCCACATATTAAAAGGTTACTTGAACAAGGGATTCTGGTGCCCTGTAAATCTCCTTGGAATACACCCTTGCTACCCGTTAGGAAGCCGGGAACTAATGACTACCGGCCAGTGCAGGACCTGAGAGAAGTCAATAAAAGGATAGAGGACATACACCCTACTGTCCCCAACCCTTACAATTTGCTGAGTGGATTGCCACCTAACTATACCTGGTACACAGTCTTAGATCTTAAAGACGCTTTCTTCTGCCTCCGCCTGCATCCCACCAGCCAGCCTATATTTGCCTTTGAATGGCAGGACGCGGCCCTTGGAATCTCTGGGCAGCTGACTTGGACTAGGCTACCTCAAGGGTTTAAGAACAGCCCTACCCTTTTTGATGAAGCTTTACATCAGGACCTGGCAGAATTCCGGGTTAGGTACCCCGCTCTAATCCTCTTACAATATGTAGATGACATTCTCCTGGCAGCCAAAACCAAAGGGGAATGCAAGGAAGGCACTCAAGCCCTCCTCCAGACTCTTGGGAGCCTAGGGTACCGGGCATCCGCCAAGAAGGCCCAGATATGTCAGAAACAGGTGACCTATTTAGGATACAAGATAAAGGATGGACGTCGATGGCTAACGGAAGCCCGTATGCGAGCCATCTTAGACATTCCCACCCCACAAAATCCCCGCCAACTGAGAGAATTCTTGGGAACGGCAGGCTTCTGCCGCCTATGGATCCCTGGGTTTGCCGAAATGGCGGCTCCCCTCTACCCCCTCACTCGGCCAGGGGTTGCTTTTAAATGGGAAGAGCCCCAAAAGAAAGCCTTCACCGACATCAAAAAGGCTCTCCTTGAATCACCAGCCCTGGGTCTACCGGACTTAGCTAAGCCATTTGAACTTTTTATAGATGAGAAGGAGGGCTATGCTAAGGGAGTCCTCACCCAAAAACTGGGGCCTTGGAGAAGGCCCACTGCATACCTCTCCAAGAAATTGGATCCTGTGGCATCGGGATGGCCACCCTGCCTTCGAATGATTGCTGCTATAGCCCTGCTGGTAAAAGATTCTCACAAGCTAACCTTGGGGCAGCCTTTGACCATACATGCCCCTCATGCAGTAGAGGCAGTCATCAGACAGCCTCCAGACAGATGGCTTACTAATGCCCGAATGACTCATTACCAGACTATGCTGTTAGACAAAGACCGGGTCCACTTCGGGCCTTTGGTGACTCTGAACCCAGCCACCCTGCTCCCCCTCCCTGGGGAGCCCGAGGCTCATGATTGCTTACAGGTATTGGCCGAGGCCCATGGAGCGAGATCCGACCTGACTGACCAGCCTCTACCTAGCCCGGACCACATCTGGTTCACGGATGGAAGCAGCTTTTTGCATCAAGGAGAACGAAAGGCGGGCGCGGCAGTCACCACAGAGAATCAGGTCGTCTGGGCCCAGGCACTCCCCCCTGGAACTTCCGCACAGAGGGCAGAACTCATAGCACTCACGCAGGCTCTAAAATTGGCAGAAGGTAAGAGGCTCACCGTGTATACAGACAGTCGTTATGCCTTCGCCACTGCCCATATACATGGAGAAATTTACAGACGGAGGGGGCTGCTTACCTCCGAAGGGAAAGACATTAAAAATAAGGAGGAAATCCTCGCTCTCTTAAGGGCTCTTCATCTGCCCGCTGCCTTAAGTATCATACATTGCCCTGGACACCAAAAAGGGGATTCTTTCGAAGCAAGGGGCAATCGAAGGGCAGACTTGGCTGCCCGAGAGGCGGCCCTGACCACAGACACCACTAACCTCCTGGCTCTAGAGCCCACCAATGACCATCCCTTCCCCTCATGGGACTATGAACAAAGAGATATCCTAACCCTAGAGAAATTGGGAGCCGCAAAGGAACCAAACGGGGATTGGACTTATGAAGGAAAGACTGTCATCCCCTACCGGGTAACCAAGTACCTAGTGACATTTTTACATAAGATGACACATCTGAGCTCCAAGAAGATGCGGGAGCTCCTCGAACGAGAAGAGGAATTCAATTTCCTTTTGGGGAAGAACGATATTCTAAAACAGGTAACTGAGCAATGTGATGCGTGCGCCCGAGTCAACGCATCCAGACTGAAGCTTCCTCCCGGGAACCGGGTCAGAGGCTACCGGCCCGGAACACATTGGGAGATAGATTTCACTGAGATTAAACCAGGAAAATATGGATACAAGTATCTATTAATTTTTGTAGACACCTTTTCAGGATGGGTTGAAGCCTTCCCTACTAAACATGAAACAGCCAAGATCGTTACTAAGAAATTGCTTGAAGAAATCTTTCCCCGTTATGGGATGCCTCAGGTATTGGGAACAGACAATGGGCCCGCCTTCGTCTCCCAGGTAAGTCAGTCAGTGGCCACCTTGTTGGGGATTGATTGGAAATTACATTGTGCTTATAGACCCCAAAGTTCAGGACAGGTAGAAAGGATGAATAGAACAATCAAGGAGACTTTAACAAAATTGTCGCTTGCAACTGGCACTAGAGACTGGGTCCTCCTACTCCCCCTAGCACTCTACCGCGCTCGTAATACCCCTGGACCACATGGGCTCACACCCTTTGAGATCCTGTATGGAGTACCTACTCCTATCATTAACTTTCTTGATCAAGATGTCTCAGATTTTGCTAACTCCCCTTCTCTCCAAGCTCATTTACAGGCCCTCCAACTAGTACAACGGGAGGTCTGGAAACCCCTTGCTCAAGCTTATAAAGACCAGAGGGACCATCCCACCATCCCCCATTCCTACCAGATCGGGGACACTGTTTGGGTCCGGCGTCACCAGGCCAAGAACCTTGAACCCCGCTGGAAGGGACCCTACATCGTTTTGCTTACCACTCCCACCGCACTCAAGGTAGACGGCATTGCAGCTTGGATACATGCTTCACATGTAAAGCCAGCCCGACCCACCGATTCAGCCACTGCATCAGAATGGACCGCACACCGCACTCAAAATCCTTTAAAGATAAGACTCTCTCGTACACCCTCCTGTTGATTGGTTGTCTGTTTACCCCCCATGTAGCAACTAACCCCCACAGGGTTTATAATATCACCTGGAAAATAGCCAATCTAGGGACCGGGGAAATAGCCAACCTCAGCACTTATATAGGGACTCTACATGATGGGTTCCCTCCTCTCTATGTCGACCTATGTGACTTAGTAGGGTCTGATTGGGATCCCTCTGACCAGGAACCATTCCCAGGGTACGGATGCCACCACCCTGGGGGAAGGATAGGAACAAGAAGCAAGGATTTTTATGTTTGCCCCGGCCATAAACCAACTCATGGCTGCGGGGGGCCGCAGGAAGGGTACTGTGCAAGATGGGGATGTGAAACCACAGGGGAGGCTTACTGGAAACCCTCTTCCTCTTGGGATTTCATCACTCTCAAACGGAGGGAGATCCCAGGGTACGCAGGGAAAGGACCATGGAGATGTGGGCAAAGAGCCTGCGGACCTTGTTATGATAGTGCCGGAGGGGGAGGTTTTCAAGGCGCCACCCCCGGAGGAAAATGCAACCCTCTCATCCTAAGGTTCACAGATGCTGGAAAAAGAACTACTTGGGATAGTCCTAAGGTCTGGGGACTCAGGCTGCACCGAGCAGGGAAAGATCCGGTGACTTTATTCTCCCTGTACAGACAAATTACTCCCCTAAGCCAACAATCAGTCGGGCCAAACATAGTAATAGCGGACCAGAGATCCCCAACCCATTTTCAAGTCCCTAAACCCCCTACCGTTCCTAAAGCTATCACTCCTACACCAGGTGCTGTCACCTTCTCCCCCACCCCAGATGCCCTAAACATCGAGATAACCAGAGACCCTCCAGGTACCAGAGATAGATTATTACAATTAATCCAAGGAGTTTACCAAGCCTTAAATTTTTCAGACCCCAACAAGACTCAGGAATGCTGGTTATGCCTAGTTTCCCGGCCCCCATATTATGAAGGCGTGGCAATACTGGGCAACTACTCCAACCAGACCTCAGCACCTACCAGTTGCGGAGCTGCTATGCAGCACAAGCTCACAATATCTGAGGTCTCAGGAAAGGGGCTATGCATAGGCAGGATTCCTTCCTCACATCAAGAATTATGTAACCAAGTAGAGCCATTATCTCAGGACAGCCGATACCTTGTTGCCCCTTATGGAACTTATTGGGCTTGCAGTACTGGGTTGACTCCCTGTGTCTCTACCACTGTTCTCAACACCACCATTGACTTTTGTATATTGATAGAACTTTGGCCCAAAGTCACATACCACCAACCTGAATATGTTTACAGCGTACTAGAGAAATCAACCCGATATAAGAGGGAGCCAATATCCTTTACCGTGGCCCTATTATTAGGAGGAATAACAGTGGGGGGCATAGCAGCCGGCATAGGGACCGGAACCGTTGCCCTACAGGGAATTAATCATTTTAAGCTTCTACAACAAGCCATGCACACGGATATCCAGGTCCTAGAAGAGTCAGTCAGTGCACTCGAGAAATCCTTAACATCACTCTCTGAGGTGGTCCTGCAGAACAGACGAGGATTAGATTTATTATTTTTACAGGAAGGGGGGCTATGTGCTGCCCTCAAGGAAGAATGCTGCTTTTATGCAGATCATACAGGAATAGTTAGGGATAGCATGGCCAAACTTAGGGAGAGGCTAAAACAGAGGCAACAGCTATTTGAGTCTCAACAAGGATGGTTCGAGGGATGGTTCGCTAAATCCCCCTGGTTGACTACCCTTATATCCACGCTCATGGGACCTCTGGTTATTCTATTTTTGATCCTCATATTTGGTCCCTGCATTCTGAACAAACTGACTCAATTCATCAGAGAACGACTATCTGTTGTACAGGCCTTAGTCTTAACTCAACAATATCATCAGCTAAAGCAAATAGATCCAGAGTATCTAGAGACCTCTGAATGAAAGATTCCATTCAGTTACAAGAGAAATGGGGGAATGAAAGACCCCTGTCCCTTAGCCCTTTCTTTCTCAAGTTTGTCTCCTCTTCCTCCTGTCGGCGGCTTCCCCGATCCCCACCCCCGGTGGCCTTTCCCCGCCCGGCCCGAGAACAAGCACCGGGTGGGGCCGGCCCGAGAATGAGCACCAGGTGGGCCAGCCCGAGAACGAGCACCGGGTGGGCTGGCACGAGGGCGAGCACCAGGTGGGTCAGCACGAGGACAAACACCGAGTGAGCCGGCCTGGAGCTCTGCCCCTGAGCCCCCGCCCCGCCCGAAGAGAAACACTCCGTCCCAAGGTCTCCGCCCCCAAGGTCAGCCATCAGGAAAAGGGGGGGGAATTGAGTCTGCTGTACCAGACACCAGACCTTGAGAATATGCTGATCTGGAATGGCTCTGTGTCTCATTTGAACCATCCAATGGAAATGATTCTGTATTTCGCCTCATTTGAAAGACTCTGTGTTTCACCTCATTTGAATAACTCTGTACTTTGCCTCATTTGAATAACCCTGTATAGCGCCTCATATACATTGACCAATGGGAATAGCTCTGTATAATGCCTCATTAGAATTATCCAATAGAATCCTTGCTCCTAGCTTGCGCCTTTTTTCCTATATAAGGACCCCTTTTCCCTTGGCTCGGGGCGCTTAGCCACACAGAAGCTAAGTCGCCCCAGGTACCTGCGTCTCCAATAAAGCCTCTTGTTTTTTGCATCCAGTTCGTGGCCTCGCTGATTCCTGGGTGTGTGGGTCTCCCTCTACGAAAGTATCCCTTCGGGGTCTTGCATGGTGTGATTTGAATGAGAAATGCCCCCTATAGGCTCAGATGTCTGAATACTTGGTCCCCAGTTGGCAGCTGTTTGGGGAGGTTGTGAAATCTTTGGGAAGTGAAGCCTCATTGGAGGGAGTAGTCACTGGGGTGGGCTTTGAGTATTTATATGCTCCCCCACTTCCTGCTCCCCCCTTTCTCTTTCTCTCTTTCTGCTTCCTGTTGTCAAGCTTCCCAAACATCATGGACTCTTACCCCTCTAGAACCATAAGCCCAAATAAACAGTCTTCTGCTTATTGGTCATGGTGTTTTCTGTTGTTGGTCATGGTGTTTTTTCACAGCAACAGGAAGGTAGCTGATACAACAGTCTCTGTGACTGCCCTCTGACCACCCCACGCAGAGGCTTCAGAACTCCTTCCACTACACTGAAAAGTCTTCCAAGTCTCCCCAAGCCATCATTATGTGACCATAACCTGCCAATTGGATGCACTTAAGACTGTTGCCAGGGTACAATTCTGGGTCCTTTTCTAACATTGTTTTCCTTGCTCCCTGAAAGTTTCTATTCTTCTGCCCTACTTCCCTAGCTTCCTTTAGACTCACCAAACAGTTCTATGTTTCTGTGGGGCAAATTCCTCTGGGGCACAGGGGGTGGGGTGGGGGAGTGTCCGTAACTTTAGCCTGATTTTATCTTCAGACTTTTTTTTTTTTTTGCTGGCTCAAAAATCATTTCCTAGCCTACCTTGAAGCTTGGAGGGCCTGGTGATTAAGTTCCTAACAGAGGGATGCATACAGAAGAATCAGTTGAGACTTTCAAGAGAATGTACCACTTAGTCTCCTCTTTGCTAAATGTGTGTGTGACAGCCAGAACTTTACCACTACAAGCTGATCTTGAGAATGGAGGTCATGTACAGCAGAGAAGATACAAGGGGGACATTTGGAACTCTGTTTTCTTCTTTCTAGTTTGGACTTTGCTTACATGACAGAGCAGAGCCCCGTGTGTTTACCATCTTGTAATAAATAAATATATAGAAATGCTCTGCAGTAAAGCTCCTTTGACTTAATACCTGCAGGTTGGGTTATGTAGCCAGGTCTCACTATCTCCACTTCTACTGCTCTCTCACCACAGTCTTATGCCACATGTATAGGGACACATGTTTTGTCTGCTTTTTTCATGATCCCATCAAGTCTGCATGGCATCCAATGCTTCTGCCTCTGCTACTCCCTCAGCCTGGGATGTCCTTCCTAACCTTGTCTCTTTGGGTGGCTCCATGTCAAAATTACCTGTTTACTTGTCTGTTCTCCACCAGACAGGTACAACCTGATATTTAGCATCTGCTCCAGGTGTGTGCTCCGGGCTGAGTGCATGGGGTTTGAATGAGGAAACAGAGTGGATGTTGCAGACTCAGGAGGTGGGACTGACTTTACACTCTGAAACCAGATCCCTCAGTTTCTTCCCACCACCTGCTGCCCCCCTGGCTTTATGCAGACGCAGGGGAGGGGGCCATGTGTTAGCAGAGCATCTTCTTGCCACAAGGCAGTGCCATCCCTTATACATGCCAGCACAGGCCTGATTTTGAATGGACCGTGTCAGACTTGAAGGTGTTCAGAATGTTAACTTGACTACCTCAAAAAACAAGTACAATAGTAACTGATTATTACTTCCCTCTCTACAAGTCTGTACAGATACAAAAGGCTGGATAAAATGAACACATTGGGGAGAAGCATGAAGTTGGCCATATGTGGTGCATTTCTATCACTCTGCATGCTCCAAGCTTAGGTGTGGCCATTCCAGTGACTTCCTCCCAAAGCACAAGGTTTGGACATCAGGGAGAATGACAGACATAACCAACCTCCAGGCAGCCACAGTTGATAACAACAGGCACATGTCATGTTAACAGCGTGTCCTTAGTATGCTGTGACAGTGATAGTTTCCTTGGGGTCTTCTTCCCAATGGCCAATAACACCTGTCTTTTCATAGGCAGAACGTCAGACAAATGCTATTAGTGAGTGGCCATAGAAAATGCCCAACAGGACCCCCTCAACACTCCACAAAAAAGCAAGACACACTGGGCATGTTCTTATAAAAAAAATGTAGCCTTGCCTTTAATCCCAGCACTCAGGAGGCAGAGGCAGATGGATCTTTGTGAGTTTGAGGCTAGTCTGGTCTACAAAATGAATTCCAGGATAGTTAGGGTTCTGTTACATAGAGAAACCCTGTCTCAGGAAAACAAAACAAAACAAAACAAAAAACAAAACAAAACAAAACAAAAAAAACAAGGCCAAAGATGCCACTAGGTGGGCTCTGGAGGGACTATTTATTGATGGGCTCTTGCCAAGCTGGGTGCTGTTCATGGAGATACCCCAGCCCTTCTGCCTCTTGTCTGTGAAATCCAGACACATGTCCGTAAGCATCAGCTATGACCCTGTCTCAAAGAAAACTCCAGTCTTATTTATCAGCTCCACGCTCTAACCAACTGAGCTAGCCGGCCAGACTCCATTCTTATTTATATTTAATATAAGATTTTGATACTCATAAATTATAGTTTTACTTAGCTTTTTTGTTAAATAGAAGTTTATAAGATATACAGATTCTTATTTCATAAACAGAGGAAAATGTATTTTCTCTTTTTGAGACAGGGTCTCACTGTGTAGACCAGACTAGTCTTGGAATCACAAACCTCCACTTGCCTCTGCCCTCTGAGTGCTGGGATTAAAGGTGTGTGTCACCACACCTGGCCAGAAGATGTTCTTATTCACATTGCCTTTAGTATATCCTTCTTTGGTGGAAACCTGTTCTCATGTGTACATATTGAACAGACTCACACCTTAATTTTTTTTTAGACAGGGTTTCTCTGTATTGTTTTGGAGCCTGTCCTGGAACTCGCTCTGTAGACTAGACTGGCTTGGAACTCACAGAGATCCACCTGCTTCTGCGCCACCAACGCCCGGCACACCTTAATTTTTATTTTTGTGTATGTTCATGTACAAGCAAATACATATGGAGGCCAGGGGTCAATCTCTGGTGTCATTCACGAAGCACTGACACCTTGTGTTTTGAAACAGGGTATCTCATGTTCTGGATCTTGTCAAGTAAACTAGACTGGCTGGCCAGCCAGCCCCAGGAATGCCTCTGTGTCTTCTTCCTCAGTGCTGCAATTAAAAGTAGGAGCCACCTTGCCCAACTTTTACTGGGATAACAAGGGGTCAAACACAGGTCATCCTGCTTCTATGACAGACACTTTACCAACTGAACGATCTTTCCAGTCCTACCTTTTGTTTTTTAATCTTTGTAACATGGTGCTGCTCATGGTGAGATACATGGAGCACAGTGGGGCCTGAATGTGGTGCCAGTCCACAGTGAATCAAGGATGGAAACAAAGCTCTTTACAAACTGCCGAAGCAACTTCACAGAACTTTCAGCTCCAGTTCCTGGGCTTGCAGCCTTCCTTTCTCCTTTCACAGATGAGAAAATGAGCAGGAAGGGTGACCAGCCTGTCCATTGGGTTGTCACGTGAGGAAGGTGGGTCTGCTGGGTCACACTCTTCCTGCTTCTTGCTCTCTTTTCCCTAGTTTGTCAACATTAAGGGTCAGCTTCCCCTTCAGCAGGTCATTACTAGACCAAACTGTGATCCTGTATCTGTTCCTAGTTTTTCATTTTTTCTTATTCCAGCTTCTTTGGGCAAAGCTGCAGGTTGTTCAGTGCTGTGATGGGCTCAGTAACCCGACTCAGCGTCCTTCATCATATCAGCTTCCAGCCCTCCTCAATGTACATCTAGTTTTAAATGTCTGTTTCTGCTTTCCTGCTGTGAGAGAGCTCTTCCCGGAGGGAGTTCTGGGCAGTCAGGGGTTGGGGTTGGGGGTGGACATTTCAAGAGGAACTGCTTGGGGGCCTGTGCAGCTGCTCTGTCAGAATACAGGAAGCCCTTCCTGAGAGCTTCCCACGCCAGGGCACTATTGGCCCATCTGCTGCAGTGCAGGAAGAGAGAAACCAAGTTGTACTGTTTTGTTTTCTTGCAAGGGGTTTGAGAGCAGAAGATTGCTCTAGGGGTGAGAGTGGGGGTGGGTTGAGTGAAGCTGACTACCGGGCAGAGGGAAGCAGGCATAGAGACTCTGCAGCTGGAAGGAAGCAGGCTTGAATTTCAGCCTGGCTATTTTTATCCTGAGACACAGTTTTCACACCTGTGAAATGGTGTTGATAATAGGTGGTCCCCTGCAGGTATAAGTTCCATTTTAAAGATGCAGACATTCTATCACATGCCCAGGGCCCAACAGTTGGTGAGCAGCTGAACTTGACGTTTGGTTGGGTCAAAACTGATAGTCACCTGATTCTTCCACCTGAGCACTTAGGCATCCAAAGTATGTCAAGAAGATAAGGGCTTACAACATATTGTTGCCTTGGCTGGGATTTTTCATTTGAGTATTTTCCTGTCTCATCTGCATCACCCACCCTTCCCTATTTTCATTTGTTAAAAATAATCAACGCTGCCTTCAAGAACATGAATTTTAGATGTCATCATAAGTCTAGGAAGAGGACTGCTTCAGCAAGCTGTTGCTGTGTAATGAACTACCTCAGAGTCTGAGGGCTTAAAATAATCTAAATTTTATTTGCTCACTGTTGTGCTTCAGATGAAAACAGCCCCAAAGGCTCATATAGTTGAATGCTTAGTTATTAGTTGGTTGAATTGTTTGGGAAGGATTAGGTAGTGTGGCCTTGTTAGAACTGTGAGTTTTCAAAAACTAGCATCATTCCCAGTTAGCGCTCTCTCTTCCTTAAGCACGTGGATCAAGAGGTAAGCTCTCAGCTAATGCCCCAGCATCATGCTCCTTGGGATGATGGCCATGGACTCTAACCCTCTGGAACTGTAAGCCCCATTGCTATCTTTTATAAGTTGCCTTGCTCATGGTGTTTTGACAAAGCAACTAAGCCATAATTTGGAGGTTTGAACTGGATTCAGCTGGACATTACTTCACTGGTCTCTGAAGGCCCCACATGACTGATATTGGCTGACCAACTGGCTGGGGCTGGGTAGCTAGACACAGCCTCACTCACAAGCCTGGCGGCTAGCAGCTTGTTGTCAGGAAGCTAGCTGTGGCCCCTTTGGCAGGGTTAAGAGAACTGCATGGCCTGTACTTTGTACTATATCACCCATGATGCATCATATTGTTCAAAGCAAATGGTCAGATCTATTCAGATTCAAGGGATGAGAACTGGATTCTGCCTCTTCTTGGGAGGCCTGTCAAGGACTTGGTGCCCCCCCTTTTTTTCGAGACAGGGTTTCTCTGTGGCTTTGGAGCCTCTCCTGGAACTAGCTCTTGTAGACCAGGCTGGTCTCCAACTCACAGAGATCCACCTGCCTCTGCCTCCCAAGTGCTGGGACTAAAGGCATGCGCCACCAGCGCCTCACTTGGTGGCCCATTTTAGTCTATCACAGAGTGCTACCTGTCCTCACAGACATTTTTGATGCAAACCCTTTTGTGTCATCACTCTCTTCCAGTCTCTCCTACTCTTCCGATAATAATCTCTCATTTTACGTCACACAAAGCTTCAGTCACTCACTCAACAGATGTTTATTATGTGCCTGGGACTGCTGAGTGAACAAAACAAAGTCCATGTTCCATGAATCTAGTAGTTCAGAATAGAGGCAATCAAGAAACAGACAGGAGCAGTGTTGAGCTGGTGAGAACAACAGGAGCTTTGGAGACAACAGAGTAAGCAGTAGGGGAGCATGGATGGGAGGATGGTAGGGCAATGGGTGGCTCCTATTCCAAAGTGATCAGCTGACATTAGGGACAACTTAAATAGGGGTGAACAAGAGGTACAAGGACTCTGAGTTGATGCAGAGACACAATCCCTTATAATTTTAAACACCAGATAAATATCATAGGCTGGGTATAGTGACACAACCTGTAATCCCAGCACCAGGGAGATGTAAGTAAAAAGATTTGGTGTTCAAGGCCATCCTCAGCTACATAGGAAGTTTTAGTTCAGCCTGGGCTAAACGAGACCATGTCTCAAAAAATCCCAAACATTGGAGCTAGAGAGATAGCTCAGTGACTAAAGAGTATTCATTGTTTTTGCAGAGGACCTGGGTTCTGTTCCCAGCACCAACATGATGGCATATAACTATCCTTAATTTCACAAGAGTGACAATACCATCTTCTGACCTCTGTGTGCACCAGCAAGCGTGTGATACACACCTATATACATTCAGGCAAAACACTAATACACACACAATAATATAAATAAACCTGGATAAAAAAAAAGCAAACATAACCACACTACTAGCCCAAATCCAAGCTGAATGCACTTCATTAGGAAACAATAAAAAAGCCCTAAAATATGGCAAAATCTCGACAACCAAAAGTTTTATTATTATACCTGATTCTGTTATGAGTAAATTACAGCTCTTAGGAATGTAATGGTTGGCGGTTCTGTGTTCACCTTTCACTGCCTGTCTCACTTGTTTATTGGCTTGTGGTGAAGATAAAAATGACATCATTAAAAAGGAGAGTTCCCCGCTTCTGGTTTCTTTTCGTACCGCAAGGATGCCAGTGATTTTTTTTTTTTTTTTTTTTTTTTTTTTGAGAACACAAACCAGTCACCACTTCCTGCTTAAGACTCTCCATAGTGTCCCTGCGCAAAAAAACAAACTCAAGGCAACCAGGCACAGTTCACAAGGCCAGCGCCACCTGCTTGATTCAGGCTCTCACGTTTCCTGGTAGGTTCCGCGCTGGAGCAGGATCTTAACCCAGCAGACTGGCACAGTGGCTCTCTAGTTTGCGCCCTCTTGTCCACATAGTGTCCCAGGAAGACTTTCCCAGTCTTACGACCTATAGGGGACAGGGGAAGGGAGCAGCAGTGTGAGTGGCCTCAGGCGCTCTCCACAATCCTTCGGACTGCCTTATTCTCTGCCCCCAGGTTCCCCATCTACAGTAGGCTCATGAACCTCTCTCGGAGCGGTTCTGAAGGCTGGAGAAGGTCAGGGCGGCCGTGTGGGCTGCCGAGGAGCTCCGAGGACTATGTGGGACACGGGCCTGGCCCGCAGACCCAGCGGTGGCCACTCCGGCCCCTCGTCATCCCGGAACAGCGCTATCCGCGGACGTCGCCACGCCCGCACAGCTGGAATACACTTCAGCCGGAGCCGGGCGCGCCTGCCTCCTTTGCGCAGGCGCGGCCCGAACCGCGCCTGCGCAGAGCTCCGTGCCGAGGTGAGGCGCCGCGCGCCGCGAGATGTGGGCGCGCGCTCCTAGCCACGGCGCACGCGCGGGTCCGCGCCGACTCAGCACGGCCTGAGGGCGCGAGCCCGCCGCCACCGCTACCGCCGCCGGCCGGACCGCCGTGCGCTGGGCGTGCGCGTGGGAGAGAACGCGGCTGCTTGTGCCGGCGCCGCCCCGCTGCCGTCTGTTCGCCTCAGCCTCGCGCTCTCAGCCGCGGCCGGTGAGTGCGGGTCTCGGGCCACGGGTCGCGGTCGCTGAGGCGCGGCCTCAGGGCGGCGCGGGCCGCTGTGTTGGCTTCGGTGGACACGGCCCCCGCCGCGCCCTCGCCTCGCTCCTCGTATGGGTGGCCGGGCCCCGAGGGCTAAAGAGGCCGCGGGCTGGGGTGCAGGAGGCCGCGGGGTCCGGTACGGCGGGGCGGGCGCGGCGGGGACTCGGGAGGCCCGAAAGCCGAAAAACAAAGGGGGTGGCAGGCGGAGTGCGGGGCAGCCGCGGGGTGGCCGGCGCGTGGCTTCCAGGGCGATCGTACGAACCCCGGAGTCATTGTGCTGCCCAAGTTCCCTCCGCCCCCACCCAGCCCCTCCGCGGCGCACTGCCTGTCCCCGCCGGTCCTCGCCGGCTGCTTTTGTGGCACCGCTCTGAGGAGCGAGGGTGTCAGTGTGCGCGCACTTGTGTCGTTTAATTGTAGGGTTTTTGTAGAGAAACGCACTGAGGAGAAAGTTGCTTTTCTTTTTGAAAGCCATTTCAACAGTGCCTCATTCTTGCATAGTTAGACTGCAGCTGGGTGTTTGGCAGTGCGACTAAGATAATAGCAATACTGTAGTGATTATGGGGACTGGTTGAAATAGGTTGGAGCTGAAGGCACTGCAAGAGTTTGCCGGGCTGTTTTAAATCTTGACCAGCGCTGGCATTTCTATTAGAATGGAAGCTTTATCATGGTTGTGATAATAGGTTATTGCTGCTTCAAGTGAAATACCAGTGTCTCACTCGTGTGTGCGTGTGCGTGTGTGTCTGTGTGTCTGTCTGCCTGTCTGTTTATAAATCGAGGAATGAAATGTCTCTTTTGAAAAACAGGTCAATGAGCAGAGTGACCTGGGACAGAAATATATGGATGCAGACATGAAAAGAAATCATTACAATATTAACATGCTACATATTTTTGTGGAGGTACACTATAGATAATATTTCCACCCATGTGGTATTTAAACATGAATTTTTACTGGGGTTGGAATCCAGGCTTTCCCAGGTAGCTAGTGCTGGGCTACTAAGCCACGCCCCCAGCTCAAACAGTCCAAACTTTAAGGACAAGGACGAGGAGTCCCAGTATCATTTACAGTTGTTTTATATTTGTGACTGTTATAGGTGGGTCGATCCCTGGCCTTCTCTCTGAACACTTGAACTTATTAAAACGCTACAATAGTACTATTCCTGGAAAGAACGTTATTCGGGACATTGCCATTTAATCCAGTTTATTCGTGATCTACAGGAAAAGGTGGCTTGTGTCTGGGAGGGGCCCATAGCCACAGCTTTCAGTACAATGTGAATCATGCAAAGATGATTCCTGGACAGGTAAGTCCTTTTGGCTCAGAATGCATAGTGTGTGTCAAGAAGCGCTGGAGCAAATCCCTTAAAGTAGAGGGACCTACTGTTTTTGAGGCTGGCAGCCCACTAAACAAGGAAGTGTTGGGGGTGGAGTTCCAGCTGTAGCGGTGAAGAGTGGGAGGAGGCTGTAGCGAGGACACTGGGTATGTGAAGTAGTTTGGAGCTCTAAGCCTGTTGTTGGGAATTACATAATCGTCAGTCCTCAAAACCCTGTTCTGGAGCTGGTTAGATAACTCTTCTCACTAGGAAGTTAGAGAAATATCCAAAAGACAGTTGTGGCTGGGGTGTTAGTTCATTAGTTGTGTGCTGAGTGATAAGTGGCACTGTGGTCGCCTCCAAAAGACAATTGTGTTAAAGCTAGTTGCTTTAAAGATTATTGAGCCTGTGGAAGAAAGGATTTTATATTACAGTGCATAATACAGTAAAACTAATTCTGAAAACTCTCCTTTCTTGGGATGTTAATTTGAGTAAGAGAAGTAGAACATTTGTTCATAGGAATTTTTGCACTGAGCCCTTCTCCCTTATGGTGTCTTAATTTTGAAAGAATAATTAAAATTGAGTTACAAAAGATACGACTCAACATGTTAATATAGTATGCACATCTTTTTAGTTTGGATTAGACATTTTCAGTTTACATGAATTGTCATCCAAAAAATTTATGTGTGTATGATGTATGTGCAGGTTGGTGTGTACAGGTGTGGAAGTCAGGGGAACTTTGTGTAGTCACTTGCCTTCCACTTTTCTGTGGGTTCCAGAGATTGAAGTCAGATTGCCAGGCTTAAATACAGGCAAATGCCATTTCCTGTGGAGCCATCTCACCAGCCTATAGGTAAAGTTTTGCTGTATTAATATTTGAAGTAATTTTTGTGTTGGTAGTCATCACAGTTGGAGAAGCAGATAGGGAATGTGGCCCAGTGGTAGAGAGTGTTCATGAAGCTCTGGATTTGGTCTCCAGCACTGTAAATAATCAAAATACCCAGACAATTTTGGTTTTTGTGGACTTTGCTGTAAAGCTAGGTGTCTGCTGTTTTGAGCACATGTTTTCATTACCATTTCCCCATTAAGATTTCTTAAATTATCAGCAATAAATTGCTGCTGGGATCTTTGAGGACTTTTACTGATGCCTTTAGAATTTACCTACGATGAAAGAAATTTAAAAGGTGGGCAAATTAAGTGACAGTGGTGTGGTGGTAGTGATACACTGTAGGCTGCTTAAGAGTGTAGCTACTTGTCAGGTACTAAGTCTCATGACCCCAGCTGGGCTCCTCTGGTTCTGAGGCTCACTGGTCTCATGAGACTACATTGAGATGTGTTTGACCACTGTCTCTGAACTGCATTAATAATGGATATTTGATCTTTTTGTTTTGTTTTGTTTTTTTCGAGACAGGGTTTCTCTGTGTAGCTTTGGAGCATATCCTGGCACTCGCTCTGGAGACCAGGCTGGCCTCGAACTCACAGAGATCCGCCTGCCTCTGCCTCCTGAGTGCTGTGATTAAAGGCATGTGCTACCAACGCCCGGCTGATATTTGATCTTTTTTGGCTTTGTTTCTTTACTTCGTTTTGGCAGAAGTTTATTTTATATTGTGACTGTGAAAAGCAAAGCAGCCTTGTGCAGAAGAAATTAAATTATATATCCCAGTTTCTGGTACTAATTTCTAGGAATTGTGCTAGATTGCATTCACAACTCCTTAAAGTAGTTGCTGATTATAAAGCCTATAATCTGTAATATTTAAAAATTTTATTTGTACTGGGTTTTAGTATGGAAATACAGTGCAGAGAAGTCTGTGGTTCAGCTTTCAGTTTGAGTGGAATTTAGCTGATGCCCTGTGTTTAATTTGCCCGCACACTCTTGGAAGTGGGAAATAGAGTTTGCTGATGGAGCTGTAAGCCTGGAGAGCATCACTAGTTTTGCCCAGAGTTTATGGTCATGAAGATGTTTCCTTACCAGCCTTAAAGTTAATTAAAGTAGTTATATGCAGACCTCACAGATGTGTATTTCCCATTGCTGAAAAATTACTGCAATAGTACTTGTAATGTGATCTAGTAATAGGGGAGTGATCTTATCACTGGGCCCTCATGTGTGTCACTGCTTTCATGCAAAACCTCAGAGAGGATCAGGACTCTCAATTAGATTTGTTGCTCTTCCTTCCCAGTCCTGAGTAGGGGTTCTGCTTCAATCTTCTGTATCTATGAGAACGATTGGGTTTCAGGTGCTGTACCATCTTCAGTGTACGCAGAAGACCTGGAGGTTGAAGTTAGAGTAACTTGCTGGAGTTGCTTGGCCCATATGGATAAGACTCAGGGCCTTTGGGTCTGGACACAGCTTAACTAGTCTTCAGAATGTGAGTGATGGTATCTGGGAAGTTTAGATAACTAGGTTTTCCCTTCCTTCCTTCCTTCCTTCCTTCCTTCCTTCCTTCTTTCTTTCTTTCTTTCTTTCTTTTTCTTTTTTGGGTTTTTCGAGGCAGGGTTTCTCTGTGGCTTTGGAGGCTGTCCTGGAACTAGCTCTTGTAGACCAGGTTGGTCTCGAACTCACAGAGATCTGCCTACCTCTGCCTCCTGAGTGCTGGGATTAAAGGCATGCACCACCACATGACACTTTTTTCAGGACTTGAGCTTCTGACTTACACGGTGTAATATAGGTTAACCATTGACTCTATCAAAATTTTGGTTATTTGGAGTCAGTTAAGAATTAGTTAAATACAAATACATAAGAGTGGATTAGTGATTGTTGCTTCTTATTTGCTTTAGTGACTGACACAGCCTCAAGGCTTTTTGTGGGTGATTTTTCTTGGGTTATTATGAATAAGGGGAACAGTTTATGAAAAGCAAGGAAACTGTGTTTCTCTCAGAGACATGAGCCCTCTGTAGAACCCTAGGAAATTATAATTTCTAACACACTGTCCCTGTAAAGCAGTGGTTCTCAACCTTCCTAAAGCTGAGATCCTTTAATACAGTTCCTCATGTTGTGGTGACCCCCAACCATAAAACAGTTTCATTGCTACTTCATAACTGTAATTTTGCTACTGTTATGAATCATAATGTAAATATCTGCTATGCAGGTCCTTAAGGAGTCTCAACCTGCAGATTGATAGCTACTGCTATAAAGCTTTCTGAAGTGAATATACTCATTCTCTCCAATTTGGAATTTTCCATCCTGCTTTTAAGACATGCTCTCTTCATTTTGGGGTGTCACTGAACCAAAACCAAGCCTCAGAAGGACTTCAGAAGTTCTGCTTGTGGGTTGTCTATGTCTGGGGTCTCCTTTCTGCCACAGTTTTTGTTAAAATTCCTGTCATCTTGTGGCGTGGACTATAGGCACTGGCAGTTTCTTTCGTTCTTTCTTTCTTTCTTTCTTTTTTTTTTTTTTTTTTTTTTTTTTTTTTTTTTTTGACACAGGGTTTCTCTGTGGCTTTGGAGGCTGTCCTGGAACTAGCTCTTGTAGACCAGGCTGGTCTTGAACTCTTGAGATCTGCTTGCCTCTGCCTCCCGAGTGCTAGGATTAAAGGTGTTAGCCACTACCGCCCACCTTTTGTACACTTTTTCACGGGTTTGACATATCCTACAGCTGTGTAAAGGAATGTGGAAGTTACATACTGTACAAGTGTGTCTGTGACCTTGCTCACAGTCTTTCACTACATGGATGCTACCCGGGTGTAATGTTTTGAGTGACAAGTGACAGTACCCTCACAGGTAAGAGAAGCCATCATTTGGGTACAGAATCTGATCTAGAGGTTGTTGTTTGGTCTTTCTCAGTGAATGCCTCCCTCAGCATTGCTGTATCATGCAGAGGAAACTCACAGGTGAACACTCCAGCCCCTGCTAAGTCTTTCACTGTTTTCAAGTGGTGTATATAATAGAAATATTACCTTTATCTAGAACAGTGTTTTTCAACCTGGTCTCAAACCCCTTTGGGGGTTGGATGACCCTTTTGCAGGGGTCGAATATCAGATAGATATCCTGCATATCAGATATTTACATTATGATTCATAACAGTAGCAAAATTATAGTTATGAAGTAGCAATGAAAATAGTTTTGTAGTTTGGGGTCACCACAACATGAGAAACTTATGGGTTACAGCATTAGGAAGGTTGGAACAGTGACCTATAATCTTATATGACTGTGAAATAGCCTTTAAACTGCTTAAGCTTGCTGTCTGGGAACTCTGCTTTAGAGCAATTTGAAATACAGGTCATGATTTCAGATATGTGTGTGCTGATGAACTTGCTCTCCTCGTTTCAGGACTCTTGGCTGTTTGTACTGTTTTTTAGAATCTTGAGAATACCTCTCAACCATTTTTTATTTTTCATGTTTTACGCTTAGACTAGAGTCTTTTCAATCTTGGGTTGGAATTTCAGTGAACATTTTGCATTGAAGGAGAAGTTTGTGTGGCTCCTGGGTGTGTGTGGCTTTTGGAAAATAGGAGAAAGTGTACATGTTGGTACTTACAGCAAAGTTAAGTTCCCTGATGCTTTTGTTTTGGTCTGAAAAGTTGGATGGCATTTACTAGTATTAGAGTGATTGCCAAGTCTTTGCATGACTAATGAAGCAGTATTGTTTGATTTTAGGCCTAGCCTTGAATTCATATGTAAGCTTAATTAATCCATCCATTCGTTTTTTCCTCCTCTCTTCTCCCCTCTTTCCACTGTCCTTCCTCCCTTTCCTCCCCATCTCTCTTCCTGTCTTCCTCTATGTTGTCTATCTTCCCCATTCTCTGTGATGACGTTGCAGCTACACTTTAATTAGTGTATTTTCTTTTGCCTTTTGACCCCCACCTCACCCCACCTTTTTTTCTTTTTGTTTTAGATGAAAGACTAAATAAAAGTTAAAGAGATCTGCAAAGATGACAACAAATCATTTTCCTTTATCTGTATGCCCTATATAGTATTAAGTACATCTATGGAAGGGATTGTTGCAAGCTCAGTGTCAGGGACTCTGTTATCTTTAGTGTTCTTCAGTCCCCCAGAGCTTCCTCATGCTGCTATGGTGGTCGTTGGAAAAAGATGTGACACCAGGGACTTTGTCAGTGTGTTGGTACTTGGAGAATTAAGATAATAGAGCTCTAGAAAGTGTCTAAAAGATCATTTGTCAAGAGGGAGGTTTTTTTTTTTTTTTTTTTTTGAGTCTTATCAGAAAGACTTGAGGACTTTGTAGGGCTTTGTTATAAGGGACTTTTTAGAATATCAAGGTGGTTGCAGAGGTAGAACAGAAGCAGAGATAAACAGGAAATTGTCATACAATCCAAATTTAAACAATGGGTGGGATATGAAATGCCTTCCCCTCTTTCTCATCAACTCAGTGAAAGCAAAAACAACAGAAATGAGATGGCAAGAAACACCAGTGTAACAACCCCTTTCTGTCTAAATTGAGTGGAGTTGAAATTATAGTTTACAGTTAGTGGTACCCTGGGAATGTCCTCAGAATGCCTAGCGCAGAGAGCTTTTCAGTAACTCTGAGTTAGTGGCTATGTGCTTAAGTTCCTTTCTCCTGGTGGCCATTCTTTTCTCGTCTCTGCTCCTGGCTGGCCTCTCTTCTACAACCTTTCTGGTGGTTTCTGTAGTGTTACTGCTCTGGGGCTTTAAATGGTCTTTCCTTGTAATAATGAGGTTGTATATTATGTACTTACTGACTACTTGGCCCATATTTTCATTTGGTTCTTGTCTTTTTTTTTTTTTTAAAGATTTTATTTATTTATTATGTTGCAACATTCTGCTTCCATATATGTCTGCACCCCAGAAGAGGGCACCAGATCTCATAACGGATGATTGTGAGCCACCATGTGGTTGCTGGGAATTGAACTCAGGACCTCTGGAAGAGCAGTCGGTGCTCTTAACCTCTGAGCCATCTCTCCAGCCCATGGATCTTGTCTTTTTAAAAACTGACTTGGTGCTTCCTTTTTATATTCAGAATGTACATTCTTTGTTGGTTATTTTCACTGAGCCTTCTCTGCTGTTTTTGGTGAACTGAAGTTAGGTTTAATGGAGTCTAGTTTCTCAGCCTTTTCCTTTAGAGTTGGTGCTTTTGTGTCTTTCCCCATCTTGAGGTCATAAACAAAATTTTTACATCATAACAAGGTATAATTGTGCTTTTCACCTCTAACTTTATAATTCCTTTGGAATTGGTTTTGGTGTATAGTATAAAGAAGGGACCTAATTAATTTTCATCTTTCTGTTGTTTTGAGATGGTCTCATACTGTAGCCTAGGCAGGCATGGAAACACTGTAGCCAGGCATGCTTTTGATTCTGGCTTTTCTTCCATTCCCCTTTTTGGTCATTTCCCTTTTCTCACTCTCCTTTCTTTACCTTCTTCCCTCCCTTTCTTCCACTAAGCTGTATTCCTAGCCCTTCTTACTTATTTTGCATTTGCTCACAGTTACCCAGATTAGTCTCTAACTCAAAATCTTTCTGAATCTGAGTGCTGGACAACTCCCCTTCCCTCAATGCAACACCACCTAGATAATTAGCCCAGGATAGCCTATAACTCGTTACATAGGCCAGTTTTAGCCTCCTGCCTTTGCCTTGTGAGTGCTGGGATTACAGGTATGTGGTTTTTTTTTTTTATTTTTTATTGTTGTAAATAGTAAAGAATTGCTCAATTCTTGTTGACAAAATTTCCTTCATCTTCATAAGAGTTTTAGTTTTACATTTATGTCTAATTCATTTTGAGTTAATTAAAAAAAATTCTGTGTGAGAGCACATGTGTGCTATGGTGTGCATGTGGAGATCAGAGCACAACTGTGGAGTTGGGTCTCTCCTTTAACTGCATTCGGGGAGCTAACTCAGATTTTAAGTCTTGTATTTTAGTCATCTTGCCAGTGCCATTTTGAGTTAGTTTTTTGTTTAGCATATAAGTTAAGCTTCGGATCTAAATGGTTTCTAGGACACTTTCTTGAGACCCAGAAGTATGTCCAGTAGCAAACCAGTGTCAGTGTTTTGTTTTGAGACAGGGTCTCACTATGTAGCCCCTGGCAGGCCTGGAACTCACTAGGTAGCTAGTCTGGCCTCACACAGAGATCTGACTGCCTCTTTGTGCATTACCATGCTTGTCTAAGATGGTGTGTGTGATGTGAAAGATGTGAAACATTGTGTTCCAGATTAATTTCCCCTTAATGTCCCTGCCTTTGGGTGTACTTCTGAGTAGAGCTGTGTAGTGCTTTGGCTGGCAGGAAATGCATACCACCCACTTTGAGGGCCTGATGGAGGAAGAATGGAGTGATAGGAGAGAGCAAGAGCAGGCCTAGGTGTTGGTGCCTGTGTGCAGATTGGCAGAGGCAGCAGAAGCACAGATTTTATATTGACAGGAAAACTCAAGACCTCTGATGACATGCTTGGTATCTCCTGTTGCTGGGTGGGAAGTGTTAGGGATGTGTTGGATAACCTTTGTAACACATGTAGTTCCAGTTTTGTGATTATCCTCCAGTTGTTCAGGCTTGAGAACATACCTGAAACACTCCCCATTATCCCTTCTGCTTTGGGCGGGCAGTGCAATTTCCCATTTCAAGGAAGCCATTGTCTATTTGTCCTTCACTCTGAAAGAGGGTTCAAAAGCTGGGCTGTTTTAAGTTCTATATGGGAGAAGAGGTAAAGGTGAAGGGCAGAAGAAAAGCTGAGCTGCTTCTTAGGCAGCCCAGAGAATGGCTGTTGGCCCTGATCTGCCTTCAGGTTTGGAACCTCATCAAGCAGAAAGTAGGAGGCTGTGTATAAGGCTATACGTTTAAATTGGAGAAACACCTCAGATTGTACGAGTGCTATATTAGGATTTTCATATTTTAACGTGCATGCAGTATATTTCTTGGGAATCTTGTTTCACTTGAGGCTCCAATTTAGCCTGTTTGTGGAGGTCTCTGTCTCCTCCCTCCCTCCCTTCCTCCCTTCTTTCCTCCCTCCCTCCCTCCCTCCCTCCTCCCTCCCTCCCTCCTCCTCCTCCTCCTCCTCCTCCTCTTCCTCCTCCTTCTCCTCCTCCTCCTCCTCCTTCTTCAAAAAAGGGTTTCTCTGTTAACAGCTCTGGCTGTCCTGGAACTCTCTCTCTGTAGACTAGGCTGGCCTCAAACTCACAGAGATCCATCTGCCTCTGCCTCCTGAGTTCTGGGATTACAAACATGCGCCTATCACCACCACCACCACCCATCTGGCTTTTGTTTCTATAGCAGATTCTCCAATGATCTTTATTGCAGCTGTAGAAACAAATTTAGCTAGGAGATGCCAGAGCTATTGGCTTGTGGGCCCATCTTGTGAATAGCAAGGTTTTCCTTGAAAGTAAAGGTGGTGAGGGTACTCTGTTTGGAAGTGGAATAATCATTGAGGATTCTTTGGTAAAGGATGTAGTCTTAGGACCTTTGATCTTGGGCTCAGTTGTTTGTTTTTCTCATTAGCATTTCCTTGTTAGTTAAATGGGCCAAATAATAGAGCCCTAGGCTATTTGTTGAGAGAATTAAATGATAAAGTCTGTCTCATACTCCAAGATGGTGTAGTGCTTAGCCTAATTAAATGTTTTTCAAAAGATAACAGTTATTAAAAGTAAACATTTACCTTAAAAGTTTGTCAGTTTTCAAAGTGCTCAATCAATCTGTGCATCTTTGCTCAGTTTGTTAAATTGCAGCCCAAAGGGAATGGGATATTTACATTCTTCCAGGTTAGCCTGGGATACATGAGACCTGGACTTAAAACCGACACCTCCCCGTAGTACTCCACAAAGACCCCAGAATATCCTAACATACTTTCTCTGCTTTCATCACCTTCAGCTGTCATCCCTATTTACTGTTTAATATTGCTGATTCTTTGTTGATTCTGTTTTATACTTAGATATAACAGAGGAACTTGTTTTGGGAGCATATATGCCGTGACATTGGTGCTCCTGTTCAAATGAGGTATAATTCATGACATCTTTCTTTAGAAAGCAGAGGGAAAGAATTGAACCACTGAATACCCAGGGCCTAGCACTGTAATCAAGGCAGTAGGTCTCTAAATAGATTTGGAGCTTTAGCTAGGACCTTCTTTGGTGCCCATCCCTTCCCTGCTGTCAGTTGCAGGAGTGTCCAGGGACCTACCTAGCTCCATGCTGACTGCTTAGTGGTCTAGTAGTTCTTTCTGGGATCTGCATTTAGGTAAAACTGCTCTTTTGACTGGCGCAGGCAGAGAATTTCAGGATGAGTCAGTACCAGATAGAGTTGGAGTTTATTAAGAAACAGTCTTCACATATATGGAGGCCGATAGACCCAAGTGTGAGTGTGGGGTTCTCAAGAGAGCTGCCCCTACTATTGTAATAGCCATACTGTGAATTTTAGTGACATTTGAAGTTACATTGTTTAAAGAATTTCTAAAATGCCTCTTTTTTTCAGTGAAATTGTAGAGCTGTTTAAGGTGCAATGGGTGGGAATGTGATGAGAAGGTCAACATTGGGTCAAGAGGGAGTTGAAATGCTTCTACTCTAGGTGGTGACATTTATAGTCTCGGTCAGATTCTCAGATAACTAATTTAAGACTACTGTTGGGAAAGCAATAAGGCCCCATATACTCAGGCTGTAAGCATGGTTCAATGCCATTTTAACATTTTTCCTTGAAATATCTCTGTATAAAAGGAGTATTATCCCGGTGTAAGGAGGTGGTTTTTTTTTTTTTTTTTGGATAAGGCACCATGTAGCTCAGGTTGACCTAAAACTGATTGACATTCTTCTGCTTCCCAAGCATGTGGCTGCTATACTGGGCTTTATCTGAGCAATCTGTATGTGAAATTGTGACTCTGAGCAGACAAGATACTTCAGCAGACGCTGAGGGTGGGCCTGTTGATATCCTGCTTTATGCTGACCCCGCCCCTTGACAGCTAGCTACAGCGTGCCATTACATGAGACTCTGTCTGCATATGCAGGTTTTCCCTTTTAAATAAGCGCTTCCGCTTGTTCTCTTTCCATTTCCGCTCCCAGTCAGTCAACACTAACTCTTCCCTTTGCTCTCTTTCCCAATAAACTCCACATGGGTTTTGTTGAGTTTTGTGGTTCATGTTTCATAGCCTGGAGCTGCAGCAAACAACAGGGATGCCTTTCCTTGGCTATTTCCCCTGTCTTTCTATCTTCACCCCTCCATATTTGATTAAAGCTAAACCAGTTTGGCTGAGTGTGGTGCTGGTGAATACCATTAATCCCAGTACTTGGAAGACAAAAGTAGTGATTTCTGTGCATTTAAAGCTGGTCAGAGCATTTCCAGGACAGTTGGGGCTATATAGCCAGACTCTGTTTTAAAATCTAAAAGCCAAAAACCAAACACCACTACCAAAAGCCAGGTTTGGTTCTCAGTACCCACATGTTGGCTTAAAATGGTCAAAAACTTCAGTTTCTAGGGATCTGATGCCCTCTTCTGGCTTTCTCAGGCAACTGGCGCTTACATGCTATACATGCATATATGCAGGCTAAACACTTATATACATAAAATAAAATAAATTTTTCTTGTCTTTTTTTTTTTTTTTTTTTTTTTTTTTTGAGAAAGGGCCTCACTATGTAATCAGGCTGGCCTTGAGCACATAGATCTCCACCCGCCTCTGCCCTTTGAGTGCTAGGATTAATGGCTTTTGCCTCTACACCCGGCTCTAAAAAAACCAAATCTTTTAAAAGAAAAAAAGCTTTTGAGAACTTAGAGGAAGGAAGATGTGTTAGCTTAAAGCCCCACTTATGCTGTAGGTTAATAGACTGCTTGCATGAAGGCCACACAAAGAGTATTTCAGGCTTTTCAGATCATAGACTACCTGCATCACCACTGCCTAGCTTTTGTAGTGCAGAAGGGTGCTAGTAAAGGAATGAGCTGATTGTGAACAACCAGACTTTATTCCTGGACTCTGAAATGTAAATTTCATGTAATTCTCACATGAATAACACACTTATCATTCCTTACCCTTGTAAAAATCTAATATGGCTTGTACAGAGTCAAGTGAGGCCAGGTTGGCCTGCAGGTGGTGGTTTACTACTCTGGAATGGATAGCAACTCATGTGCAAATCTGCTTGAGTTGTTTTATGTTAATAGAAGTTTTCTTATATTTTTTAGTCTGCCCCTGAAAATGTGTGATTTTTCCTGGCTGAAACTGAGGTGTTAATGTGCACTGTTGGCTTTTGGACTCTAGTCTACCTGCACTGAAGCTCAAAAGTTGATTCCCTCAGTTGGCATTATGTCAGCTTAGCTGGCATGTGAGGGTCATGCTGTGGCTGCAGCTGCCTGCCTTTCAGTGGCATTTGTTAATTAAGCTGTTTAATCTCTGTTGATTTCTCAAGGACTGACACTTACAAAAAAAGAAAAGAAATAAAATATTTAGTTTGTAGTTATTCTTGAGCTATAGTCTAGTTGTGTTTTGGATGTCTACCCCCCCCCAGACGTAACATTAACTTGAAAATTTTAAGTAATGTTAGAAATTAAATTCCTCCCCACTCCTATGTCAGACAATAGTAATTGAAGACATCATGGTATTGCAGTTTGTAGAGAGAGGAAGATCTATACACAGTCAAAAGTCTCAGCAAGGGATGGCCTAGATCAGCTTGGCTCTGGAGCTGTCTGTAGGAGATTGTCTTGGTTGGATTGATGTGGTAAGACCCATCCTGCTGTGAGTGGCACCATTGCCTGGGCTGAGTCCTGGTCTAGATTAAGAGTGGAGAAAGTAAGCTGAGCACTGAGCACACATGCATTCTTGGTTGTTCTTTCTTGTCTTTTTGGGTATGACTAGCTACTTCAGTTCCTGCTTTGGCTTCCTGACTTCTAAACTGTCACCTGGAATTACAAGATTAATGTACCAGGAGAAACATTTCTTGCTTTCTTGAGACAAGATCTCACTCTGTAGTTTAAGCTGTCCTCAAATTACATAGCTGAGGCCTGTCCTAATTCCTGATCCTACTGTTTCCACCTCCAAAGTACAGAGGTCACACATGTTAGCCATCACTCCTGGCCAGAAAAAGTGTTTCTGAGAACTATAGACTTGAGTTTAAGTATTACATCTAAGCACCTTTTAGTTTGCTTTTTTGAGACACTTTCTTTGTGTAACCTCCCTGACTGTCCTGGAACTAACTCTGTAGACCAGGGTGGCCTCGAATTTGAGATCTGCCTGCCTCTTTTTTTTTAAACACTATTGCCCTGGACCCTGACTTTTGGTAAGTTAATTTGGTTTCTGTTTATCACAGGATGGCCTTTTCTGTACAGTATTTATGATGTCAGCTTTTGAAGTTACTGGGTAGTTACTATATGAAGTGGTATATAAATGAAGTTAGTGTCTTTCCCACGTTCTGTTAGTATTTTATTGCTAAAGATTCATTCTTTTCCCTTGTGGGCTTTACTAGCTTGTTCTTGAGGTGATTCATTAGTAATTCATTTGCTGAATGTTGTTAAAGGTGGTTTTGTGCCTGCAACAGGAGTTGTCCTGAAGGCATATTTGTGAGGAGTGAGACCGGCACAGCTTAGTGACCAGTGTGCCATGCTTTGCTGTGTGATGTGTGCAGTGGCCTTGTCCCAGCAGCATGCTCAGACAACCTATAGGTGGTGCCTGAGCTCAAGGCTTGGCAGATACTCAGTCTTTGTTTGGCAGCATATGGCCTATCACACACTCTTTTTTTTTTTTTTTTTTTGGTTTTTTTCGAGACAGGGTTTTTCTGTGGCTTTGGAAGCTGTCCTGGAACTAACTCTTGTAGACCAGGCTGGCCTTTCCTGAGTGCTGGGATTAAAGGTGTGTGCCACCAACGCCTGGCTGAAAAACCTTTTAAATCTGAAAAATGCTTAGCCCAGGAATGAGCAGGCTGAAATGGGGAAATCAGTCCCCTGAAAAGGGGAGTTGAGAAAGGAAATTCTGCTTACATACAAAGGCATGGGGGTGTGAGAAGATGGGTGTTGGTGGACTGAAAGTTTTGTTATGTCTGGAGTACTACAGGTTGGGTTACATTGAGAAGCTTCTATCGGACAGTATTAGAGCAGTTTGTACTTGATTCTGATAGGAACTTTGGGTTCCAGGGTGACAGGAACAGTTTTATATGTCAGGATGGTCCCACTGGAGCCATAACGCTTATAAGGAAGTTGCCACAGTCATTTACCTGAGAAGGGGAAGGACCCATACTTTATCATCATCTTCATAGAGTAAATAGCTACTTTGCTGTGGTTTAGCTAGCAAGACATAGGGGGCAAAGTTCAGAGCTCTGATATGTTCTTGTAGCCTTGTAATTATGTTGTGCAGAAAAAAGGCCTTAATTGGGAGACAGTGGAGGATTGATTTTGAATCTTGTTTGTGTAAGCTCTGTCCATGAAAAGAAAGTCAAGGTTTCAAGGATCCAGGGGAAAGCAGGGCAGCTCCCTGGTTCCCTCTTTGATAACTAGCTCATGAAGTTCTCTGGCTCCTTTCCTTCCCCTCTGGAGTGAAACTGAACTGTTGCCTTGAGGCAGGCATGCTCTCTCCCAGCACCATAGACCCCTGAAACTGTAAGGACAATTGTATATGGATGAATGGGTTCCTGTACCTCAAGATTCATTAGTTGAGAGGCCAGAGAAGAGATGTAACCTTCCTTGATGTTAGGCTGTACTTACCTGACAAACTGAAATGATGTCCTTGAGGAAAGACTAGTTTTACCTTTAAAATAGCAGTTCAAGCTGTCAGGTATACTCATAACACACCAACTGTGTCCAAAGTTGAATGTATCAATCAGCAATTAACACAAAATTCTTTTTAATTCCTTGGGCCCCTACCCTTAAAGGTAAAAGGACACAACTTAGGTGTCTCATAGGCCAAGCCAGCTTTTGGGACTTTGATTGGCTGAGATGTCTTCAGCATGTTGTTGAACATTTGACAAAGCTAAAGGTTATATAATGTAAAGACTAGTCTAAAATTTTACATGGCTGTGAGCTAGTGTCTTTTGGAGTGCTGTGTTGGGTTCTTGGATTAGATAGAAGTATATACCAGTGAGATGTAAAACAGCACATTTGTGATGTCCTGGTGAGCCCCTAGATTAGAGCAGGGCAGTGGGGCAGTTGGTGACTTATTGTTAAAAGCTGTTTCAGTCAGTGGATTGGAACACAGATCATAGCCATCCCTGCAGAGATGTGAGATACCAGTCCTTCCTGGGGTAGAATTTAGTGAGGAGAGATTAGAGATGGACTATCTCAGACTGTCTTCTGTTAGGGACAACAAATCATGTGTGGCAAAGGTAGAAAAAAATGATTGAATGTTGTAATGACATAGAAGTCACAGCAGACCTTTATGGTTACAGATGTCATTCTTAGATTTTAGGCCTAGACATAGTTGTGACTTAATGTTAGCAAAAAATTGACAATCCACGTTGCTTAATCTGGTGGAAAATTAATTTGCATTTTGCTTTCTATTTGGAAGTAGCATTAGTTGTACAGGAATGAATACACTTCAGCCAGGTGGCAGAAGTGACTTAGTGTAAATTATTGTTTATGTGGAAATTGTTTTTTGATGGTTCATGATTGATTCTGCGTTTGGCAAAGAGTTGGTATCTTTGATTCCATCTGTTCTAGGACTCTGCTTTTTTGCCAGAATATAGGAAAGCATTCATACTTTTCCAGTTTTATTTTGCTCCCCAGTATCCTTATTGCTGTAAGTAGTCTAGAATTGTGATGATAGATTTAAAGTCCCAGAGCTCTTTTTTGTGACTTAAGGTGGTAACCAGAGAGGGCAATGTGAATTAGGGGGAAATTGCTCAAATAATCTTGATTGTTGATTCACAGTTCAGCCAGAGCCTGCTAGTGTTGGGTGGGTATGCCACAGTTTGTGAAACATGCTTTCCTGTAAATGGCACAGAGGAGATTGGAGCCACTGTTACTGTTGGCGATGGCCAGAAGGAGACATTATGAGTCTGTTGCTGAACTCTTTGCTCTGGTTCCTGGTACTGATTTCCACATTATCTTGAAGACATGAGGATTGAAAAGACATTCATACATTCTCTATTGTTTTGTCTTTGTTTGTGCACGTTTGTGGGCATGTGCTATGGTGTACATGTGACTTTCAAAGGACAACTTTATGGAGTTAACTCTTCCCACCTTTATGTGGATTTCAAGAATTGAACTCAGGTCCCCAGGCTTGTGCCTTTATTTGTTTGATCCAACTTTCTGATACCAATTCCTTTTTTAAAAATAACTAAAATACTGCCTGTTCTGATCCACTTACCTATCAGGTTTAAAGGATTTTCATGAAGGGCTCTAGTGCTAGAAGTTGTCGGTTATTGAGTAAGAACAGCTTCTTGCCTTCTCCAGGCCTATGAGTGTAGTGTACTTGATACTCACTGTTGGGAGAAGGAACAGCAGTGTATACACTACAGCCAACCTGAGTTTGTTACATTTCACTCTCACTGTAGTATCAAGTCCTCTGTATTGCATTTTATTTTTACGCATTTTGACTTTGTTATTGTTTGAGACAGGGTCTCACTGTGATTAACCTGGAACTCATAGAGACCCACCTGACTCTTCCTTTTGAGTACTGGGACTAAAGGCATGCGTCACAATGCCTAGCTGTTTGTTTTGTTTTGTTTTTGAGACAGTTCTCTCACTCTGTATCAATGCTAGCTTCCAACACATGTAATCTGTTTGAGCTTCCTGAGTGCTGGGTATGCACCACTCTTTCTAGTGTATGGTTTTAAATGATCATCCCTGCAGTGGGATAAATACTGCTCTAGTGCTATGCATTGTAAAAGTTGGAGGTCCCTCAAATCACCACAGATTCACTTATTTGCAAGAACTATTAACAAAGCTTAAAAAAAAAAAAACTATTGTCCTTAGAGTTTTGTTATGATAAATCTTTCTGCCAAAAGCCAACCGAGCCCTACTGCCATATGGGCGCCTTCTGCCAGCTGCCCGAGTTCTGCCCGCCGAATTAGGGCCCCAAATAATACACAGAGACCTATATTAGGTACAAATGCTGCTTGGCCAAAGACTAGGATTTCTCATCTGCTAGCTCAGTCTTAATTACCATAAATATATGTTTTATAAGACTTATCTTATAGAGGATGCCTTCCAATGGCGCCCTCTCTTGCCGGTGGATCACATGGTGACTCCAGAGCAGATACCAGTAGGAAGAGAGAAGGGGCCCACTTCCTTCTTGCCCTTGTTTATTTGCCCTTGTTTAGTCTCCCTGCTATGTCACTTCCTGCTAGGATCACCACATTTTTTTTTTTTTTTTTTGGTTTTTCGGGACAGGGTTTCTCTGTGTAGCTTTGGAGCCTATCCTGTCACTTGCTCTGGAGACCAGGTTGGCCTCTAACTCACAGAGATCTGCTTGCCTCTGCCTCCCGAGTGCTGGGATTAAAGGGGATCACCACTTCTTTACTGCATTTCCCAGAATCCTCCTTGACTCCTAGTCCTGCCTAACTTGCTGCCTCATTGGCCAAACAGTACTTTATTTATCAAACAGTAAGACAAACACATACACAGAAGCACTTTCCCCCATCAGAGTTTCAAAACATGAGACTTGACTGTGTACCCTGCTTAGAGGGCACCAGGGTTACTGTTTATTATGCCATTTATTATAGTAAAAGGGTTACAGACCTAAAATCAGGAATAGAAAGCATACAGGGAGAGTCCAGGAAGAGACCTGTGTGAGCTCTTCCTGCCCTCTTAATGGGTTATATGGTCATCACTTGTTCACTCACACCAGTATGTGGCAGCACACATGGAATTGCCTACCTTAGAAGCTCACCTGAGATATGTTGCCCAGGGTTTCTGTTAATGGGAGAGGGGGGTCATAAAAGCAAGTCTGGCACTAGCATGGCTTAGCCTTTCAGAGAGCAGGTCTGGAACCCTGCTCTTCAAAAGGTCCTCAGGTAATCAGATACAATGTTTATTTATTTTTTAATTTAAGTTTTGTGGGTTTTGACAAATGCATAGTATCACATACCTTGCTGTTGAGTCCTGCAAGATCATTCCATGGCTTTACAGAGTTCTTTGCCCATTGATCTTTCCCATATCAGGCCTGGACACTATCTCCCTCACCTTGTCTTTTCCACAATGCAGTGGAATTAGAAACACTATAGCTTTTGCAAACTGGTTTCTTCACTTATCAATATGCATTTGAGGCTCCTCCATGCAGCCTTCTCCATTTTTAGCCCTCAGTGACTTAGAACTCATAGAGATCTTTAATCCCAGCACTCGGGAGGCAGAGACAGAGGCAGGCGGATCTCTGTGAGTTCAAGACCAGCCTGGTCTACAAGAGTTAGTTCCAGGACAGCCTCCAAAGCCACAGAGAAACCCTGTCTCGAACCCCCTCCTCCAAATAAAACAAAAACAAAACCCAACAACAACAACAAAGAAAGAACTCATGGAGATCGTAAGATCTACCTGCCTCTGACTCTTAATGTTCCCTGCTAGTAGTTAGGCAAAGGCTCCAACCTTTCTTTGGACAAGACAAAATAATCTTTTATGGGCATGAAAGAGGCTCAGGGGTTAAGAGGACTGACTATTATTCTGAGGACTCAGGTTCAATTCCCAGCACTCACATGGTGGTTTATAACTGTTACTTCAGTTCTGGGGGATCTGAGACTCTTTTCTGCTTTCTGCAGACCCCAGGGATACAAGTGGTGCACAGACAAACATGTAGGCAAACACACACACACACACACACACACACACACACACACACACACACACACACACACACACACACACACAAACACAGAGGGGGGGGGATTCTTTAGTGCATGAGACCTAGAAAAGCAAATTATTTTTTGTCAGAGTTCAAGAAACCATTTTGCTTTTGGTAGAGAATATGCCATAGCTACGTGTCGTGTCATTTACTGTGAAATTAAAAAAGTGAAGCTGTTATTTGTAGTGGTGCGTATCTGTAATCCTAGATACACAGGAGGTTGAGGCAGTAGGATTGCTTGGGACCAGACTAAGCAACAGAATGATACTCCACCTCAAAACAAGCAAACATAAACCAAGAACAAACACTAAAATAAAACCTCCCAAAATGAAAAAAAATTACAATTTTTTAATGTAAGTGAGCATGATTCTCAAAGTGTGTCTGACATATTTGACATATCTTTTAGGGATTTGTATAAAGAACAGGCATCATGCTGGGAAATGGCTCATTTTGGGGGATCATAAAACATCTTGGCAGACTATAATGTGATAATTCAATAGGTAAAAATTATCTAGCATAAATGTAAAATGGAAACTGTGGGTGGGCAGTGGTATATCAGCTTCACCTGTGGTAGATGCATTGAAGGACAGTTGCTGGGCAGTTCAGGAAGAATTTTACTTGCTGACATGGTTGACTAGGGAATGTGGGAGGAAGAGTTGAGTCAGGGATTGGCCTGAGTTATGTACATGGGGATCTGACTTTGTAAACTGAGATAGTGAACTGTAGAGGTTTATTTATTTATTTGTTTGTTTGAGACAGGATCTCACCATGTGGCTTTGGTGTGAATTGTCAATATTTGGAAGTCAAGATCAGTACTGATCTTTGAGATATATGTTGGACATTCTGTCCACGATGCTGCACTCCCCCTACTCCCCCCAGGGTTTTTCTCTGTGGCTTTGGAGGCTGTCCTGGAACTAGCTCTTGTAGACTAGGCTGGTCTTGAACTCACAGAGATCTGCCTGCCTCTGCCTCTGCCTTCCGAGTACTGGGATTAAAGGCATGTGCCACAATCGCCTGGCTGATGCTGCACTTCTTTACGGGGTCTAAATTTAAAGATGGTCTTTATAAATACAGTCAGTCCTTCAGATTTAATCAGGAAAACAGAAACTTCTGTAGACTCATTTTAAATACATGGAATTAGGCCTCCCTTGCAGAGGTGATAGGGCTGGGGAATTAGCACTTTGCAGTAATACCTGTGAATGTTAGTTGTGCTGGTAGTTTGAGTGATTACTGGTTTCGTGGTTCTTTGGATATTTCTCAGAGGGTGCTGGGAATTCTTAGCAGAGGCTATGTAAGGTTTTGGTTCTTTGTTAATTTCCTTTCTACACACCGACTAACTTAAGAACAAGTGTTTTCTTTCATCTTACCAGTCTTGCAAGAGTCTTTCTCTGTTAGCTCTGACTGATTTGTAGAAAGTGGGAGTTTCTGGGATGTGGCTCCCACATCTCTGTGCTGGGAATGGTGGAGTATGAGTGTAGAGTTGACAGTCAGGCAATTGGGTTTACAGGTAAGGTTCAGAAGAAAAGTCTGAAATGGTGTGAGTATGCAGATAGCATGTCAAGTGGTAATGCCTAGAAGGCAAGCAGAGGTAGGGATGGAGGTAGGGGAACTTTAGAACTAAAGTTTTGGGAGGAGGGACTGCTTGAGGGACGGAAAGAAGCCTAGAGAAGATGATGTATCTGCTGACAGAATGAGTAGTGTCCATTGGGCTTAGCTGTGTTGAGGTCCTTAGTAATCTTGAGTGGGAATTCACGTGCTTGGGCTGAAGAGATACATGGAAGAAAGTTTGTGATGCTAAGCATATTGATTATATGCTGATTTATAGGATTATTTGTTACAACTGCTGTAATGTCTTTGTGTGATAATTCTCACATTTGCAGTATCATAAGATTGACTTGTCTGGATCATCCTTTGTCAAGGGAATTGAGTTTTTCTGGTTCTTCTTAGGCAGAGGATGATTGTTTTGTATTTCCCAGGCCCTGGAGTCTTGTTTAAATCTGCTGATCTGGTGGTAGTTTGAATTCCATTCTTCTTTTATTCACTGCTGCTGTTCACTTTTCCATAAACGAAAATAGTCTTTTTAGTCATTCTGTCCTTCCTTTACAGGGGAACATGCTTACCTCTTTACTTTGACTTGGAACCCTTCACTTTGTAGGCTGTGCCACTGCCTAGGTGCCGATCTCCAGTTTCAGTTGGATCTTGATGCCCAAATGATTGTGTTCCTTGATGAGTTACCTCCCCAGTAGATACAGGAGGTCCTCTGGGTTACTTGTTAAATCTGATCTTTAAGTGGATCCTTCTTTTGAAGTCTTTTCATAGGGCTTTATTTGGTGTCTTTCTGATATAAATGGCATCACCCTTGTCATATACTGTGATAGCAGTTCTTCTGAATATTCTTGAACAGTGGCCTTGTCTTGAAACATACTGTACCCATTTATTGCTTCAGTAAGACTCTCCTCCTCCTCTTCCTCTTTTTGGTTTTTTGAGACAGGGTTTCTTTGTATTGCTTTGAAGCCTGTCCTGGCACTAGCTCTGTAGACCAGGCTGGCTTCGATCTCACAGAGATCCGCCTGCCTCTGTCTCCTGAGTGCTGGGATTAAAGGCGTGTGCCACCAATGCCTGGTGTTTCTTTTCTTCTTTTAAGTACTGGGGATTGAACCTAGGGCTTTATGGATACTTGTCATTATACCCCAGCACTCCTTTTACTTTTTATTTTTAGATAAGGTTTTACTGAGTTGTTCAGGCTGGTCTTGAATTTACTGTGTAGTCCAGGCATATCTTGAACTTTGCTTTTTTTTTTTTTTTTTTTTTGTGACAGGGTCTTATGTGGGCCATAAACTCACTATAGCCAAAGCTGGTCATGGACTCCTGATTTTCCTGACTTCATCTCCCAAGTGCTGGGATCAGTCATTTGCCCCCACACTTTGAGCTTGAAATACTTCTGCTCCAGCCTCCCAAGTAACTAGAGTTACTGGTGTGTCCACCAGTCCTGCCTAAGAATGTTTCTTTAACACTGTCAGGCTTTAAGACAGTGGAGTCTTGTGGGTGGGGCATTATCTGAAGTGCAGAGTGGAACTGTGGAGAGTGCTCACTTTGGATAGATTTTGCTTTGAAATTCAGATCAGAAAGCCAGATGTGGTGTAAACACTTAGCTGTCTGAGGCAGGATTGCTAATTCCAGGCTATCCTGGTCTACATGGTGAGTTTAAAGCCAGTTTGTGCTGTAAAGATAGCCTCTCAAAAAGACAAAAAGAAATCAGGCCAAACAGTTGAGTCCTTGGTGATGATTCCAGATTTGAACCTTCTTTAAGAAAGTGATTTTCTTCCTCATTTGTTAGGTAGACATTTTCATAATGTTTATAAATTGATAGATTTAGTTCTTAGTTTGTGGATAGTCATAAATAATTAGAAACTTACTTTTAGGGCAAAATCTTTCTGTTATTGAGCAAGGGCAGCTCCTAATCTTAGTTGCTTCTGTACTCTCATTGCTCAGATACTAGAAAGCTGTTTCTGTGTCACTTGTTTTGCATACAGAACGAGTGACATCTGATTAGTACTCATTTTTCAGAAGTCAGTTAAGTTCATAGCTTCTTTTTCTGGCTAGGGTATTTATTTGGTTAGTGAATCAGTACCAATTGAATGGCATTCCCTGTACTGATCATAGCATTCCCTGTACTGATCATAGCATATAATGAATGACATACAGTATTCTGACCATGGCAAGTTTCACAGTCTAGTACTATGATATTTTTGGCTAGAAACTAATTTTGAAGCATAAAGAACTTCTGGTTTGCCCAGGTGATTTTCATAATATACCAACATGGATTTTGGGTGTGGGTGTAAGTGCAGATAGGGTTTCATAGTGTGGCTCTGACTGACCTGGAGCCCCCTTTGTAAACCCAGGCTGGCCTTGAACACATAGAGACTCACCTTCCTCTACCTCCTGAGTGCTGTAAGTAAAGATATGTGGCACCACCACCTGGCTATACCAACATTCTTGATCTGTTGCCCTCCCTCCCTCTTTGTTTTTGTTTGTTTGTTTGTTTGTTTAAATATATAACCTCTGACCTGTTTTCTTGCAGAATACAGAATATAGGTTACAGCTTGTCTCAGTACAGAAGTTGGTAGATTAAGCCTAGATGGGAAGTGGTAGTTTGTTTTGGACAGTGGAGAGTATCACAGATTGAGGCAGAATAGACAAAATGATGGGAACATGAGAAAAGAGGAGTTCCTGTATCTTCTGGAATCTAGTTTATAGTTTTTGGTGGCTAAATGTCAAGAATTTTATACAACTGACAATACCAAAACTGATGTCAGTCAGGGTTACCTATATTTTATTTTTGTTGCTGTGACTAAATACCATGAGAAAAATGAGTCTGTTAAATTTGTTAAAGATAGTCTCCGAAGCACCAAAATTTGTTAGTGTCACATTAAGATAGTTTGACCAAGAGAGAACAAATTTGAATTCTCCACTTCTTTCCCCGTCTTCTGGCTATATGGTTTCTGGCCTGTTTGTACTCTGTTAAAATAGTTTGAATCTGTGTCTACCCGAATGCTGTCTTGTGAAACCGTCCCTAATTAAGGGCTTTGCTATCTCTTTTATTGAACAGCACAGAAAACATCACATGGGGAAAGAATGAGGAGTACTTTACAGGAATATTTAACTGAGTATTACAGGGCTGAAACTTTACTGATTCCATCACTGCAAACAGACTATCCATGCTGCTTTCAACATTAATTGTACATATTTATCGTACAAGGTCACTTTGGACTCCTTTGCTGTTTTCAGCAAATTACTACTGTAGCACACACTAATTCGACATATGTTACTCTGGGTCAGGAACAAGGAACAGTACATAAAATTAAATGTATGTTGTATTAGCTTATATTGTAAAAATTGATTACGTGGGAAATCAAAGGCAAGTAATGTTGGTTGTTACACTGTTCTCTTAAAGGCATGTTAAACAAACAGGCTGAGTATATAGCAGAATAGCAGTCTTCAGTGTTCTCAAAGTATATTATTAACTGGGCTTTGAGGTCCAGCAAAAGTTCCAGTCTCTTAGAATGTAAAAGATAGTTTCATAATGCTGTATTTCCACAAAAAGGCAACTTGGAGGAGTTTATTTTAATTCACATTCTAGGTTATAGCCCTTCATAGCAAGGGAGTTCAGGTAACAGGAACAGCTAGTCACATTGCTCAAAAGTCAGAGGAAGAGAATTTCATAATGGCTTGTTTACTACTCAGCTTACCATTTCTACTCATACAGTCCAGGATCCAAATCTAGGGGATAGTGCCACCATGTCAACCTAATGAAGAAAGTTTCCCACAGACAAGCCCACAGGTTAGTGTGATCTAGATAATCCTTTAGTAAAATTGTCTTTGTAGTAGATCTAGATTGTGTTAGATTGATAGTAAATCACCACACCTACATAGAGAGAAACCTTTTCTGAGAGGGATTGGAAAAGGAATTTTTTGTCACTAGAAGTCCAATGTGCTTCCCATTTTAAAATTGTGTGTCTTTTTTTCCAGTATATTGTCTGTGCCCCAGTGTTCCTATTTGTTTTGATGCCTGTCTTGAAGTCTTTTCAGTTTATCAAAGTTACTGCTCCTTTAAGTTCTCTTTGACCTGTATTTGATTTTTGAACTTTGTTTTATCTCTCTAGCCTAGTTTTAGTGGAAACAAGCAGAAGGCTTGTGTGTTGAACCTTGCCATTTTTTTAAAGCAGGTTATACTTTTTGATTGCCTGATAGTTTTAAGTTACTCATGTGTATCTTCTTCACTGGGTTCAGGTTTGTCTTTAAATTCATTCATTGTCTAGCAGTTTACATGGTGAGCATGGTGGGACTAATTAAGAGGAGTGAAATGGGTGGATGATTATGCTTAGTAATAGAGCACTCACCCAGCATTCCTAGCTCTGTTAAATAAATAAGTAAATAGTAATGAAATGGAGGTGTTTATGTGTGCATCCTGTCTCTTCTAGGTCTCTGGACTACAATGAAAAGAGAAAACAGATACTAGGAATATTTCTTTAAAACAGCTATTTGATTTCTTCTCAAAGTCACTGCTACCATCTGAACTGTGAGTACATTTCTCTGGCTGTATTTGTGCCTTGGTTCAACTTTTTTGGTTTTTCTTGCCCTTTGCATCTTAGGGAGACTCTTGTATATCATGAGGCCTAAGGACTAGTCCATTCTAATGGGTGTGGAGAACGGGCATTGGTGCATGAGAGGAACATTATAGTGACGCTTGAAAATTCCAGTGCCATGGAGCTGGCATGCTGTATCCCTGTAGTTTGATTGCCACCATTCACTAGGTGTCACTGATATGTTCATTTGTTTTACTCTTAGGAAAAGAAATTTCTCATTTGTATGGTCTGCTTTCTACAGGGTGCTTTAGTAGGCCTTTGGCTGCAGGTCACATGTTGCACTGAAAAACTGCCTCAGAATAAAGTTGTTGTAACTCTTAGAAACGTGGGTTTGCATATATGCAAGCAATTTATTTAAAATTTTGGACCAAGGGAAGAATCTGGGAGGAGTTGGGGGAGTTGAAAATCATGGTAAAAATACATTATATGAAAACAATTTTAATTAAGGAGAAAAAAGTTGGACCAAATTAAACATTACAGATTTTGAAGAGATAATTGTTACTGCTAAGCAAAGGCAAAATTTTTGCCTAAGGAAGGTCTTTTATCAGTATTCGGTTTGAAGGTGACAATACAAGTCATTATCAAAGTCAGTAGAAAAGAAAGCATCTTTTTAGAGAAGGGGGAGGGGGTGATGAGAGAGGGCTGTTTTTAGAAGTGAAATTTACATGCAAAAAATAGGAATAGGCTGGAGCAGATGGTCTCAGAACCTCACCAGCATTGTAGCAGACACTTGACAGAATATATTCATGATAAATCCTGGTGTTTTAAAACTCATCTGGGAGGTTGGGCTACCTCCTTGATGAGTTTAATGACATGCTATATGCTTGACTATATTTTCTTGTGTTTTTAAGATTAGGAAAAAACATTAATAGATTTGTAATTTCTGCAGTGCTTATAGTTTCTTTAGGAATTGTATTTATATCTTTTTCTAGACTAAAACTTTGTTTCTATATAACAAGTAGTGGCTTTTATTTTATTTTTGATTGTGTTTCTGCATGTGAATGTGGCCATATGAATACAGGTACCTGGAGACCAGAGGGATGAATTCACCCTAAAGCTGGAATTAACAGGCACTTGTGAGCCAACCAGACATAGGTGCTAGGTGCTAGGATCTGAACTTGGGTCTTCTAGACCAATAATTTAACTGCTGAGCCATATCTCCAGCCTATTTTTTCTATTTATTTATTTTTTTTGTCTTGTGCCCCCCCCCAATGGGTTTTCTCTGTGTATCTGTGACTGTCTTGGATCTCACTCTGCAGAACAGACTGTCCTCAAACTCAGAGATCAAAGTTTCTCCCTCCTGAGTGCTGGGGTTTAAAGGGTGTGAGCCACCACCATCTTGCTAAAGCCATATTGTTTTAATATATGCACTTTATTTGTTAACTTTGTTTTCTAGGTTTTTGTCAGGAATTCTAGTTTTTTTTTAAAAACCAAGAAGTTCACCCCCCCTCCCCCCCAAGACTGGGTTTCTTTGTGTAGCTTTGTAGACCAGGCTGGCCTGGAACTCACAGAGATCCATCTGCTTCTGCCTCCGGAGTTCTGGGATCAAAGGCATGCACCACCTCTGTCCAGGGGAAGGTCCCTTTTGTAAAGAAGCTTTTTTTTTGTTGTTGTTGTTTTGTTTTTAAAGTTTATGGTGTGTGTGTCAGGTGGTGAAGAACTCCTTTAATCTCAGCACTCGGGGCAAAGGCTGACAGATCTTTGAGTTCTAGGCCAGCCTGGTTTACAGAGCAAGTTCCAGCTACACAGAAAAACTCTTGTCTTGGAGAGAAAAACTAAAACCTACTTTTTGGGTAGGGGTGTGTGTGTGTGTGTGTGTGTGTGTGTGTGTGTGTGTGTGTGTGTGTGTGTTTGCATTTATGTGCTTTTTTTGTGGGGAAGGGTGTGCCAGAGGTCAGAGGACAGCTTCAGGTATCAGGCCTTGTCTTCTGCCTTGTTTAAGACAGGGTTTCTTTTTACTTGCTGCTGTGTACTTCAGTCTTGCTGTCCTGTGAGCTCCTGGGATATTCCTGTGTTGCCTCCCTTCTGCCTATATGGCTGTGTTGAGACACTTTTCTTATATTCCACTTGTTATGTTTATTCTAGGGCTCTCAGTCAGGTTGTCAGTATTGTGCTGCTGCATGTACTTTACCTGTTGAACCATCTCCCTATCCCTAGTTTTGTGGTTTTTGTTTGTTTGTTTGTTTGTTTGAATTAGAAACAGAATTGTTTTACATGACAATCCCAGTTCCCTTCTCCCACCCATACCCTCCCCCAACTAAAACCCTATCTATCACATATCCTTTCTGCTCCCCCTAGATGGTGACACCCCCATAGGGTGTCATCATAGTTTATTGTATCCTTTGGGATAGGGCCTAGGCCCACCCTTGTGTGTCTTGGCTCAGGGAGTATTCCTCTATATGGAATGGGCTCCCAAAGTCCATACCTATGCTAGGGATAAGTACTGAACTTCTACAGGAGGTCCCGTAGATTTCTAAGGTTTCCCCACAGTAACCCATGTTCCTGGGGTCTGGATCAGTCCCATGCTGGTATTCCAACTATCAGTCTGGGGAGCAAGAATTCCCGATGTTTAGGTCAGCTGTTTCTGTGGGTTTCACCAGCCTGGTCTGGACCTCTGTGCTCTTCACTCGTCCTTCTCTGCATCTGGGTTCCAGTTCAGTTCAGTGATTAGTTGTGGGTGTCTGCTTCTACTTCCACCAGCTGCTGGATGAAGGCTATAGGATGGCATATAAGTCAGTCATCAATCTCATAATCATGGGAGGACTTAGATTGTTAGCTGGTGTCATCTTTGTAAATCTCCAGACATTTCCCTCCAGACATTGCCTGATTTCTCTGTAAACCAAAAATGTCTCCCTCTATTATGATACCTCCATTCTTATCTTCTATTCTTTCCCTGACTCAACCTTTCTGCACCCTCATGTCCTCTGCCTCCCCCCTCTTCTTCCCTTCTCATTCTCCTAGCTCCCAGCCCCCTCTGTTTGTTTTTTATTTGGTAGAACTAGATATTACACACAGGACCTCATACATGTTAGGCATGTGGTCAGCCACTGACCTACAAGTCCCAGCTGAAGGTGGGGTTTAAATGAGTCCATCAGTCCCAAGATTAATGATAAATAGGTATTTATTAGGGAAGCACTTAAACAGATAAGAGTAAATAACTGTCATAGTCTTCTTGCTCCAAAAGATGCAGTCTCTGCCCTTCTGGTGCTCTCAGCAACCCAAGAGAGTTCGAGCCAGCCCTTCCTCTACCTTATAATGGGTCATGTCTGCACCTGAAACCACGCACAAAGGGTGTGGCCACCACAAGTTGGATGGCAAAGCAAGATACCACTATACCTAGCTCTGAATTTAGGTCTTTAAATTTAAATATAATCACAAACAAATTTATCTTTTAAAATGATACAGTCACCACCATCAATTTTCAAACCTTTTACTGCCCCCCCCCAATCCCATCCCTCTATTGATCACTGTGCATAATTCTGAGGCCTGCCGAGGACACTGCTAATTCACTTTGTCACCTGTGTCTGTTAAGGATAGTTTATAGGAGAGGATTTACACAATACATGGTCTTCTGCATTACTTGTAGAGTTTATTCATGGTGTGGCATGTGTCAGTTCTGTATTCCTTTTGTTGCTGAGTAATATTTGTCAGGAACCATTGTACATTTGCTTTTAGGATTTAGCCTGCCAAAACCTTGGCTAATTTTTTTGTCCTTTGGCATGAATATTTTATGGGTATGGAGTCCCAATTTTGCTTCCTCCTTATTCCTAGAATTGGCAGGTGAATACTGAAGGTAAAAGTAGCTCTGGAAGAGACTCCATCACCCACCACACTCCTAGTACTCTTGCTCTTGTTCTCACATCCTAGGAGCTCAAATCCCATTGCTGTCTTCTGGTAGGTGACTTTGATTTTTTACTAACTTCTCTGGTTTTCTAGAGGAAATGCTGTCTGCTGCTAGCTGTTGTCTCTGTCTTTGATTTAAAAATCTCAGGTCTTCTTTTTCATAACAGTTGACAAACGTGAGTCCCTTGCTGAGAAGAAGTGGTGCACAACAGCGTGTATTTGTGCACTTTATAATTAGTGATTGGTTGGCAAACCTCCTCTCTTAGCCATCTGTCCTGTCCCGCTGAAGATCAGTAGCTGAGCTACTATGTACTCTTGGAGGAGTAGCAGTGGGTAAATGTATAGTGTCTGCTGTGTCTGGGGGTGTAAATATTTATCATTAGGTACTGATTTTCTCAGGCAATGTCTATAGCTTTTCTTCTTTGAATTCCAGACATGTGAATTGGTCCAGATTATAAGAATGTACAATGTACTTATTTCAAAGCAGTTAAGACTTTGACAGATTTAGTTACTGAGGCTTCTGCTTTTAGGAAAACAATTAAGTATCTTTATTATTTTCTGTTTAAGTTGTATATGACAATAATATTTGTATTGCACATATTTTCCAGGGGCCAGGCCCGTATTTGGGGCCAGTTCGGAGAGCAAAGTGGAGAGTTTTGTGTGGAAAGAGTAGATCCAGGGTGAGGCTTTTATTTGTCTTATACACATCCTTAGTGGGGGTCAACAATATCCCCCCTCCCAAACCAAAAGCTAAAGTCAGTAACCAGACTAAATAGCAGTTTTTTTAAATTTGAAAAGTAAAATATGAAAAATTTATGATGAACAACATTCCATGGTTTTATTTACTTTTATCATTATCATTGAGTCAGGGTGTTACTGCATTGCCCACACTGATTTCACAGACACTCTGTAGCCAGGCTAGCATTGAACCCTACATTCTCTTGCCTCTGCTTCCTGAGTGCTGGAATTACAGGTATACACAGCACCATGCTTGTCTGAGATTCCAATTTTTAAAAATAAAGATAGAGGCTGGAGAAATGGCTCAGTGGTTAAGAGCACTGGCTGCTTTTCCAGAGGACCTGGGTTCAGTTCCCAGCACCTACATGGCAGCTTACAGCTGTCTGTAACTCTTGTTCAGGGGATCAGACACCCTCACACAGACATACATGCAGGCAAAACACTAATGTACATAAAATATAATTAATTAATTAAAACATTAAAGACAGTACTTAGTAACGTCTGCATCACATAATGCTTTTACATTGTGCTCCAGGGCAGAGCACTGTGATAATTTTTGCTTGACTTCTTTTCTATTGCATGGGGGAGGATTTGTGCATGTATCCCTGCTTAAGTTAAAGGAGTAGACATTTAGTGGGACAGTGGTGTATAGCAGGCTTTCTCGGACCACACTCCCCCAAATCATGACAGGGAGACTTCTTATTAGTTATGAATGCTTGGCCTTAGCTTATGCTCATTTCTAGCTAGTTCTTACAACTTAATTTAACCTGTTTATCTTCATCTGTGTTTTACCTTGGGTTTCTTCTGTATGTCCTACTTTCCTGTTTCTTCCATGTCTGGTTGGCTGGCAGCTGCCTAACTGGGTGGCCCCGGTGTCTCCCTCTCTTTTTCCCTTGTTCTCTTTTGATTCTTCCTCCTATTTTCTCTGTTTGCCAGCCCCTCCTATCCCTCTACTGCGTAACTAGTTGCTATTCAGCTTTTTATTAAGACCAATCAGGTGCCTTAGGCAAGGTGAAACAGCAACACATCTTTTCATAGTTAAACAAATGCAACACACTTTTACATAAAGTAATATTTCACAACTGTGGTGGCATACTCCTTTAATCCCAGCACTCAGGAGGTAGAGGCAGGCAGGTCTCCAAGTTCAAGACCAACCTGGTCTACAGAGTGTGTCTCAGGACATCCAGGGCTACACAGATAAACCTTCTCATGAAAAAAACTGGGGATGGGGAAGGGAGAAGTAGACAGTTGATGGTTTTCCATTTTCTCATGTATTTTTTCCCCTGTGTATTCTTCCAGGAGTGTGCTCCTTCAGAAACTGCAAAGGGTTTTGGTATTGCTTATTATTTTAAGGTTTTCTGATTTCATTTGAATTTGTTATCTGACTCCTATATTAGGAAGTATTGTCTATTCCTTTCTTAGTGCTAGAGCTGTTGCAGTGCAGTGTTTCTTTTGCATAGTTGTTTGTGTCAGTTTGTCTCTTTGAACAGAAAATCCAATGACCTGCAGTTCCAGTGGATATGAATTTGCTGTAGCTATCAACCTTGTTTTCACCCTCCAAATTCTCCCAAGGGATAATTACTATTCTGTTACATTTGTATAACCTCTCTGCATTTATAGATGTTTCTTTTTTGCAGCACACCAAGACATCACACCATACACTCATATCTTTTTGTAGCTCAGGTAATGCAAGTGCCTAGCATGAATGATATCCTGGATTTGATTTGCAGATTCCCTACAATCCTTATATTTTAGGTGGGGGTGGGAGGTGGAGGGGGGCGCTGGCTAGTGTATCATGTTATTTTTTTCATTAATGAACATTTTTCATTGTCAATAACTTCATTTCATATTATAATCTTTATTTCATTCCATTGTAGCATGGAGGTTGTTCTTCCTGTTCCTATATTACAAGTAAACGTGTATATAGGTTATGCCTTAATCTTTTTTTTTATTTATTATGTATACAACATTTTGCTTCCATGTATATCCACACACTAGAAGAGGGCATCAGATCTCATAATGTGGTTGCTGGAAATTGAACTCAGGACCTCTGGAAGAGCAGTCAGCGCTCTTAACTTCTGAGCCATCTCTCTAGCCCGGTTATGCCTTAATCTTAAAGGCTATTCATTGCTTTAAAAAAGCCTGCCCCCCCCCCAAAAAAAAAAAAAACATGGTGAGGCACACCTTTATTCACAGCATTTAGGAAACAGGTTAGCTTGGTCCACTACATAGTGAGACCCTGCCAAAATTTTTTTGCATAGTATTCATTTATTTGTGTGTATATATGTGTGAATGCATATATGCATGTCATGGTTTGTGTGTAGAGGTCAGAGGACATCTTGATGGAGTCAGGTCTCCTTTTACCATGTGGCTCTTGGGATTGAACTCAGGTTGTCATGCTGTGTGGCAAGTGCCTATATTCTGCTGAGCCATCTTGCTGACCCTCTTGGGGGGGGTATATTAGGATAGTGTTCCAGAGTTCCAGTGTGTGTGTGTATGTATGTGTTTGGTTCTATGTCATCTACAACCTCCATGACTAGCAGAGTAATAATCTTTGGGAGTAATAATCCTCAGGAGACAAGTTCAGTTAAGTAACTGTTGTTAGTTCAAACTTCAAGAGTCTGACCCCAAGAAGTTTATTTTAGACATATTTAAACACCACATAATTTGGTGAAAAATTTGCCTCAATCCTATGTTCACAAAAAAGCTTAAGACATGACTACATCAAAACTCTTTGTAAAGTACATGTGACATCTTCCATAAAGATGGGCTCTATAGATTGACTATATGTGGTTCTATAGATTCATATACCTTCCATAAAGATGTGTTCTATCCAGGTGGTGGTGGCCCACACCATTAATCCCCAGCATTTGGGGAGGCAGAGGTAGGCCGATGTCTGAGTTCAAGTGCAGCCTAGTCATTGAGTTCCAGGACAGTCAGAGCAACACAGAGAAACCTTGTCTTGAAAATCCAGCTGGCCATCAAGCCAGCCAGCCAACCAAAAAAAAAAAAAAAAAGAGGTTCTGTTGATTGACAAGCTCACAATAATGGTCTGGTAGTAATCTGGTGTTTATCTGTGCCTCACCTATCTACCTACCTATGTACCCACCCGCCCACCTACCAACCCACCAATCCATCGGTTTTTTGAAATAGGGTTTCTCTGTAGCTTTGGATCCAGTTCCAGAACTCGCTCTGTAGACCAGGCTTCCCTTTTTATTTTTTAAAGAGAAAATTATGGCTGTAATGGAAAATCAAGGTTGATTACATTGCTTGTATGGCTAGTCTAACTAATATAGGCAACCATAACAGATTTATAAGAATAGGGAACAGAGAACTAAGGAAGGGAAATCCATCTTAACTGTGATGGCCGTTCAAAGGTCACTTAAGAGATTTTGTCTCTTTATACAGATGGTTACTTTGACTGGATAGTATGAGAAACATCTGATATGTGTTAAACAATACATGCCAAGTTGTTGACTAGGATTATTTTTGAGCAACAAATAATCTAACAGTTATTTTGTAAAATTGGTTCTCAGTTCACCCATTTCGCTGCTGTAATATTAGTAGTTTTAATCATTTCTGGGACTGGTAATAAAAAAAAGCCTAAAAGCAATGCTTAGCATGGCAAAACAATACTATGCTGTCTCCTATTACTGGTGCGGCCCCCCACCACCACAGGTTCACTGGCAAGGCAAGATGCCACTACACAGGAGTACTTGTACCCAGCAAGGAGTATTTGCTGAATGTACATTTGAGTTTTAGGGTGGTGAGACAAGAGATAATTTGGGTTTTGGTGTCACATGACTTTTCTACTTCCACAGAGTATGATCTTGTAGTCCCTTACCTTTATAAAAATACTGGTATTAGTAAGTATCTTAACGGTGTGTTAGAAGAGTAAAGATTCTAAAATGTATGTATAGTTCTGGGTCATCACTGAGTCCTTAGTGCCTGTCCATGGTCTCTCACTCCCATTCTCTTTTGATTAGCACATGGTTATTGTACCAGAAATGGTGGGTTTCACTAACATTTCATGGGTGATTCTCATGAAATTTATCATGTCTATCCTTGACCTCATCGTTATTCTTTTGTTGCTCCCTCTTGCCGAACCTTTTCTACTCTCAAATAGTCTCCCTTGTTCTCGAAGGTCTAATTTTAAATACAGATTTTGCGTTTGAGAGGAAGTGTAGTATTTTCCTTACCTTTTGTCTGGTGTGTTTTTGCTTTGTATGGTGATTTCCAGTTCTATCCGTTTTCTTGGCCAAGTTATATACTTCTGTTTTTCTGTATGATGAATAAAATGTATATATCTCACCTTTTCTTTATGCTTTAGTTTACGGGTATCTCAGATGGTTGTATAACATGACTTTTGTGACTAATACTATAGTAAACATGTGTTATGCTAACTTTAGTTCCTTTGAGTATATATTCAGGAGTGTTAAAGTTGGAGTGTATGGTTACTTAAGTTTTCTTATTCCTCTAATTATTTCCTCAGTGGCTGCATTAGTTTATATCATAGCCAGCATTTATTGTGTTTTCTTGGTGACACCTATTTTGATTGGGATGAGATGAAATCTCGTTGTAATTTTGATTTGTATTTCCCTGATGTTGATTTATTGACTATCTGTACTTTGAAAAATGTTTGGTTAATTCATTTGTCTATTTTGTTGCTTATTCTTTTGGTATTTAACATTTTACTTAATATTTCCTGGACATTTATCCACTGTTGGGTGAGTAGCTGGCAAAAATTGTCTCCCATTCTTCAGGCCATCTGTATAATTGGTTGTTCCTTTACTATGCAGAAGTCTTTTAGTTTGATGCAATACCATTGTCAGCTCTTGTGATTTCCTGGGCTTTTTTTTTTCCAGAAAGCCCCTCCCTAGACTGTGTCTGTAGGTGTTTTCCTGTAGTCATTTTAAGACTTACATTAAGGTTTGTTTGAATTGACTTTTTTTCCTATAGAGTGAAATATGAATCTAGTTTCAGTCTTACATATGTAGTTACTTAGTTTTCCTAGTGCCATTTGCTGAAGAAGCTATATTTTCTCCAACTTTTTTTTTTTTTGGTATGTTTGCCAAAAGTCAGATGAGTTGCATGGGTTTATTTCTTTCTTTCTTTCTTTTTTTTTTATTTTTATTTTTAAAGATTTTATTTATTATGTCTTCTGCCTGCGTGCCAGCAGAGGGCACCAGATCTCATTCAAGGCGGTTGTGAGCCACCATGTGGTTGCTGGGAATTGAACTCAGGACCTCTGAAAGAATAGTCCATGCTCTTAACCGCTGAGCCATCTCTCCAGCCCTGCATGGGTTTATTTCTAGGTTTGATATTTATCCATTAATATCCATGCTGGGTTTTGTGCTGTACTGTGCTGTTTTTGTTATTATGGCTCTGTAATATTATTTGAAATCAAATATTATAATACCATCAGCATTGCTCGTTTTGTTCAGAATTACTTTGGCTATTGGATTTTTTCTAAATGAGCTTGGGGGTGGGAGGGAGGAGGGAGAATGAGCAAGGGAGAGACAGGCACAGAGAGACAGAGACAGAAATGTGGAGATCAGAGGACAGTCTTGACAGAGGGTTCTCATTTTCTACCTTGTTGAGACAAGGTTTCTGGTTTCTGCTGCTGTTTCTAACCTACTCCAGGCTAGGCTGGCCACAGCCATCCCTGAATCGTCCTGTTCCTGCCTCCCATCCTTCTGGGGATTGCAGATGACCTTAGCCATCTCCCAGCCTTCTTGCCTATTCTGTGACAGTATCACTAGAATTTTGGAGGGTTTCTTGGACTCTGTAGGTCCCTTTTGTAATATAGCAATTTTTGCAATATTAATCCTCTGGTCATAGTCTCTTTTTCTGTTTCATTCTCTCAGTATTGGTTCTAACTATCAGAACTTTCTCCTCATCTCAAAGTACATGCATTATGTTATTTACAGGCTTGTTATAAAATACAAACAAAAATTACCCTTATAAAATTTTTATTTTTTAACATTTTATAATGTTTTAAAAATTGTTGGTGCAGGGGATGTAGCCCAGTTGGTAGAGTGCTTACTTGCCTAGCATACACAAAGCCCCAGGTTGGATCCCAACTGCATAAAACAGGTGTGGTGCATGCACACTCTAATACTAAGGCTGGGATATAGAAACAGGAGGTCAGAAGTTCAAGGGCATCTTCAGCTACTTGGTGATTTCAAGACTAGCTTGGATTAACTGAGGTCCTGCCTCATGCAAACAATAAAAACAAAAGTCAAAATTAAAAACAAAGCATAGTGATTTATGCCTGTTATTTCACTACAAGGGAGTCTGATGCTGCAGGACTTTCAATTCCAGTCCAGCCTGCTCAATGTGACATCCCGTCTCAAAACTAACAACTAACTTCCAAAGCATGAATTTTACCAGATTTGAAAAAAAAGTCGTTGTGATTAGTGTGTGTGTGTGTGTGTGTGTGTAAGTGTAATTCTCAATCGATTGCTCAGGTTTTTACATCTATAGTATGATTTTTGTCTTCTTAAGGCAGGAACAAAAACTGCTCATAAATTGAGTCTGGAAATGCTCCAGTATCCTTGAGGTAGGAAGATCAGAGTTCTTTCTGCCTTTTTAGATAATGAAAGGAATTAGCTATTGTAGCATTCATTTTGTAAATGTTGAGATTATGCATTTTAAAGATAATTACTGGCCTAATGGATAGAAATACTAGAAAAGTATTTTTGGTGAGAGTTGCATTTTCATGTTTATTTTATATTAAATCTTGCTTAATTTAACAGTTATATTTTATTTATTTTCTGGTATATGATTGAATCCCAGCTGCCTGGCTAGCTTGTGCTATGGGGGAGGGGTTGTGATGTTGAGCTTAGAGCATGAGCTTCTTGAAAGGATAGAAGCAACCTGTGTGTGTTCTCTTCCTTCTTATCCCTTTGGTCTTCATTATTATTCACTTGTCCTCTGTAGGGGAAATGAAGCCTGGGAACAGGGTCTATTTCCAGCCTCTTCTCTGGAGTCCTTGTGGTCTGGGGTTAGGCTTGAATTCTGTCTGCTTCCTGAGGGCTTTGTGTTAGGCTGCTGACTATTAGTTCAGTAATAGATGAGCTGCCCAGTTTCTCTCTTCAGTTGTTAGTGTGCCACAGGGCTTGCAATAGCATCTGTGTAGCTGGAAATATTAATTGAGAAAACTGTCATAAGCTTTGCTGCCAGCTGGGGAAGAACACACATTGGGGCTGTGGTGCCTCGGTGTGGCTATACATTCACTAGAGATTGGGGTGGTGGTAATGGGGTGATAGTATCTGCCTCCTTGTATTGTTGATGAAAACCAAGTGAACAGACATTTTAAAAGTGCTCTGAGCAAGGTCTAGCACACAGCAGGTGGTAACTTGGCACTCAGATTAGTATTGTGTGACTGGCTGGCACTCAGACAGTGCTGGGTAGAGGACTGGTATTAGCAGTGTCCTTTTTTTCAGACATTGAAACTGAGGTTCCTGCTGGTGATGATTCTTTCTTTGTCTCACAGGTAGTTCCCACAAATTCAGTGCCTTCCTCAGCTTCCTGCAGTGTGACAGAAGAGAGATACAGCAGTTGTTACAAACCTGGCAGGGAGGTGAATAGTGGTCTTACCAGCACTTTTGGGAGTTTTTTGCACTAGGAGGTTTGTTCTCTGTACTCAGAAGATATTAGATCCTTTATTTCCATTAACAGAACCTTAATTCTTGTTAGATCATAAATTTTGTTGATAGACTAATTGTCTAAGAAAATTGTCTTACAGTAGAAGCAATGTGACAGTGAGAGAAATGATAATCAGTAATCTTTTGTTGTTGTTTTTCTTTTTCTTTTCTTTCTTTTTGGTTTTTTGGTTTTTCGATACAGGGTTTCTCTGTGTAGCTTTGGAGCATATCCTGGCACTCGCTCTGGAGACCAGGCTGGCCTCGAACTCACAGAGATCCACCTGCCTCTGCCTCCCGAGTGCTGGGATTAAAGGCGTGCGACACCAACATCCAGCTGTTTTTGTTTTTCAAGACAGGGTTTCTCTTCTGTGTAGACTGAGGCTGGCCTCGAACTCATGGAAATCTGCTGCCTCTGCCTTCCCCTGAGCCCTGGAACTAAAGGCGTATGCTACCACGTCTGTCTGATAATTAGTAATTTTGTAACAGATGTAAGATTAATTTGAATTTCCTAGCACTGGAAAATTGTCATATATTATAAATACTAGATGCTGATTAGAAGTGTTGTGTTTATTTAAATGTTTAATTCCCTCAGGTAAACATAGGAAGGGTCACAGATTTAGAAATATACATGTGTACTATGAATACTATTTTTTCCTAGATATTCCTCTAATTGACCGTCGCAAATGTATTTTGGTATTCTAATGTGTTTGTGGACTGACAGATAGCCAGGCGTTGGTGGTGCATGCCTTTAATCTCAGCTCTTGGGAGGCAGAGGCAGAGGCAGAGGCAGAGGCAGGCGGATCTCTGTGAGTTTGAGGCCAGCCTGGTCTACAGAGTGAGTGCCAGGATAGGCTCCAAAGCTACACAGAGAAACCCTGTATCAAAAAAAAACCAAAAAAAAAAAAAAAAAAAAAAGGAAGAAAGAAAGCAAAAAAGAAAAAAAATGACTGACAGTTAAATTCACTGCAACATTATGAAAAATGTGACAGCCAATTTCTTTTAAGATTTATTTATTATGTATACAGTGTACTGTCTGTATGTTTGCTTGCATACCAGAAAAGGACATTGGCTCTCAGAGATGGATGTGAGCCACTATGTGGTTGTTGGGAATTGAACTTAGGTCCTCAGTAAGAGCAGCCAGTGGTCTTAATTGCTAAGCCATCTCTCTAGCCCATGATAACCAATTTCTTCTTCTTTTTAAATTGAGCTATACATTTTTTCTCACTCCCCTTCCCTCCTCCCCTTTCCCTTTCTACCCTGCCCACTGTCTTTTCCCCCTTCCTAGGTGAATCCATATATGTCCCTCTTAGGGTCCTCTTTGTTACCTAGGTTCTTTGGGGTTGTAGCCTGTAGGCTGCTTGTCCTTTGCTTTATGTCTAGTGTCCACTTATGAGTGAGTACATATTATATTTGTCTTTCTGGGTCTGGGTTGCCTCACACAGGATGGCTTTTTTTTAGTCCCATCCATTTCCCTGCAAATTTCAAAGTGTCATTGTTTTTTACTGCTGAGTAGTAGTACTCCATTGTGTTGCTGTGGTGCAGGATGCTCAGATCACCACCCAAGAGAAAGCAAGAGCAACCCCTCTTCTTCCTTATAAGGGATCACATTCCCATACTGAAGCCATGCCCTAAGACCCCGAAACTATTGGCAGAAACAAATTCCCACTATAAAATGTACCACGTTTTCCTTATTCATTTTTCAGTTGAGGGGCATCTAAGTTAATTTTAGGTTCTGGCTATTATGAATAATGCTGCTATGAAAATAGTTGAGCAAATGTCCTTGTGGTGTGAGTGTGCCTTCTTCGGGTATATGCCCAAAATTGGTATTGCTGGTTCTGGAGGTAAGTTGATTCCCAATTTTCTGAGAAACTGCCTTACTGATTTCCAAAACAGCTGTACAACTTTGTACTCCCACCAGTAGTGGAGGAGTGTTCCCCTTACTCCATATCCTCTCCAGCATAAGCTGTCATCAGAGTTTTTGATCTTGGCCATTCTCACAGGTGTAAGATGGTATCTCAAAGTTGTTTTGATTTGCATTTCTCTGATGATTAAGGATGTTGAACATTTCCTTAAGTGTCTTTCGGCCTTTTGAGATTACTCCGTTGAGAGTTCTCATTTTAGATCTGTACCCCATTTTTTTATTGGATGTAATAACTGAAGCAAGGTCATTCTACATGGAGGAACAGACAGTGCAGAGGTGCTGAGATGACTAGAGAGCAGCAGGAAAGTCAGTGCAGTGGTAACTGCTAAAGAGACCAGCAGATAGGTAACTGTGAGATGAGGGTGTAGACAGGGGAGCTGTATTACACACAGGGCTTTGCAGACTCTGCTAAGTATGTTGGTGCTTATCTAGGGAAAATTGGGTAATTATGATGAGATTCAAACAGAGGAGTGAATGACATGCTTTTTAAGAGCATCAGCAGCTGCTGGGTTTAGGGTATAATCCAAGGAAGCAGGTTGGAGACTACAGCTATATAGTTCTGCAGAAGCCTGGGCCAGAATGTGGGCAGTGGGCACTGGGCAGTGAGAAGTGCATAGGCACTGGCTATGTTCTGAAGAAAAGTGGTAAGTGTAGCACTATTTCAGTTTTCAAGTCTTGAACCATTTTCTGCACCTGTTTGATTGCTAACAAGGGAAAATGCTTGAAAGGTAGAGAGACCAAGGAGCGAGCCACGGCCACCTTTACCTTGCTAACTTTCCAGCCGAAAAGAGATTGAGTTCCTGTCTCCTCCCTCCTTATCCCTTCCTCTCGCTGCCCAGTCATATCACTTCCTGTCTATCTGTACAGACCTCCAGACCTCTGTGGTTAACTAGTGGCTAACCACCTCTGATGATCTTCAGACAGCTTTACTTGTTAGAGTATAAACAAAATATCACTACATTCCCCCCCTTTTTTTTAAAATTTAAAAAGGTTATAATTAATGTAAGAAAAACTATATACAATAAGTACAATAACTATATACAGTATATAGGCAATAAATACATCAACAATGTCTAGTCCATTAGCAATTGACAAACTCAGAGAAAATCCTCCCTGCCCAAAATGTTGTACTGGATTCACTTTCTATTCTAACTTGCATTACCAAAACTATCTTTTTATGTCTTTCAATCTTAAATACTTTACATTTCCTTAGTGAATTTCTTTTCTGAATCTGGTCACAAGGAAGACTGTAACTATAAAGTCTTCAACTCCATCAGAGACCTGAGAAGGAAATATGTTACCTGAACAAGCAGGAAATGCAAGCAAGTGACTTGCAAAAAATGTGAGAAGTGACAGAAAGAGCTGGCTGCCTGGACAGTAACACAGGGTTCCTCTGCAACATTGGGGCACCCATCTTCGGCCTACAGGCCTAGCATGTCTGACAGATTTTTCTGTGAAGCAGGATATTCTGAAGGGTTGGAAAAATTTGGCAGTTCTTTCTTTTGTGTCCTGGTTGTCCAATTTGGACAGCATGCTGTCAGCAGTCAAGGCAAGGGCACTTTCTTGCCTAGTAGCTTACCTTTGCCACAAAGAAAGTAAACTCCATGTGGAGTTTCTTCAATATCCATCTTCTTCTCTGAAGTAGATTAGTGATGCCAGGAGCAGACATGTCTCATTGTAATAAAAAAAGCACCTATGTTATTAAAACATCTTAAATGGCACATTCTATAGATGTCTGAAGTGTTTGAACATAACCTATCTTAAATATATCTCTGTTTGACCTTGAAAATGTGCCTAATATGACTATAGACCAGGCTGTTCTTGAATTCACAGATCTGTCTACCTCAGGCTCCTGAGTGCTGGGATTAAAGGGTGTGTCACCACTGCCATCATAGGTTAAGAATTTAAAGCATAATTTGTTTTTAATATTTAACGAATACCATACAAAAGTAATTATATATCCCCCCCCCCAGGCAAGTTGCTTGACCTGTCTGAATCCTCAAAACGAGGAAGCAGTTATCTCTTTGGGATTATCTCATAAACTAAGGTTATTATTTTGATCATATCTATAGGTTTTTGTTTGTTTTTTGAGACAGGATCTCTGTGTAGACCAGGCTAACCTTGAACTCAGATTGTTCTCTCTCTACCTCCTGAGTATTAAAGGTTTGCAGCACTATGCTTGTTTATATAACTACAGTTTTTAGAAAAGGTTTAGGCAGTCTTTGATCACTAGTGGTATGCGCAGCCATGCTTATATGGTGAGGCAGATGGTGTTCTTTCTTGGTATGCTTGCTTTTTCCAGGATGGCAATAGTCCTCCATGACTCTGCCTCCTCTTTAGTGGTCCAGGATATCCTTTTTGGTGGCTGTGTTTGTGAGCTTCTTCTGTTCTTCCAGCCTGCTTGTACTGTTGTTCTGTAGTTGTTATTTGGTAGTGTTGCCTAGGGTTCATGCCTGGGAATAATGTGTTTTCTGGGGGGCTCAGGAATGGCCACTGGAGTTCTGGGAGCTGTTAAGAGTCTGAGTGGAGCCTGGAGTCAAGAGCATCTATTATCACATCTAGAGGAAAACTGTTCTCGACATTGCTGGATACAAGCATACTTGTCGTTCTAAGTATTTGTTCTGTTTCTGTTTTCAGAAGTTAATGAATCAGTAGAAAAACTTTGGCCGTTTACACGTGAGATAAGTGCTTGAATTAGGCTTAGTTTGTGGGATTGTGTGACTGAAGGCTCGTGCACATATTAGGCAAGCTAGAACTGTGGAGCTTCACTGTGTACTACATATGGTCGAAGGGTGGCGTACTAGGAACTCCTTACCTGCTGTCCTGATGCTTACATGGAATGTGTTCAGATATCTTGATTTTTGTCATGACCTTGACTCTCAATCTTAATGGAAAAAATAAGTAGTTTTGCATTTTTTAAAAAAGTTGCTGATGCAGATTGTAAAAGTAGTTTCTGTCCCACTTGAGTATGAGATAGTATTTATCTTTTGAGGTTAGAAAAATCATACTTGAAGCTAGAAAAAGAAACCTTGTATCCCTCATTATTCTTTAAGCATATTTTAAAATAAATTGGCTACCTTAAATTCTGGTTTATGTTTTCTAGATAGTCTGTGTGTATTTATAAGTGTATTGGGAAAGTATCAACAAAGGAATTTTACCTCTGAGATATCTGGTCTAATATGGGTTATCCCCACATTTGATTTTAACTTTGGACATGATATTTTTTCAAAATTTATTTCGTCAAGTTGATTATTTTTAGTCTGCGAGCAACATTTGGCTGGTACAGTGCCAAAGACATGATTCCGAAGACAGGACTTACTGAGGAACCATCTCTGGACAGTTTGATCTGGGTCAGACTGGATTTTCAGCTTACTCAGTTTTAGAGTCGACTGTCATTTTGTAAACAGAAGTCTGCCAGATGAAGTGAACAGAAGGGCGGGATTAGCATATTCATAAGGTGCTGGCTCCCAGACTTCTTTTCTCCTCCCCCTTCTCCCTTTCCCTGAATGAATCTAGAAACTCAGACCCATAGGGTCGAATGACTAGATGGTTTTCTTCTGTTCAGTGCTTTAATCTGGCCAGGATGGTCTGTGTTTCAGATTGCGGAAGCAGAAGATTCAGTAACTAAGAGGTCACCGTGGAGCTGCTGGAAACTCACAGAAGAAGCACCTCTCAAACCGTGCTTCAGGCTCTGTCTGAAAAGGAGCACAGGGGAAGCTTAGTCTTGCTTTGGATCCAAGCAAATGCTGTCGGAGCGATGAACTGGGACTTTGTGTGCGGACTACTGGCTTGATCTTGATAGGATTGGGTATATGTTGTTGGAGTGGGCAGGCCAAGAGGCCCTGAAACCTACAGGTGCCATCTGTATGGAGAAAAGCGGCTGTAGTCCATTTCCAGTGTGTTGGGCTAAAGGTATAACAACTTAAAGATCTGTTTAGTCTGTGCTTATGTCAGTTCACATTTTTGTACTAAAAAAAGCTAGATAATAGTTCTTTCAGAACTTAGAGTTCTAAGTTACAACTACATTTGAGAAAAAAGAAAGATGTGGTATAGGTTTACAGTTGCTGCATAAAACCAGTTAGGTGGCTTTGTAAATAGAAAATGAAACATTTGTGTGGAAATGCTCTTAAGCAATCTAAATCATGTTTCTGTCCTTGTCCTGTGTGTAAGTCAGATATTTTTGCCTTTTCATTTTACTCAGGACACTGTTATCTATTCTATGCCATAGAGGCTTTTAAAGAGCAAAATGATTAGTTTTGACTGTAGAACCAGAGGAGAAAAGAGTAATGTGGGATTAATTGTTTTAAAATGGTATTCCTTTATTGTCTATATGTGTGGTGTATTTAATTTGAAGCTCTGCTATTTTGAGATTATTAACATGGGTCAAAAATACTGAGTGAAGAATTTTTTACTTTAGTATAAGAATTTGTATTCATGTAGAAATATGAATATGAAGTAGGACATTTTCATTCCAGCATCCAAGGCAGCATTTAGAAAGCATAGTTAAGGTAAAGAAGCTGTAAAATTAGTGTGTAATTCAAGACAAACAAATTCAACTAGAAGTTGTTTGGCTTAGCATAGTGGTGAATATATAAGCTACTAAACACACTTAATGAAGGACTTTAAAAATATTGTCGCTATGTAAAATGTATTTAGGTACTATGCTAATCTACTTAGGAACCTATAATTGGACAAGAACTGTACTTTGATGAATGAACTACAGGCTTATTTAGTGTAGTTTTTAGGCAAAAGATATTAGTTCCTCTAGACTAGGATGTGTTAGCATCACACTTCCTGTTTTCAAGATTATTTTTCATTGGTTGATTTGTATTTATTACTTACTCATTTCCTGTTAGGCGTTTGCACCAAAGCTTACAATATTTGAACTGTTTTAGTATGACAGTATTTGAATAAAGCACCTGTCACTTTTATTACATAGGTACTCAGAATAAAGATTTTGTCCAGTTAAATTGAAGCTCTTAAATTTTGCAGGACATTGAATTCTTACTATTGTAGTTTGTGGCATTGTAATGCAAATGAACACAATTGAACCAGAGTTAAGTCTTCCTGAAGCACTTGTAGGTTGTGTTCAGAATGCCACCTCCATTATATGATCTTGCTAAATATCAGCAGTAAAAGCCTTCCAGTTACCAGACAGACCTAGACCAATGGGGTGTTGAATAGTTAGCAACTGGATTTCCTACTTAAATTGGCCTTAGAAATGAGAACTTTTGGCAGAAAAGAGAATGTTTTGGCTTAACACAAAGAAATTGGTCAAAGCAACTTGTTTTTCAAATGTTTGCAGACTATTAGAGAAAATACTAACAGCTGATTTTTTAATTAAAATATACCTTTTAGTAGATGACAGACTGGGTGAGAGGAGCAGAGTTTTTAAAGCAGAGAGTGGGAAATGGGACATACCAGGTAGCATAGTGGACTCCATCTCTACTTGCAGAGCCAGCTGCCTCTCCTTCTCTTGGATAGTTTTGCTCTGGTGGTTCAAGGGGAGGAGCTTGTCACTTTGCCCTCTAGTTGAGCATATTGCTTTTGCAGTGATTGGCCAGTATAGCTGTCTTTAAATTTCCTCTCTGATTTCTTGTTTTCCTTTCTTGCATTAAGATAAGAAGGCAGGAGACCTGTCCCCATGTTTGTTAATACTGTTCAATGAAGTATTGAACAAAGACGCTAGTGTATAGGAATTAGCTGGTATAACCATTATAGTATATAGATATAGTTAAAAGCTCAAATATAAAAAATATACAAATCTTGGCCTGCAAATGGATATTCTAAACCATGCATTTGATTAAACTAGTCACATTAACCTCAAAACAGATAGCAGTGTCCCAGTTTTAAAAAGACATAAGATTCTTACCAGGACAGGCTAAAAATAGTAGAACAGACCTATATTTGTACACTTTGAAGAGGATCTTCAAGGTACCATTAATACTCGGGGGACTGTTCTTTAATACTTTAGTGTGTTGTTGAATTTGGTGTGAAGAATCACCCAAGAAGATTATGTTCAACAATGTTTAAGAAGGATTTGTACCTGCATTGTTATTTCCTAGGTGTAAGTATGAAGAGTAATAAGTGTAAATGTTCTTAGAATATTAGGTTGTAAAGTGTTGGGTGGGAAAACCCTACTTGTGGGCGTTTCTAATTGTCAGTTGTACATTGTTCATCATTTGAAAAAAAGGCTGGCATTTATATCAGAGGTTTAGCTGTTAAGTAAAAAGTATGTTTTCTGGTTTCTTTAATTTCTTTTTCCAGTAATAGAGATTTTATATATTTCTGACTTCTGCAGTTGAAGTCACACTTAACTCTTCATACAAATTTTAAATATTATCTGTTTAACCATCTGTCCATCTGTTCAGTACATCATTCCTTCTCTATTATACTAGTATGGCAATGCTTCTTGGTATGTACAGTTTTGTATTATTCATAAACTTCAGTTACCTTTCAGAGATAGGACTCTTAGCTGTCCCAAGTCTTTCCTGTCTTAGTAGACATTGGGCTCCCATGCACTTATTCATTCTATAGATCCAGGATGCCTGTTTGACTTTCCTTTCCATGGACAACAAGTTATCATTTTATTCTGATTACTCAATATCCAATGTATATCTTGAGTTAATCAATTCATTTCTCTGTTATGTCTGGTCTCACTGTGTCCATACATGTTTGTTATTCTTCACATACCTGTTGAAGTAATTTTGTGAAAACAGAAATCTGCTATTTTCCTGATATTTTTTCAGTGGCTTATTAGATTTTTATAAAATCCCTAATTCTTACTGTGGTACACAGACCTCACTTTATCCTTTTTCTCTTGTATTCTCCATCTTTGAGATGTTGTCTTGCTCATTAGCAGTGCAGTGAAGTCACTTTGGTTTTGTACATTGGGAGAGAGAGCGCTCAGGCCATCTGAATACACTGATGCCCTCTTTCCATTTGCTGACTCCCCTAGTCCTATTTATAATTAGGGTACCCCTTTAAATGAGCTCTCATCCAACAGCCTAGCCAGATCTTCTCTAGGGTTCCCACCAGAGCCTGTACTTCTGCTCTGGCATAGCATGTATTGTGACATATTGTTTTACAGTTAACTTGTCTGATTTCCATCTTCCTTACTAAACTTAATATCCTCTGGGATAATGTCAGATATTTTTTCTGCCTGATAAAATGCTTGGCAAAAATGGGTGTTACTTTAATATTTGTTAATGTATTCTGTGTAGGATAAGTTTTATTTTAAAAGCTCTTTTAGAGATAACATTCCTTTGCTTGTGTTGTATTTGGATAAACCTAGTTTTAATACTCATTGAATTAGCCATTCTGATTTCACTGTATTTGTGTATGATTTTCTTTTGAATAAAAGTGTATGTGTAGAATTTAGCTTAGCAGTCAGCCTGTAGAGTTGGTAGCTGATGGATGTATGCATGTATGTGGCATGGCTTTGTTCTTCAGCTACTGTCAATTCTTTTATACTTGTTTGAATATTTCACTAAATATTTCTTACCATTCTTATCTGCTTTACCTCAGTTAGTTAGTTTTTTTTTTTTTTTTATTTTGTTTATCTAGACAGGGTTTCTCTGTGTAACAGCCCAGGCTGGCCTTGAACTCATAGAGATCCACCTGTCTCTGCCCCTCAAGTGATGGGCATGTGTCACCACCATCTCATTTTATGTCTGTCAGTGTTTCGTCTGTTTATATGTATGTCTGCCCTGCAGCACATGTGTACCTGGTGCCCATGGAAGTCAGGAGGGATGTCTTAGATCTTCTGGAACTACTTAGAGACAGTTGTGAGGGTCTGTGTGGGTACTGGGAATTGAACCATTGCCCTCTGGAAAAACAGGAAGTTCAAGAGCAGGCAGTGCTCTTAAGCACTGAGCTATCCATCTCTGCAGCCCAAAGGGTAGTGTTTTGAGAGAGCTGTACTTCTTGTGAGTTACAGTTTATTTCTCAGATTCTAAATGTCATGTGTGCGCTGAGCTTGCACATGCGCATGAGCACATGTGTATGTCTCCATTCATTTCTCATAAAGGTGTCTGAGATAGGAGTTCATTAGTGTCAGTATCCCAGTTTTGCGGATGAGATGTTGAAGCACTGAGGCTAAAAAACTTGGCAATGATTGCTTAGGTCACAGAAAGCAGAGCCAGGTTCTGAACAGTGGGGATCTGACTCAAGTGTGAATGTTTTTTAATCACCATGCTATGCATGCCTAAATGGAAAGATGATAAGATCATAATGGAATTGTTTGTCTTGTCTAATGTTTGCATGTTTAGAATCATGGTTTCTACTCTCAAGTATTTTCCCTTGAGTTCATTAATTCATTTTACAAGTATTTAGTGAACATTCAGCGTTTGCTGAATGTACTTGTCAATACTTAGCCAGTGCTAAGGAGTAAATGCATAGATTTCTACTTCTTGAATTGATAGAAAGTGTGAAATGTTGGGTCATGGTCTGTGACAGTCTGAAGTAGATTGTCAGGTAGGCCCACCTAAGAGGATCGTTGTAGAACGTGGAGAAAGAAACTCCCAACAGAATGCATGATAAAGAATCTTGACTGGATGGCAGTGTGCCTGGAAGAGAGTACCAGGATTCTAGTAAAATTTTCCTTAAAAATAGCAGAATGAGAAGAGTAGTCCTCTAGGAAACATGGCTCTGTCCTCTCTGATGGAGTAAGCAGATAGATGTTGCCTTTGATGTCTTAACAGGAAGACTGTGTTGTACCCTTCTTCCTCTTTTCTGTTGTGAACATAGCAGTAGCTCTGCCATAATACTGTAGTGGGCATTAGCATGCCTTCATCCCATTCTTTCCCCTGGCTCATTATCAGTATTTGTTTTGACTGTGGGGGAAATGGTGTAAAGGAAGTTTCTTTGTTATGATTTCAGGAAAAAAGTGTTCAATGTTAAATGTCTTAGCTCTAGTTTTGTCTGTATTCTAAATCATTATTGTTAATTAATTGAAAAGTTTCCTTTTAGTTCTTTGTTTCATAAGACTTTGTTTATAGTGAGAAAGGTGTTAAATTTTGTCGTATATTTTCTGCCTCTTGATTACACAAATTTTTAAAAGAACAATGTGATCTATTATGGTGTTAAAAAATGTGTTTTTGATGGTGTTGAGGATTGGACCCATGTCATGCAATTGCTAGGCTAATTTTTATTTTATTTTATATATATATAAAAGTTTTGGGGGTTAAGCCAACTATGGTGGGTGAGTAAACCTTGCCCCCCCCCGCCCCCCATATATTTGAATGCTTAGTTCCAAGTTGGTGGTCTGTTGGGAAGGATTAGGAAATGTGGACTTGGAATATGTGTCCAATTGTTGGAGGAGTAGGCTTTGAAGTTTCAGTAGCACATGCTAAGCCCAGTGTCTTTTTCTGCCTGCTGCCTGTGGATTAGGATGCAATGCTCTCAGCCACTTCTCCAGCATTATGCCTGCTACCATGCTCCCCACCATAATAACAGACTAACTCTGAAACTGCAGCAAGCCTCTCATAAAGTGCTTTCTCTTTTAAAAGTTAGCTTGGTCATGGTGTCTTTTCACAGCAATAGAACAGTGACTAAGGATGAAGTTGGTATTAGAAGTGGGGTATTGCTGTGACGGGCCTGATCATGTTGTTTGGAGAAATATGAAAGACTTTGGACTAGAAAGAATATTGGGACTTTAGACTAGAAAAGGGGTTGAACTAAGCAGTACTTACTGGGCCATCCTAGTTGGAGCATGGAAGACAGTAGTGCTGAGGGTGATATGGCTGGCCTATAGGGACCTGGATCAAGAAGTTTCAGAGGGGAAGAATATTAGTAACTGGCCAATCACAAGACCATTCTTGTAATATTTTGGTAAAGAATGTGAGTGCTTTTCTGGCCTTGTTTTTTTTTTTTTTTTTTTTTTTTTTTTTTTTTTTTTTTTGCCAGAGCCTAACTTGAAGAATTTTGGATTAATAGCATTGACTGTGCCACTTGGTTATTAGTGATCACTCTTATGCAGATCTAAAATGAAAAAAAAAAAAAAAAAACCAAGAAGGACAAAAGACAAAGTGTACAGGGGTGGGGGTGGGGGTGGGTGGGAAGGAACACCAGAAAATACAATGTTGAAGACAAAAATTCCTGTGTTCATTGACATAAAAAGTTTAAAGAAAAGTTTAGTGCTAAATGGAATAAAGGGAATGGTGACCTTAGAGCAAGACCCTTCCACCTTGTGAAAAGGAATTAAAGGAAAGTTTAAACAGGCAAGAAAACAGTCAACAACAGAAAACTGGTGCAAATGTAATTGAAGCTCTCCCAGGTTCCAGCCCCAGCAGGCTGAAGAACTTGGCAGCTTTAGCCCTATGGTTTTGGCTTTGGTGTCAAGGAAAAGCAAGTTGAAAGGAATAGAAAGATCTAAAGAGTGCTTTGATATTAGACACGAAGATGCAGAGTTTGGAGTTTGTCCTGCTGGGGTTTGGTCTTGTTTTGGTCCAGTATTCCTTCACTATGCTCCCTCCCTTTATATTCTGTCCCATTGTATGTGGGAAGTATGTAATCTGCTTTTTGATTTTGATTTTGCAGAGAGTTACAGTTAAGACGTTGCCTTGAGTATCAGACGAGACTTTGGACTTTTAATGGTGTTGAGACTGTGGTATACTATGGGGACTTTAGAAGCTGGGCTGAATGCATTTTGCATCATGATATGGCTACAAATCTGTGTGTGTGTGGGGGGGCAAGGAGTAGAGTGTGGTGGTTTGAATTAGAATCTCCATTTATTTGAATGTTTGGTTTCTAGTTGGTGGATTAATGGAAAGGATTAGCAGGTATGGTCTTAGAGGAGGTGTATCATTGTTGGATGAGGCATGTCTCTTTCTCTACCTGTTGCCTGTGCATTAGTTCATAATGTCTTGTGGTCATTTCATCAGATTGTCATTATCAAAGTATTGATGTTTCATAAAACAAGTGGGGAAATGTTTCTCAACTATGCCTTTGTGTTACCAAACGATTGAATCAGTTTCCTAAATCTCTTTCTCTAGCACCATCTTGCCTGTGTGCTGCCATGCTCCTTCTCATGATGATAACTGTAAGCAGGCTCCCAATTAAATGCTTTGTTTTATAAGAGTTGCCTTGGTCATGGTGTCTTTTCACAGCCATAGAACAGTGACTAAGATAGCAACTTTGCATTCCTGAGAATAAGTTCTATGTCAAACATAATGTACCATTCCTTTTTATGCTGTAGTGTTCAGTATATTTGTGTGTTATTTATTTAGATTGTTTGTGTCTGTTTATGGCCATTGTATCCTTGGGCTTCCCCAAACCACCACACAAACCCACTGGAGTCTAGACTGGGGACAGCAGGAGATCAGAGTTGGGAATATCAATCAGAAAGTTGTCTCCAAGACCCCTTAGGAAATCTCATACAAGCAGTAGGCTGCATACACTACTGCAGAGGCCACTGTTTGCAGCCCTTGCCTTGCACACCAGTTCCCCATGAGGAAAAGAACTTGGTTGGCATAATTGTCTGCAAATACTCTTCTGTAGCATTTATATCCAATTGTTGATTGAGTCTCAAATCCTCCTCCCGTTTTGACTTAGGGCTGCATGGGCAGCAAGACACCAGTAAGGCCCTGAGGTGTTTACTGTTGATTCAAGGGAGATCCAAAGCAGACAGACCAGTAGTCCCATCCAGGAAGCAGTTGAATTCTTGGCTAAGCCTGAACTTCAGCTTGACAATCTAGTTGAGGATTTAGAGCCCCTGGTGCTCAGCCAGCATGCTATTAAGAATGACCTACAGATTAGTGTTGGCACTGGAACTGTGCCCAGTCCAGACTGGATAAGGCCAGTGACTTTCTGTAAGCATTTGGAAACCTTTATAGCAGCCTTACAGCCATTTTCTGTTTATTAACTCTAATGATAGAAACCTAATTCTCAGTTTTGATATTTTTCTTTTAAAGTTCATTTTTCCTAGAAATTATTTTTTACTGTAGTTTATAAAAGCATTGTTCTGGGGTGGAGAGTAGAGTGCTTGCATAGCATACTAGCCAGTGTGAGGCCATAATAAGTTCAGCTCTTAGCACCACCACCACCACTACCACCACCACCACCACACGAAAAACAAACAAACAAAAAAAAACATGAAAAACAAAAAAACATTGGTTTGTGACAGGTTTAAAATTAAAACAGTGTGATCCTTTACTACAAATAGTTTGAGAGTACTAGTGTAAACCTGATTTCAAGTCTTTGATTTTTTCTTTGAGAAAGTTTTAAAATTTCTTTTTCTTTTTAAATTCATTTATTTTATGTGTATGAATGTTTTACCTCCATGTATGTCTGTGTACCAGGTTCATGTCTGGTACCAGCAGAGGTCAAAGAGGGTGTTGGACCCCCTGGAACTGGGGTTACAGATGGTTGTGAGCCACCATGTGGGTGCTAGGAACCTGGGTCCTCTTATAAGAATGTGTTCTCTTAACTGCTAAGTCAAGTCTACCCACTGAAAAAGCTTTTTGAAGAAGAAATTTTTGCAGCGTATAAAAGTAACTGATTCCTGTGGCTGGTTGATAAGGAGAAGTGCTTAAAGGGGAGACTTGCCAGCATATTCAGGAGGATAGTGGTAGGACATAGACCCTGTGAAAGACCATAGTTGTGTGCAGGAGGATATGGATTTCTTTTTCATGAGAGATATTCAGGGTGTTGGTATCCCCACTTTAGTTTTATCGGAGGGCCAGAAACAAATGCAGAACCACACAAATAAGGCAGAGGGGTCTGTCTGTTGGTAGACATGGACAGTGTAGCAGAAGGCCCTTTGGAACTCCTGTAACTGAGACCTCCCCTGGAGCTATCCATGAAAGTGTCCAAGAGGTCAGGATTTGAGAAGCCTGTATGGTAGCAGAGAGATGTAGGAATGCTACCATGAGGCTTTCGGGAAGGACTGCTGGTAGAATTGCCTCTTTGGCAGCTTATAGCACAAGTACAATTTTGTCAAGTGTTACCCTAAGACAGAATCACATTGTATCATGGAAAATGGCTTCTCCTGTTAATGCTGGAATAGAGCTGCTATTATTATTATTATTTTAGTTTTTTTAAAATCTGCCCCTTTAAAGTCAGTGCTGGGCTTGGCCATGAGGTTTGGGATACAGTGATGTATATTTGGAATGTCATTCTTTTGGCCTTGCTTTTCTTTGGCTTGTGATGTTTCCCATGGTACCTTTCCATTACTAATGGTTTCTCTCAACCAATTTTATTTTCTCAAAAATGGGATCTGCTGTATTATTCTGGCTGACCTTAAATTCCTGGGCTCAAATGATTCCCATTATCCTAAGCCGTTGGGACTATATGTGTGTACCACTAACACTACATGGCTTCTTTAACCACTTTGGGATACAATTTTATTTTTCTGCTGTTGAGAAGTAAGTGATACTAATCCTTACTTAGAAATCCTTAGTGGTCTAAAGTAGAGAGGAAAGAGAAAGCTGGAATGATCAGAAATGCACTTAGGAATTCAGGAGCCTTGCTAAACTCATTTATCAATTCTAGAACTTTCTTTGAGTTTTCCTGTATGTGGAGGTCAGAGATCAATTTTTCTTCCTTAGTCTCTTTCTACCTTACTTTTTTAGACTAGGTCCCATAGTGTTAAGAATGCTATCTGTTGGATAAAGAAGAAGTGGCAAAGTGAAAGTAACCCAGCAAAGCTGTTTCTTTTTGAAAAGGGGGTATGCTATGACTCAAACAAGGCTAGCAAGCACACACCAAAGCAGGAAGTTCACTTAGTTTTTATTTTACTGTATCTCACCATGTTGCTGGAAGTTTGACCTCATAATTTGATGCTGTTGAATAGCTCATAATCAGTGCAAAGGGGAAAGGTGTTATAGAGAGTCAAGTTTTAGGAATTCCTGGGGTTGAGCTAATAGACTTGTACACTAAGAATTTCACAAGGTGATGGGGTAGATTTACAGAATGTTGGCCTTTGGTAGGCCAGCTCCCTTTAATAGAAAAGAACTGTGTCTCACATCATTGAACCTGGAGCTTACTGAGTCCTAGGCTGTTTAGATGTCCCCCATTTCCACTCCACCCCTGGCTTTTTATGTAGATACTAGGGATTGAACTCAGGTTCTTAATTTGAGTGGCAGATATTTTACTAACTGAACTGTCTTCACAATTCCCATGCTGGTTTGCATTAAATGCATGGTACCCTTGTTCTCTTTGACCATGATGCATTCCTTAAAAATATTATTAGATGTGCCGGAGAGATGGCTCAGCAGTTAAGATCACTGGCTGCTCTTCCAGATGTCCTGAGTTCAAACCCCAGCAGCCACATGGTAGCTCACAACCATTTACAGTGGAATCTGGCGCCCTCTTCTGGTGTGTAGTTATACATGTAGGCAAAAAACGCTGCAAACCTAATAAATAAATCTTAAAAATGTTAATAGATAAATTTTTCTAATTACTCATTGTAACTCCTATTTTAGGAAAGATTGGCTTGTATTCTTTGTCAATTTTTGTCATGTTGTTTTTATTTGCTTGATATTTATTTGTTTATTTTTGATGCAGGGTCTCTCCAAGTATCCCTGACTTGTCCTGGAACTCTCTGTGTAGATGGCTGGCCTCAAACTCACAGATATATCTGCTTGTCTCTGCCTCAAAAGTGCCAGGATTAAAGATGTGTACCACCATGCCCTGTAGTATCTTTGTTTTTTGAGTCTCAGAAATATTTCAAGTGTTTATCTTTGTATTTTTGTAAGAATTTTTTGTACTTATTGGAAGAATTCAGATATCCCTTTGTGGGAAGAATTTTCATTGTAAATTTACTATTTCTTATAGAATTTATTCATTCAAGTTATTTGTTCACTTAGAGCTTTTGAAAAATGATTTATTTTTATTTTATGAGCATTTGTCTTTGTGGGGGTGTCATATCCCCTGGAACTGGAGTTATACAGTTGTGAACTGTCCTGTAGATGCTAGGAATTGAACCCAAGTCTTTAGGAAGAACAGTGAATGCTCTGAACCACTGAGCAATCTTTCCAGCCCCTGCTTGGTTTGTTTTTTTGTTTTGTTTTGTTTTGTTGGTTTTTTTCGAGACAGGGTTTCTCTGTAGTGTTTTGGAGCCTGTCCTGTAACTCACTCAGTAGACCAGGCTGGCCTCGAACTCAGAGATCCTCCTGCCTCTGCCCCCCAAGTGCTGGGATTAAAGGCATGTGACACCAACACCTGGCTCCCCACTTGGTTTTTTTAAAGTAATATTTTCATTAATCCTTTGAGAATTTTATACAATGTATTTTGATCATAATTACCCTCTTTCCCAACTCTTCCCAGATTTCCTCCACCTTCTACCCACCCAACTTGGTGCTTCATTGTCTTTCTCTTCCTTCCCCATAACACAGTGAGTCCAGTTTGTGTTGACCAAATAAAACATTCTTGGGTGTGAAGCTTTCCCTTGGAAACTGGTGAACTTACAGGGGTCACACCTAAAAGAAAATGGACTCTCCTTCCAGCAGCTATCACATGCTAATAGCTCCCCAGCTAGGGATAGGACTTTATGTCCCCTTTGTGATGGAATTTTGGTCTGGCTTCAGCATGTGTAGGTTTTGTTCATGTCGTCATAGTCTGTGTGAGTTCTTTATGTCAAAAGGAAATGTCTTTTCTATAAACACTATTTCCTTGGAGTTACAACGTTTGGTTTTTAGAATTGTTCTGCTCCTCTTCACCTTGATAACCTTGGAGCCTTTGGAGAAAGAGTATAAGATGGCCAATGTAGGGCTGAACATTCTGCAATTGCTTATTCTCTACACTTGACTGGTTTTGGTTTAAGATAGAATCTCACTCTTTTACCCAGGCTAGCCAGGAACTCTCTGTTTTGTCAAGGAATAATTCAAAGATCAAGGCAATTTTCATGCCCCAGTCACTGAATTTTGGGATTACAGGTTCTGTTATACATGGCTTCAATTTTTTATATTTGTTTTCTTGATTACCTTAAGTACTGCTTTGCAAAAAATTTTATATTCTATCTAAAATTTCAACTTCATTGGTATAAACAAGGCTTTCAATGTATTAATAGTTGCTGTCTTTTCTAATGGTCTGTGGTCTTCCCAGTTGTCTTCTTTCTTCATATTTCTAGTTTCTCTCTCCTCTTTTTCTCTTCATTTGCCTTCCTTGGAGGTATGCCAATTTTACTATTTATTGTAAATAAATACTTGATTTTTTTCCCCCCAGCTTTTAAATTTTGCTAGGCATATGGACTTAGATGACTGGTTTTTAGCCTTTTCTAACATACATATTTAATTAAGTGTGTAGACTTTACCCTAAGTACAGTCCTGCTTTCATATTGAGATTCAATATTTCACTCTTTTTTTTTTTTTAAGATTTATTTATTTATTATGTGTTCAGTGTTCTGCCTGCATGTTGCCTGCAGGCCAGAGGAGGGCACCAGATCTCATTACAGATGGTTGTAAGCCGCCATGTGGTTGCTGGGAATTGAACTCAGAGCCTTTGGAAGAAAAGCAGTGCTCCAAAGCACCGAACCATCTCTCCATCCCCCTAATATTTCACTCTTATCTTTTAATTCAGAACATCTGGTGCTTCCTTTTGACAAGTGAGTTATTTGCGATACATACATTGCTTGATATCCAAACAATGGGAGACCAAGTTTCATTTTAGTAGTAGTCCTTGGGTATTTGTTGACTCTTGCCAAGTTTGCTGTTTTCTGTGCTACTTGCAGTTATTATGCCCAGTTGTGTGTAGAAGTGCCATATTTGCCCTTTGTCTGTTCCTAACCTTCCCTTCTTGACTCTGTCTAGTCCATGTGTCCAGTCTCACTAGGCTGCAGTTTCTACTTGTGTTGGTTTTCTTGTTTTTGCATGTATGAGCAAATAATTTGATGTTTCTTTTTTCTTTTATACAGAGAATATCCTCCAGCCATCATTTATATTTTGATTTTGAAGTTAACAGTATGTCTTGGAAGTTAGTACAGGGATTGTGGTTATTTGAATAATAATAATAATAATAATAATAATAATAATAATAATAATGTTCATATATTTGAAGGCGTGGTAACCTGGGAGTGGCACTACCTGAGAAGGATTAGGAGGTATGGCCTTGTTGGAGTAGCTATGGCTTTGTTGGAGGAAATGTGTCACTGGGGGAGAGTTTTGAGGTTTGGATCACTTGCACTCTGTGGCTATTATGGACAATGTTGTCTCAAACATTCATGGCCAAGTATTTTTTTTTTTTTAATGTATGTTTTCAGTTTCTTGGAAGTACACTGGGTGGTGGAATTTGGGGTTATTACTGGTTCTGTTTAGCCATTTGAGGACCTGCTAGACTGCTTTCATATTGATTGAGCCGTTTTCATACTCCTGGTACATGCAGTGTATATGAGTTCCTGTTTTCTGTATTCTTGCTGACACAAATAGTATCTTTTCTAAAAAGTGAATTTCTTACAATATTAGGGGTGTTTGTTCTACTTTCTGTGACGTATGTGGCATATATACTTTTCTGTTTGTGTTCTCTACTTTTTTGTGTGTTGTCTACTTTTTAAATCGAAACTTTTAAATTAAAATATAATTATCACTTTCCCCCTTTCCTGTCCTCATTCTAACCCTTGCTTCACTCCCATTCTCTCAGATTGATTGATGGCCTCTTTTTTATTTTTACACACACACACACACACACACACACACACACACACACCACACACCCACCCACCCCCCCCCGCGGGCGCGCGCACATACATGCATAAGTATATAAAAACAATTTGCTGAGTTTGTTTAGTGTGGCCTGTATATATTTGATTTTGGGCCTGGCTGTTTTGTATTAGATAACCAGTTAAGGGCCTAAACTCTGGAAGAGGCTACATTTCGATTGCTCAGCAGTCACTAATTGCCTGTAGTTCTTTGTTTATTGATGGGCGGGACCCCCAACAACAGATACATCTACAACACAGCTTCTACATCTAAGGCCCAGGGAACTTGTGAAGAGGGGCAGAAAGATAGATTGTAAGAACCAGAGGAACAGGAAGTCCATTTTCAGTTAGAAGTGATACAGAAGCTATACCATATCTGAATAGCATGGCTGCAGTTTGTATATAAGGGAATGCAGAGGCCAGTGCAGGGTATCAGGTGCCTTTGTCTGTTGTTTTACGCCTTATTGTCTTGAGAAAGGTTATCTTATTGAGTCAGAAGCTGACCTTTTGGCCAGCCAGTGAGCACTGGGCATCTGCATGTGTTTGCTTTCCAATCCTAGGGTTACAGACATGTGTAGCTGTGCCTAGCTTGTTACTTGAGTGCTAGGGATTTGAACTTAGCTACTAATGACTTCAAAGCAGTTGCTCTTACCTACTGAGCCATTTCTTTAGCCTTACTTTTTTTTCACTATTTTTAGTTGCCCATATTTAGTGTGTATAAAGTCTAGAGATTTATTTGAAGAAAAGAAAGGACTTTGAAGTTCCTGACAAGTATGCAGCAAACTAGTCAGTTTGCCTTTGCAGTGATTTTTCCTACAAATGAAGAGTAGGTTAAAAAAAAAAAAAAAGGAAGGAGTGTTAACATTACATTATTTTTAAGTAAGTCAATGAAGTTTTGACATTGTTAAATAGGAATCCTGGTCCTTTAACAGGTTTTTTTTTCTTTTAAGCAGGCATTTAAGGTGCTTTTATATCAGGCCCTGGGTGTAGAGAGCACAATGATTGTGTGGGGTACAAAGTCCCTATTCTTCTTAAATACTCTGTGCATGGGATGGAGACTAGAAGAAAGCGTTCGTAACATGATTGTCAGATTGTAATTGTTACTCATTGTACACTGAAAAATCTGTTTTTCATTTTATCCCCCCCTCAACAGAATATGACAGATACCTAGCATCTAGCAAAAGAATGGCAGCTGCTTATCTTGACCCAAACTTGAATCATACACCAAGTTCAAGTACTAAGACTCACCTGGGTACTGGCGTGGAACGGTCCCCTGGTACAATGGAACGAGTATTAAAGGTCTTTCATTATTTTGAAAACAGTAGTGAGCCAACCACTTGGGCCAGTATTATCAGGCATGGAGATGCTACTGATGTCAGGGTAAGTATGTCTTTTTTTCACAATATCTTTAAGTAGTTACAGTTCAATGGCTTATAACCCCCTTCCCTGCAAAAGAAGATGAAATAGTTTTAGTTGATATCTTAATACTTCCCATGTTGCAGAGACATTAACCTTTTCTTTCTGGTATACACCCAAAGGGCTAGGGATAGAGGTGGTCAGTCTAGAGCATTTGCCTAATAGCATGAGTTCTTGGATTTGCTTCCCCAGCATTTGGCAGGAGGGACATTGCTAATATGTGACTATTATTTTCTTATCTAAGTCACATTTTAATCATGTACTGCAATTTTTCCACCTAATTGTTGCAAAGGTACAGAGAACCAATGTAATTAAAATAACTTCTGATCAAGAAAAATATAATGATTTTTCTAGGAGCTGTAAATCTAGGAATGCTCCCATATCTCCAGATAGAATAACTTCCTTACAGCTATTAAATATATGACATTTTTAAGCACTGTGTTATGTTGTAGGAATGTAAAAGGTCTATTTTAGTCAGTTTTCTATTAATGTAATGAAATTTCTGAATCAGTTAAAGTTGATTTTGGCTCCTAGTTTTGAGATTCTAGTAATGAAAGTGATCCTTTGCTTGGAGCCTTCTGGCCAGGCCACATAACATAGTAGGGGTATGTGGTGCAAACCATTCCATCTCTGAGCCAGGAAGCAGAGAAAGAGAAGAGGCTGCTGGGATTATTTAGCCCCCGTCAGGGATACTCCAGCTACCTGTAGATCTTCCATTAGCCCTACTTCCTAGAAGTATCTTTAACCATACAAGAAGTCATTAACCATAGCAAGGACCCTTTAGAAGCTTTTGCTTTTACAGCATAGAATCTGTAAGGGCAGAGATGTGGCATATTATAGGATACTCCTCTGCAGGCTGACTGGGTGCTGAGAAGCTTAAAGATAGGCCCAGCACCTAAGTGGAAGAGTTAGCTCTGCAGAGGTTCTTGGGTTTGTAAGGGGAGCTAGTGATAGAGACTTAGGGAGGAGGAGATAGGCAAGGCAAATGGGAGAGTGTTTCTGAAAGTTAGGGTAGCATAAGGATTTCAGAAAATGCAGTCAGTGTGGATTTCCAAGAGGCATTTGCTGTGGTGAGGTATTGAAGAAGCATTCGTCTTCACAGCTCTCCTTTTATCTACGTCAGTCTTAGATAACAGATGTTTCTAGTGACAAAGGTTAGCTTAGATAAGTCTTTTTCTCCTTTTTTCTTTCTAATCACAATTTAATCAGTTAATTTAGATTCCTTTACTATTTTATTCAAGTAGATCAATAGATTTTATATAAAGCTAAATTCTTTTGTGAGTTATATTTTTCTGTTACCTCTGTACAATCACTCCATTGATGGACTCTGTAGATCAGTTATTAAAAGGAACATGATGTGGGATGGGAGGTACTCATTTCAGGGATATGGAGATGTTGGGGTAGTCTTCCCTATCTCCAGTTTTATATGTAGCACCTCAGTATGAGAAAGCCTCTTGTTGGGGCTGGAGAGATGGCTCAGTGGTTAAGAGCACTAGAGGCTCTTCCAGATGTTCTGAGTTCAATTCCCAGTAACCACATGGTGGCTCACAACCATCTATGATGAGATCTGGTACCCTCTTCTGGCGTGCAGTGCAGGCATACATGCAGGTAGAACACCCTATACACAATAATAAATAGAAAGAAGTTAAAAAAGAGAAAGCCTCTTGTCTCCTGGTGGTATGATCTGTGAGATGGGCACATGGGCATTTGTTATATGTGTGAGTGCCCAAATGCTAACCAAGGTTAGGTGCAAGCTATTTTTCCAACCATGGTTAGTATATAGTTCTGATACTGTTTTGTTCAGCCTTTAACAACTCAGGATCCCCTGTTGGCAGATAGCATGTACTTTGTTCAGAACTTTAGGCAGATATTGGTGTATTATCTACAGATACATGCTCAGTCAGTTCAGAGCAGTAAACATTAACCAAAGCTGTGTAGTATTAGAATTGGTAACCCAAGAACATTGTAGTGTTACTTTAGTGACAAAGAAAACTTCAAGTTCTTCAAACCCAGGAAAGAATTGTTATCTAGAAGAAAGAACACCATTTACCCAGTTTTCCTATGTAACACCACATGGAGAAGATTGCCACAGAGTATCTTTAGAGTACTTAAGGAAGTCATTTGTCTCTTAGAAACTGATACCACATGAACTGTCCACTCAGGATTCTGACACACAAGTGCCTACAGTGGAACAGTGATGTGAAAAGTTAGCAAAGCAGGCTTTCTTGGAAGAACTTTTATGTGGTATAATGAGCGTGAACAAAGTGAGCCCAGAAAATACTATGGCAGGGCCTTGTTACTCTGTTTTAAGTCTTCACAATCTTAATTTTATTTTACGTACTTTGGTATTTTGTGTGTGTTCATGTCTGTATAGGGTATCAGTTCCCCTGGGACTGTAGTTACAGACAGTTGTGAGCCTCCATCTGAGTGCTGGGTCCTTTGGAAGAGCTGCTAGTGTTCTGAACTGCTGAGCCATCTCTCCAGCCCCAAGTCTTCACATTCTCCTAAGAGTTTAGTCACGATCTTGCTCTATTTTTTATCTACTCTGTCTTGTATTGAGCTCTTAGTCTAAATTTTCATCCATAGTCCTGCTGACTGTGCCTCTCTTCATAGTACTTTGATTTATTGGGCTTTCCATGTAGTCAGTCATGCTGCCCACAAATAAACTAACAAGCCACAAAGCAGATAAAAAGGCTCATGTCAGCTTGGATGGAGTATTTGTTGGAGCTGTTTTCCCCAGTTCATCATTTCTTTGTGTCACATTTCAGTAATTCTCACAATATTTCAGACCTTTTTTTCTTTTCTTTTTTTTTTTTTTTTTTTGCTATTTTATATGGTGTGATGAATTCTGTTGATTTGTGGTGTGTAGCAAAAGATCCCATGGAGACATTGCATCTGGCTTGAATTCTAGAGTGTTAGCACCTGGGCTTTGAACTACCTTTTGTGATTCTTTTGTTTGAAGTGTTTAATTCTTATCTGAGTCCTTCCTGAAGGACCCTAAACCTTAAATAATCCAAATAACTTAGTTATGGGAGAACCTGGAAAACTAGGAGGTCTAATGGCTGGGAATTGCTTAGGCAAATGGTTCCTTCAAACACCTCCAGATAAGAGGTTTTGATATGTGGAAATTGCTTGCTAAAGGTGTAAATTGGGTAACAGTAAAAAGGCTTTTTGCAAAGCCACGGGCAGTCAGTTCCCCAGAGGCTGGATTTCCCTGCTATTTTTGCTAAACATAAATTCATCCTAAAGTGACCTCTTTTCTTCCACAGACCCACGCAAAGCAGATGACATTTGGCCTCCTTGGTGGAAGAATTAGGGTCACTCTAGGATGAATTTTAGGCTTTTGCAAAGCAAAGGACAGTTAGTTCACTGGAAGCTGATTCACTCTGCTGCTTTAGCTAAAGCCGAAAATTCTTCCTTGGACTCTCACAAAATAGAACATCAACAGATGTTTGTTTAAGTTGTTTTGGGGATCCATGAACTACACTTGTATAAGAAAGCAAACGTAATATATAAGTTATGTGTATGTGCTGAGTCCTTCACCTTAGTCACATGCTACCTCTCTTCTGGCCTCCCTGTTTCCTGAGATGTAATATTATTGAAATTATGCCAGTTAGTCATCTGTCTGTGGTCTCCAGAGGTGCAAGTGAAATGAAGACTTGGATTTCTCATTTATAATCCAAAGCTAGAGATACATAAGCTTCTTGAGGAAGGTGCATGGAAAGCCAAGACAATACAAAAGCTAAATCTCTTGACTGGACAGCGCTATGTTGTAAATACAAAGGAAAATTCTAGGAGACTTTTTTTTTCCCAATGAACACAAGAGTGATCAAACAGTGATGCAGCTTTATTGCTAATAAGTAGAAATTATAGTGCCCTGGATAGAAGCTCAAACCAACCATAATATTCCCTCAGGACAAAGCCTGGTCCAGAGTCTGTGAAGGTTGAAAGACGAGAAGAGGCCACCTTAGAGCATTTAGCACACCAGAGACTGGTTCATGAAGTTTAAGGAAAGCAGAATCTCCATTAGTGTGAAGTTTGAAGCAGCGAGTGCTGACCTAGAAGCTGTAGTACAGTATCCAGGACACCTAGCTAGGTTGCTAAGCTACAAAGACTTTTTAATATAAATGAAACTGCTTTCTGGTAGCTAAAGCCATCTATAACTTTCATAGGTACGGAGGAAAAGCCAGTATCTGGCTTCAAAATTCAAAGAACAGGGCTAAAGAGTGAGCTGTTTTTCGGAAGAATCCAGCTTCTGAGATTCCAATGCCCTCTTCTGGCCTCCATGGGCAATTGCACATACCTGCACATATAAACCCACAAACTCATACAATATACATAAAAGTAAATTAAATTAAACTCAGAGAACATAGGGCTGAACAGATGAGGTTAAGAGTGTACAACTCTGGCAGAAGACCACTGGTTTACAACCACATTTGACTCTAGTTGGATCCACCTCCCTCTCCTGGCTTCTGCAGGTACCTGGACTTCTCTAGAGGACTTTGCAAGGCCAAGGAAGCATCCCCTTTTGTCTTGCTGAACAAAAAGGAGCTTCTTTTCTATGTGCTCAAGATGACATTGGCTAGTTTATGTCTATGCAGAACTGAGCCTCCTTGACAGAGGCTTCCATCCCTTCTAGCTTATGTTTGAAAAGAAAATTAGTAGTTATGCTGACCTACAAACCGCCTCCTATAGCCTCTTGCTGTTGTGGGTGGGTGGGGTTGAAGTATAGCAGATCTTTGCCTTGTTTTGATTCCAAAGTGAAGTCTGATGAGAAGACACTGTTTAGACACTGAGTATTGCTCCTGTCAAATTCAAAGCACATTAAACTTGTAAGTGGTGCATGGAGCTTTTGTAAATCCATAGATCACATTTGGGATTTAGCATGCTTCACGAGCCACTTGGGAATGGCTGGTATGTTTTGAACCTGTAATTATAAGTAAATTTGTTTACCAAGTGGTTTTTACAGTTATATGAACACTAATTATTTAATATTGTCAGCTGCTTGGTGGAAAGGGTAGTGTTAGATCATAGCATTTGGTGACCACTTTAAAATTAGCATTCTGATTAATATGGGAAGCACTCCAGTGACGAGAGAGAGAGAGAGAGAGAGAGAGAGAGAGAGAGAGAGAGAGAGAGAGAGAGAGTATGTGTGTGTGTGTGTGTGTGTGTGTGTGTTGGGGGTGGGCATTGTATGAGCAGAGTTGTGCTGTGTAAAAAATGATGGGACCAAAGGGAAAGGTTCTTTGGATCAGATTCTCTTGAGTTTTACCACAGGCCTGGAAGGTCTTGGGTGAGCAGTTGAAGCTTTGCAATGTTTGCTTGGTGTCATCTCTACTTTGTCAGTCATCACTCCATAATTTCTCTCTGATAGAAGAGCAGGTGGGGGTGTGTTCAAGGTATGTTTTTTTAAATGCCAACTACTGTGGGTCCAACTTGGAAAGATTCCACATGTCTTAGACTTTTTCTTCTAGAGAAGAAAGTGAGAAAGAAAGCATTGAGAACAACATAGAGGAAAAACTGCGCTAAGGAGAAGGTGAGGTGGCAGAGTATGAAGCCAAGGAATTCTCTTTTCACTGTGATCTTGGACAGGGAGATTCTGGCAGACAGAAGGTTAGTGTCTAAAGATGAGCTTCATTCTAAGCCCCAGAACTCACACATATGCTCCTCCAGATAGTGAGTTGGGGACTTAATGCAAATACCTCAAGTTGGCCCAGCAAGACTCTTGAAGACTTGGTTTCTCCAAGACCTAAAACATAATACACATGTGTCATTTATGTCTCTTAAGTTTGTGGTGATTTTTTTACAGCACCAGTGGGAAGCTAATGCTGTGTCTGTGAAGCATCCAAAGATAAAGTACATTCTTTGGTTTAGAGGGACTTTTAGATGGACTTCTGGGCTAGGTTTTGAAGAATCTGAAGCTCTGCATCCTTATTGTGGTATAATTAGCAGGGTAAGTGGAATAAGAAAGGAAAGGGAAGGAAAGGAAAGGAAAGGAAAGGAAAGGAAAGGAAAGGAAAGGAAAGGAAAGGAAAGGAAAGGAAAGGAAAGGAAAGGAAAGGAAAGAGAAACACATTGATATGAGATCACTGCCTATCCAAGGAGTAGAGTGAGGTGAGTAAGGTGAAGAGTGTTAACAGGGGCTTTTGGTAGTTTCTCTAGTAAAGAACCTAGAAAATAAGCAGGAGAAGATAGGGAAACCTTTTTGACACAACAGTTGGTGCATGTTTGCATGTGTTCTTATGCCTTTCTCTTGCCAAACTTATACCTTTTGTGGGTAAGGATTGTACTAGACTTTTTTTGGACTGTAACTATCATTTCTCTGGGGGTGTTTTCCAGGGCATCATTCAGAAGATAGTGGACAGTCACAAAGTAAAGCATGTGGCCTGCTATGGATTTCGCCTCAGTCATCTGCGATCAGAGGAAGTTCACTGGCTGCATGTGGATATGGGAGTCTCCAGTGTGAGGGAGAAATACGAACTCGCCCACCCACCAGAGGAGTGGAAGTAAGATTCTAATGCACTGGGGTGCGCGACCATGCAGGATTACTTTGTGTGTTAAAAATATGCACAAGAGGATGAATGTGTGTGTGTATCAGCTTTTATTGCTGCTTGTAATCACTATTCCTGTGTAGAGGAGATTGCCTAGTAATTACTAACCAGTGATTTCTTTAGAACATGTAGTTAATTAAACATGTCTCTCTTTCCATTCCTTGTCTTCTGTCACCATGGTCTTTGCTGATCACAGTTGTTCTCTGTTCTTTGTTTGTACTTCTGCTTAAGTGGTACTACTGCTTTGTGATCCAGTGTTGACCTCATATAGCGGGGTTTGACTTGTCCAGGAGTAGGTCACAGCTGATGGTTTTATCAGTGGGCTAATAGCATACGTATGTCCAGTAGTCTGCACTCACCTGAAAAGAATGGTACACATTTGTTCACATACAGGATGACAGTGGGAGCGAGCTCTTAGTGATTGCTGCTCAAACAGGAATGAAACTGAAGTTATTTTAAGATGATTTAAAAGAATTCCCAGTCATTTATCCTTTTCCTGCTTAACACCTATTAATTTTTATGTGACTTTTTTTTTTAGTTGAAAAATCTTAAATCTAAAATAGTTTTGAGAGAAGTATGTCTTTAAAAAGTGGTCTTCTTCTATGTTGTATCCTCAGGCATGCACTCAAAAGGGTCAATAGCTTAAACAAGGGCCTGGATCAACAGGAAAGCCTGCTTATTTAGATAAAGTACAAATTCATACAGTTTTGTGTCAGTTGTGTAGTTCATTGGAGAATGCAGTTGTAGTTGTCAGATAACTGGGGTAAGCAAGCTATTCCTGGAGAATATAATTAGGTTGGTTTATATCAACTGATAGGGAAGGAAGATTTGACTTCTATTGATTTATATCAACTGATAGGGAAAGAAGATTTGACCTCTAAACACCCAGTCAGACAATTAAATGTTTAAAAATTAAATATCTGGCGCACACCTTTAGTCCCAGCACTTGGGAGGCAGAGTCAGGAGGATCTCTGTGAGTTTGAGGCACAGAGAAACCCTGTCTCGAAAAACAAAAACAAAAAAACACAACAAAAACCTCAAAATTAAATATCTAAATGTCAAATGAATATAACTGCAGGTTTCCACTTGTTCCAATTATATGACATTCTTCTTTTGCACAGACACATTAGGGGGAGTGTCTTCATTTTCTTTGTTTATTCTCAGAGAATTTCAGTCTCTTGAGCATCAGCTTTTCTGTTGTTCTTCTAAGCCAATTTGTTTTACCTTCAGTCAAGTAAAATAGAGTAGAGATTACTATTGCTGAAACAGGGTTTGATGTTTGAAAAATTAGTAACCCATGAATGTAGAGTTGAATATTGCTGAAAACATTTCAGAGATGATCAGAGGAACCAGGCTCATATGCATGAAGAATGTAAAGATGACAACCCCTCCTTACCTTCCTCCCATGTGATGTATATTCATGATGTGCATGTGTACATGCTTGTCTTTGTGCCTGTGCTCTCTATTCAATCTTCACATGTCCTTGAATGGGACACAGAAACCAGTAAGCAAGCTCCTGGAGTTATCTGTGTAAAAACACTAAAGGTAGGCAGAGAAGAGGAGGGATTGTCAGGTGAGGTCAAGAGTTTTCAAGGCAGTGCTTGGAAAGATCCTTGAATGTCCAGTTTCAATGTTTGAGTCATTTTTGCTCAGAAATGCCCTGTGTAGCTTCTCTACATGCAGGGCCAGCTCCAGAGGTTTTGGCTGCTTTGTAGTCTGGTTTCTGCTGCTCATCTCATCTTCCTGCTCTGCTGATATTGGTCCTTCTCAGATTTCATCTTCCGCTAAACTCTTTGAGTATAGCTTGGAAGTGTTTTCATAGGATCTGAGTTTCTTCTTGTGCTGTCGTTGGTAGTTGAGGTAGTTGAGGAAGCTAGCCCTCTCTGACTTCCTTGGCCCTGCATCCTTTTCTGCTTTTACTCTTTAAAAGTTTTCACTTGCCCCATTTGAGTCTCCAGCTTTCTTAATGGCTTTCATAGCACATCAAGTGTGTTGCCTAAGGGTGTGACTGTGGAATACACTCTTCTGCCTCGAACCAGTGGGTGGGTTGCTTTGATTTCTGAGTTCCTAGAGTCTGTGTTTGTTTACCTTTCTCCTTCAGGAACTGTCATATTCATCGCTCTGTTTCTGGCTATGTATGTGCATGGGATTACATTGGTTTAGAGTACTTTAATGAAAAAGGACTAAGGTAATATATTGATAGTGTTGTTGTAAAATAAGCAAGAGGGAAAATAATGGTAGTATTCAAATAGCAACCAAACAGTGTTTATTTCAGTAATAATAATAATAATAATAATAATAATAATAATAATAATAGAATGCATTGTTGCTATCTAAGTTTTGTTTTGTTTTGTTTCATAATTTTGATAGTGTTTGTATTATCAATTAATAGGGTGATTTTGCTTGAATTTTCCCCCATCAACCAGACTATTATTTAAGTGCTTCTTCTGTACTGGCTGTTGACTTGTTTTCATGCATCAGGAGAAGAGCAGATTATTCACTCACTTACTCACTCACTCATTCACTCACTCACTCACTCACTCACAGACAGGTTCTCGGTGTATAGTCCTGGCTATCCTGGATGGAACTCACTGTGTACACCAGACTAGCCTAGAATTTAAAGAGATTCTCCCATTGATACCTCCCAGGTGTTGGGATTAAAGCCATGCAGCACCATACCTGATGAGAAGAGTAAACATTTTTATGATGCTTATTCTTTTTTTTTTTTATTCTGTTTAGATGAGTCTCTGTTCTTCAGAGATTAATTGTTGGTGTCTTCATCTTTTTTGAAATGAATGTATGTAGTTGTGTGGCCAGACGTGGAGGTACACTCTTAATCCCAGTATTTGAGAGGCTAAGTCAGGAGGATTTCTCTGAGGTTCTGGCCAGCCTGGGCTATGTAATGAGTTTCTGGCTAACCAGTATTTCATAGCAAGATCCTATATCTTAACAAACAATGAAGAAAAGGTAATGGGAAGTGGATGTGTTGTGGGTTCCTACACAAGTTTCTTTTTATGCTGTTCCAATGTTGTTTATATTCGTCTGTTTGGAAATGACATGTCCCAGAACTCATTTTGTAGATCAGGCTGGCCTTGAACTCACTGAGACCCACATGCCTCAGCCTCTTGAGTGCTGGGATTCAAGGTTTGTGCTACCACTGCTGGCCCATCAAGATGTTTTTATTGCATGATACCAGGAAGCCTGTCCTGGTAAACTAAATTTACCTGGGAGCTCTGTTGGGATCATTAGGCTGTGGTGGAGATATTCAGGTTTTTCCCGTTACTGTTTCCCCTTTATAATGAGACACTGAGACCATGCATTGTTTTTTCATTGTACTATCATCCATCAATCATAGCATCTGTTAGAAATTCTGCCTTGTAGTAATTGGTACGTTAATTTTTACTAGATGGACATGTGAGAATGAGTTTGTTCATACCATGTTGCTTGTGAGGGTTATCTGTGTTTAATGATGCTGTACTTTTTTTAATCTGTTTTAGTATCAGGTCAGATAGATATCTCTCTCTTTTCTTTTTTTTTTTTAAAAGATTTTATTTATTCTGTATACAGTCATCTGCATGCATGCTTGCACACCAGAAGAGGGCACACTAGATCTCATTACAGATGGTTGTGAGCCACCATGTGGTTGCTGAGAATTGAATTCAGGTCCTCTGGAAGAGCAGTCAGTGCTCTTAACCTCTGAGCCACCTCACCAGCCCCCCTCTTTCTCTTTCTAAGATAGGGTTTCTCTGTCCTGGAACTCACTCTGTAGACCAGGCAGATCTCAAACTCACAGAGATCCGACTGCCTCTGCCTCCCAAGTGCTGGGATTACAGGAGTGTGCCACCACTGCCCAGTCTAATAGATCTTTTTAGTCCATTTTTGCTTTTCTGAAACAGCCTTTTGTTCTCAGTAGTTGTTTAACTTGTAAGCATCTTATGCTTATAGTTGGTGTAAGCTCAGGAAGCAAGATACCATTGGCACTACTGAGAACAGAATGCTTTGGAACAGTAACAAAGAAAAACTTTATTTGTGGCATGTTATATTTAACTGGTCATTGGAAATCCATGGAGAAGCAATATACTAGCTCTTAGCATGGTAACAGAAGTGTAGAGAAAACCTTGAACTTTGTGAAGATGAGGTGTGGGGAAGAAGAATGTGGGTGTCAAGTGTCACAGGCTAAGGACTTTGGATTGGAATTAAATAAGACTGGAATTAAATTAGAGCACCTTGAGCAACAAGTTTGGCTAGAATCCTTTAGTGTCAGCCTTGCCTTTCTACATACATGCAAACTGGATTTAGTTCTTCTGTATATGAAGTTATGGTGTTTGTTTTATTCTGCTTTTGGTTGCACTTATATGTTTTTACTGGAGAGGAATTTTATATCTGCATTCTTTATTGTTTCCTAATAGCTACTGTGTGTGTGTGTGTGTGTGTGTGTGTGTGTGTGTGTGTGTGTGTGTGTGTGTGTGTGTGTGTGTGTGTGTGTGTGTGTGTAAGCAGTGGATATTAACCTGTCGATATTTCTTACTGAGTTGTGCACTTACCTCCTATTCCTTTCACTTTCCTTCTTGGCCCATACTGCCTCTTCATGGTGGACCTAGTCAAGAGAAACTTTAACCCTGTGATGTCATTTCTCTGCCAGGACATAATAGTGCCTTCCTTTCTCTTTGAGAAAGCCCTGCAGTCAGGGTTTGCAGGGGAGCCTTGTTTCTTTTCAGTCTTTATATCTTCTGTCCCAGCTGCACTTGCCTTTACTTGCCTTCTCAAGTAGCATACAGCTCCCTTCCTCACTTCCTTTAGGCCATAGTCATGGGTCCCTGCCTCAGAATGTCTCTGAGTGCCCTTTAGCACTTTAAGTGCTTATTTGTGTTTGTTTTCTGGCTTGCACAAAAATGTAGCCTTTTGAGAGCTAGCACCCTTCATTTCTTCAGTGTTTGTTGAGTAGTGGCTAACATGACCTAACTGAGAGGCCATTTATGTTAATGTGCTAATGGCTGTTTCACAGTTGTGATTACATGTTTATTTATTTCTCCAGCATCCTGGTGAGGGAATTGAGTCTCATTGACATGGCTGACAGTGAGTTAGTGACATGGCACAGGTCCATTGTAGGCAGTCTTGATCAAGAGCTCTTGTTCTTATAAAAAGACAACACCTGCGTAAAATGCTGGCAAATTTTCTAAGTTCCTTGTTGTTGCTGGTAGCTGATACCCAGAGTCAGCATCAGAATGCTACGTGTAGAGCTGGACTAGTTTTTGATTGGGGGCTTGCTTCCTTAACTGGTGGGACACTCACAGTGAAGAATCCTGTGGCTTTGCAACATGCTGAGCAAATACTTTCCTAGATGCAGAAAGCCAAGGACTGTACCCCTGCACTCTCACTATTACTGATGAGAAACAGTGCACAGAAGTAGGTGGTTTCCAGTAAGTCCTCCTGTAGACACCTATCCAGTGCAGTGCATCTGTCTTGAGTTACTGAATGCTGTCTTGGGGCAGAAGTGAAGTAGAACCTGATTGTTTGCCAATTGTTCTGTTTTGAGAGGGTCTCACTGTTAGTATTCAGGCACCCACTGTGAAACCCAGCTTCCCTCCATTTATCTCACAGCTCTCCTGCTTCTGTCTTCTGAGTACCAGGATTGCAGGTTTGCCCCAAGAGAGGCCTGGTGTATAGATAGTGAACTCCTCAAAAGATACTGTTAGCCAGGTGGTGGTAGCACACTTTTAATCCCAGCGGAAGATCTCGTAAGTTCAAGATCAGCCTGGTCTACAAAGTGAGTTCCAGAGAAATTTTTCCTCAAAAAAAAAAAAAAAAAGATATCATTAAGAAAATTTTAGAGATCAGCTGGATATGGGGTGACACACATCTTTAATCTCAGCAATTCCCAGAGGGAGGTGTGGATCTTTTGTTAGTTTGAAGCCAACCTGGTCTGTATAGTGAGCTCCAGTGAAGTCTCAAAACAAACAGAAAACAAAATAAAAATGAGTTTTCATAGTATCATTGTTCCAGTAGTCAAAAAGTTGAAACAGTTCCCATGGCCACAGTCAATTTTAAGGATAAATAATAACCTTTTGATGCAGTGCCCTCTGAAGCTGTTAGCTGCATATACTCTCATTTGCATGTTGCTGCATGAAACACACCAGGCACAACGCAGTGTGTAAATTAACTGTGGGGGGTGCTTGTGGATGGGGCAAAGTGAGGGCACCTGACCTGTGGGCTGTAGGCCTTTGTTGTCCTCATGCTCTGCCTCATCACAAAGTGACTAAATTGTAGCACCTGTTGCATAGGCACACAAGGTTTGTCCATTTAAATATTGATGTGGTCTTACTTTCAAAATTGTATTTCAGAGTTAATTGGCAATGAATTACTCAAAATAATAATGTAGTTGTAGAATGTAAATTGAGAAAATGATTTATTTCTAATCATTGTATTTTGTGAATCATCTTTCAGATATGAATTGAGAATTCGTTACTTGCCAAAAGGATTTCTAAACCAGTTTACTGAAGATAAGCCGACGTTGAATTTCTTCTATCAACAGGTATAAAAACACATTCTTTCCTGTGCTGCTTTGCTTCTTTCAATCATCTTTATTTTGTGCTTTCATTTTAGAGTAATATAAAACCTTATATTTGAGAGACTATAAATACAGAGAAGTCCTGGGTTAAAAGAGTGTTAGCTCATGAAAACTTACTTTTTTACACTTGAATTTTTGTATGCTTTGGCATATCATGAAAGATGCTTGTTTTGTATGTGGACAGTAGGCCTATGGCGTGCGTGATCATGCTTGAACATCAGTTAGTTTGTTGTGTAGAAATTTCTGTCAGTGAAGGTGGATAATTTTTGATGCCAAGTTTCATAATAAAGCAAAATGAGACTTCTCTTTAAAAAAGCCAAAGGCTTTTTTACTTGTGGTACGTCTTACTTTCCTTTTACTATAATAAGACACCGTGACCAAGGCAGTGTATATAAGAGTTTATTTGGGACTCACAGTTTCAGGGGGTAACTCAGTGGCTATCATAGTGCGGAGCATGGCAGCAAACAGGTATGCATGACTCTGGAACAATAGCTGGAAGCTTATATTTTGATCCACAAGTGCAAGGCAGAGAGAGCTAACTGGGAATAGTATGGGCTTTTGAAACCTCAGAGCCCAACCCAGTGGCACACCTCCTCCAACAAAGCCGTACTTCCTAATCCTTCCCAAATAATTCTACATGCTGAAGGACAAAAACTCAAACATAATGAGTCTATGGAGTCCATTTTCATTCATATTACCACATTCTACTCCATGGCTCCCATAGGCTTATAGCCATATCATAATGCAAAATGCATTTAGTCTAACTTCAAAGGTCTCCATAGTCTTTCGGTGTCAACACAGTTTAAAAGCTCAAAGTCTCTTCTGAGTCTCAGGGCAATCTCTTAATTCTAGCCCCTGTAAACTCATAAAGCAAATTAAGTATTTCCAGCATAACAATGTCATAGAATACATATTACAATTCCAAAAGGGAGGAAAGGGGACATAGTAGTGAAACACTGCACCAAAGCAAGATGGAAATTCTGCAGGGCAAACTCCAAAACCTGTAATACCATGTCTGACTTCTGGAGGTTTAGATGGCTTTGCCATGTGCTTTCTGTTCACTCTGAATACTGTGACTGGAGACAGTGACAGGCCACTGAAGACCAAGTATTCCTATTTGCTAACCACACAGTAGGTGTGAGCTGGTGTTCTGAGATGACACATCAATCTCTGTGTTTCTAAGACTCTTCCAGTCTGTTGTCAACATTTATCTGCAATTCTCTTATTTACCCCTTCTTTATTTTTTAAAAATTGTTAAAACATTGGCACACCTTCAGAAAGTCTAGGAAACTATCTTGTTATGTTTGTCTACTTTTATGATAGTACACCAAGTACATAACACTTTAAAAGAAATAAAGGTGACAGATGTTGTTGCAGTGACCCCTTTTCCTGTGTGGTTTGCTAGTGTCAATGGGTCATCCAGAGTCTTAGGTGCGTTGTGCAAGTGCACAAGAAAATGAAAGTGTGATCAAAGCCCGAGTTTGGGAGATTGATAAATCTAGATTTTAAGCTCTATCTCTTTAAAATTTGTTTTTGAACTTTATATATTGTCTTGTGAGCTTTGTATATAAAGTAGGACTAATAAAGCCTGTCCTTATAATTACAAGGATCAGAAGTTATTTATATAAAATATTAACCCCAGGGCCTGACTGCTCGTAGATGTTCCTTAAATAGTGAGTCTGCTGTGATGGTCTGAGAAACCTTCAGGCTTTCTCTGAGGCAGTAAGATGAGATTGTTAGGATGCTGGTGTCCAGACCGAATGAACATTGTCATAAATTAACTCAATGTGAGGGGAATAGTTGTATGTATATGTACTGTTTGCAGTATGGTACAGTCTATATCATGTAACAGTTGGTATATATTCCGGGAAATTCGTCTTTGGGCAGTTTTGTCATTGTACAAACACCACAAAGTACTTGTATAAACGAAGAAGGGTATATCACCATGCAGGTCTCAAGGAACAAACGTTGTTTTTGTGGTCATTTTATTGAATGGAATGTCATTGTGTGATATATGACTCTATATGCATATGTAGTGAAGTGCTTGATCAGTGTGGTTTATTTCACAAATAAAAGCAATTAATTCTGATAGGATTAATAAAGTTGCAGTTTTAAAATGATTCACTAGGGAAATGAACAATGATGGTGAGGAACCCCGAGGACGTGACTGTGCTCTGTGGCTGCAGAGAACACTGGAACAGAATACATGAGTGTTTTCGGGCTACAAGTGGTTTCAGGCTGTGAATTAACTGCTCTCAATTTTGGAGTAAAACTCATATGTGAAGGCCTTTCCCCTGAAGATTGTTATCATTACCTCTCTCTCTCTTTGCAAGTAAATATACATTTGGCTTTAATGAGTGACTTAGGACACTTGATTCATTTTCCTACCTTTGAACAGTGCTTAGAAATTGCAGTAATTGATCCTGTAGACATTTGGTTAATGTTTTGTTTATCATCCTTATGGCATTGAAAGTCTGCAGTAGTACCTCTGAAACCTGTCCCAAGTCACTGAAAGCCACAGAATCATCTTTTGGCTTTCCTCCCTCTACAAAGTAGGAAGTCTCTATGGGAATTGTGAATTTAAGTGACATTTACACTGCATTATTCCAACTGCTCAGCAGTAAGCTTAGAGAAAGGGAGTTCAGGCTCAATACAGGTTAGTTTTTTCCCTAAGCAATTACAGTAGATAAGCAGTGGCAGACATGGGACTTGGAGGTATTGCAAGGAAAGATCACAGTGATGGCTGTGTGCTGAATGGGATCAAAATCCTTGAAGTAGAAGCTAGTAGACTAGGAGATAATAGTTGAAAATGTTTGAAAGTTTTTCTTGGGCAGTAGTGAATGTACTTTTTTTGCAAAGAGCCAGAGAGTGAATATTTTAGGCTGTGAGGACCAAGAAACAAAATTGAAGACAAGAAAGTGGGTGTATAGCAAGAGAAAGAACCAGTTTTGGCAAGTATTTGTGTTGGCATTGCTCATAATGTAATTATAGATTTTGAGAATACAGATGGGTTATAAGGGAGGGCAGACAATGTTCCACTCTAGGTTCAGAGTACATGACCCCTGTCTTCAAAATCAACTGCAGATTTAGGTATCTTAATGCAATCTGTGAGGAGATTGTGTACATTTCAGCTTTGCAATGTCTTCATGTTGACAGGTGTTCAGACATGAGTACTTTGTGTGTGTTCAACTTTAAATTTATTATTATTTGCATGTGTTTGTTTTATATGTATCAATGTGGGCATCACATACCATAATGTGTGTGTGGAGGTCAGAGGACAAGTTTCAGAAGTCCCTTTTCTCTCTACAGTGGGTCCCTGGGATCAAAATCAGACAGTCAGACCTCTGCAGCAGGCCTTTTATTGGCTCACCTATCTTGCTGATCTGCTTTTTAGTGTTTTGAGATAAAGACTCACTGTGGGATGACACCATTTTGTCATTCCATCTAGTTCTGTGTTGTCTCCAGTGTTCCTTTATGTTAGACTTCAGGTGTGTGCTTTACAAATTAGTAACATAGAGTGGACATTTTGGTGGGGACTTTGAGGTTACATGTTGGATTTTGAAGTACATGAATTTTTGTGGTCCTTGCTCTGAGGCCCCCAAATGCTTTGACAACTGGGGTTATTGCTCAGAGAAAAATTGTGCAGCATTTTAGTAGAAATGTAGCTCTTGGTGCTTGCTTCTGTTTTGGGCTGAGTAGGAAGACTATGACGCAGCATTGTTGCGGTGCAATGTGTTAGTTGTTCGAGGCCACGCACAGAGATGCAGACTTAACCTTGCACAAGCATGCCTTGGTAAAAGGCTGGGTGGGCTGGCAACCTGAGTTCAGTTCCCAGAACCCATGTAAAGGTAGAAGGAGACAGTCAGTTCCATGGAGCTCTCCTCTGACCATAGATCATGCATGTGCATAAAAGACTTAGGTCTTTAGTTATTTTGGGTATTACCTCTTTTATATCCAGAATTCAGCATAATTATTGACTGAGTGTGAACTATGTAAAAAGGCATTCAGCAAATATTTAGAGATTGATCATATTGCAAACATTCCTGTTTTCCATTGCTTTATTTCAGGTGAAGAGTGACTACATGCTAGAGATAGCTGATCAAGTCGATCAAGAAATAGCTTTGAAATTGGGTTGTCTGGAAATTAGGTAGGTGGTAACACTCCATTGATTCCATGTATTGTTTTGTTTTCTAGGTACTTTCTTCTTTATAAAGTTACTAGTAAAATCGTGATTAAATTGAGAGAGGATTCCACATTACTTAAACTATTATTTGGATCTGTCTTTTGTAGTTGTTTATTATTCAACAGCCTAAATATTCCTTATATATAGATATCAGTTTATGTGCTCCCTGATTTCAGGCGATCCTACTGGGAGATGAGGGGCAACGCCCTAGAGAAGAAGTCCAACTATGAAGTGTTAGAGTAAGTACTTCACTCTTGAGCTGTCCATTCAGACTCTGTACGCACCCCCTCCTAGTTCATCTCTATTTAGAAATTGCCTGAAATGATGGGCTTCTCCGTCTTTATTTGGAGGAGAAAAGGCTTTTAAGAAAAAAAAAATCCTGATGGCCTTAATTTTATGTGTATGCCCAAGCCATGTGCACGCACGCACGCTCACACACACACACACACACACACACACACACACACACACACACACACACACACACACAATGCATACACAAATATATTTGTTTTTTTTAATGGTACACAATAATTTCACTGAGATGATACTTTGCTTCTATTTTACAGTGAAATTAAGAATTGACCATAAAGCCTGGCAGTGATGGTGCATGCCTTTAGTCCCAGTACTTGGGAGACAGAGGCAAGTGGATCTCTGAGTTTGAGGCTAGCCTGGTCTACAAATCAAGTTCCAGGATGGCTAGAACTGTTACATAGAGAAACACTGTCTTGAATCCCCCCACCCAAAATATGAATTGCCTATAAATTGATCATTATTCATTCACTTTCTCTGCTGATCAATTAAGGATTCTTTTTTAACAAATGGAGAAATGAGAATTATTTTCTACTCATGTATCAAAGACTGTAAAATATAAAAACATTGCTGATGGTGTTAATCTTTATATTAGTCTATTGTATTTGGTTGTTTTAAATATGTGTAAGGGAAACTGGACCTTGAATCTTGATAGAAATTCTATGCTTTACCTTGTTCAGCAAGACAGTTGATATTTATTGTAGCTGAGTGAAGCTATGTTTTACTGTCATATACCGTTATTGTTTCCATCTGTATTTGACTGACATTTTTTGTGGTATTTAGAGTGATGCACTACTAAAATTACATCAAAGGTCATCTAAAACGCTTCTGTTGTAATGAAGACTATAATAGATTTTTGTTTAGATTTTCTAGATCAGAACCGTAAGAGTTTAACATTTCCCCATCTTGAGAATAGGAGCTTGCAAGACAGATAGGGCCACAGAAAAAGTAGAAGTGTTTTACAAAACAGCTACTGTTAGTAGTAGATAGAACAGGGTGATTTTGGCTATTGGTAACTCTCCTCAGGTCCAAGCTGTCCATCATGTTTCAAGTGTTCAAAGCTTATGCAGCTTCCACTTTCTGAACTTAGGACATCTTTCATTAGGCTCATGACAGTGTATGCATAGCAGACAATAAGTATGTTTATGAAGACATGTCACATTCATTGTATCCACTACTGATGAGTTAAATACAAAAGAAGTCATTTTCAGTAGAATTTTTACTGTCCTTCATTGGATAGGTAAGGTCTAACATTCACTGTAGTTTCATGTTTTTTGTTTAAAGTAGCTACATTCTTCAGCCTTAAAAGACTCCATAGTGCTTGAAATGCATATTGCCAGAGTTAAGAGAAATCATTAAGGTTTTTTATTTTTATTTTTATTTTTTATTTTTATTTTTTGTGGTCGTGGTCATATGAGATAGGGTTTCATTTTGCCTGCTGGCCTTGAACTTCTGATCCTCCTGCCTTCACTCCCAAGTACTGGGATTACAGGTGTCCATCTGGGTGAAGTGTTTGGAGAAAGTTTTAGGTTCAAGTTTCTCAGGAATGAATCAAGGTTTGTACAACAGTTGATGTAAAATTGGCTTCTAGAAATTACAGAAAGGTAACAGGAGAATAAAGTAACAAAAGAGGAAGAATTGGGGTTTACCTGTCACTTTCAAAATTATGTGGTGTTTTTGTGAGAAATCAGAAAAATGGACTGTGGAGATTACCTTTAAAGGTCAGGACTTGTGGTTAATTACTACTTGAACACAGGAGAAATAGGCAAACCAAGCGTGTGAATCAGATCCTTTGTAGAGGACATGGCTGAATGATAAGGTTTGACGTGGTCAATTTGTATATATATGTGGCTATCACACAGGTAAATGTGGGTACTGCAACAAAGGGATCTCACATCCTGTGACTATAAGTTTGCTTTGCTCTTTTGAATGTGCTTCAACCTCTAAATACCTGAGCTTTTGCACTCCTACCACAGTGACTTTCCAGTTACATCATTTGTATGATGTCACTTCCCACCTCAAAGGATTGGTGACGGCTGAGTGGTGGCTGCATGTGCAGAGTGCTTGGCTCCAGGCCTAGCTCTTCTTCTGCTGCTTGATCAGAGGCCCTTTGTGATAGACAGGTGGTGGTCATGCTGGTGCCTGCCTGTTGGTATCAGGTGGGAATGTTGGATGTCGTGATCCCAGCACTGTGTGTGAGTTGACTGTAGTCACCTCTGTGCAGAGGAGAGATGATCAGCCAGCATAAAACCAAACCGTGTAGAATGCTTCCAAAGAACACTGGCAAAAATGAGTAACAGAGTATAGGACTCATCAGTTGGGTTATTTTGGAGCACATTTGAAAGGATTTTAGTTTGTTTTCAAAGGTAATAAAATGTTCTCTAGAGAAAATTTAAATTACATTGTCAAATGGTGGGGGAAAAAAAAAACAATCCTCCTTATTCTTGGACTTACCATAACACCTTCTCAGTCTTAATAAAGAACTTATTTCTTTCAAAATGGGTGTTTCATGCCTTGTTTCTAATGCAAATGAGAGGAGGTTAGATGTGGACCCTGCCAGTTCATCCAGCCTTATGTTGGTTCAAGGTGTCTTTATCTCTGAAGAAGCCCACCCTTGAGTGTCTACACCTGTCCTTTTTTTAAGCTTATCCATCTCTTCTTGTTTTGCCCCTTTCCCCTCCCTTCCGTTCCTTCCTGACCAACCCCTTAACTAATCTGTATAAAATTAAGACCTTAATAAATTCCAGCTTTGCCAAAAAAATAAGAGACCAGTCCTTCCATGTTGCCAAGTGGAAATGTGTTAGTGCAGGACTCATCAGGTTGGTATGTTGTTTTCCATCTGATCTCACACTACTTCTGACCAGTAACGTGTAATGCCTATCAAGGTATTTGGCTGTTCATTATTTTCTATGGAATAGCAACCATCTTCAGGCTTAGCTTGTTTTATATACTTTCTTTGTATTACTGATGAAATTAAATACCTCTCACCTGTATCCATTTTGTATTCCTTTTGCATAGTGACTATGCCTTTTGCTTTCTTTTTTTGGGTGAGCTGAGTCTTGTTTGTAGCCTAGCCTGACCTTCAGCACTCTGTCCTTTTGCCTAGCCTCTCAAGTTCTGGGAATACAGGTGTGTGCTCCCATGCTTTGCTGGAATTTATAATACATCTATGTTTTTCTTTATTAATCTTGAAGTCTTTGCCAGTTTAATCCCAAGTCTGCTGTGTCAGTTACGCATGTCCCTTGTCCCCCTTGTGTATGTGACACTCACAGATGCGTCTCTGTCTCTGTCTCTCTTTTTTTAAAGTTTTTTGAGACAAGGTCTCTTTGTATCTCTGACTGTCCTGAATCTTACTAGACCAGGCTGATTTTGCCTGCCCATGACTCAATTGCTATGCTTGTGTTTCTTAATCTAGTAGTCTTTTTATTTTTTTAAATCTATCTTGGGACCTGCCTCCTATTGTGCTTTTTGTAGCAAGGTATGGAAATGAGGTGAGCTTGCTTGCTTATTCGTTTTTTTAAAGTGTTTAATGACAAGATTGTTAAGTGTGGAGGCTAGAAAGACAGCTCAGCTGTTAAGGGTACTTCTTACTCTTCCAGAGGGCCCAAATTCGACTCCTAGTATCCATGTGGTGGAGGGCCTCACAGCCATTTATAACTCTAACTCTAGTACATCTGACACCTTCTTCTGGCTTCCATGAGCACAAACATACATGTGGCTTATACTTAGACAGATACCCACACAGATATATACATTAAATCTTTAAAGAAAAGATTGTTAAATGTTTATTTTAAAACCTTTGTAAATTGGGACTGAAGGAGATGGCTTGGTGGTTAAGAGCACTTGCTGCCCTTCAGAGGGCCCTGGTTTGATTCCAGTACCAAGGGATCTGACATTTTCTTATGGACTCCTAAGGTAATAGACACACACACAATGCACAGAAACACATGTATTAAATTAAATCAGCAAATTTATTTCTGTTCTTATCTTTCCAATGTGTGTGTTTGCTTGCTTTGTATTTATGTATAGTTTTTTGAAAAAAAGGTCTTACAATATGCCCAGACTGACTCATGATCCTCTTGCCTTATTCTCTCCTGAGTTGCAGGTTGCAGGTATGTACCAGATCTGGCTGATTTTATTTTATATATTAGGTTTCCTGTTATCCCAGTGGTATTTGGTCAGAGCATGGTCTGAGAAGTGCCCTTGATATAGTGAATGTGTCTTAATGAATGAGTTAAGACCACTCACTCCCACCAGCATATTGTGTTATCTAAATGCATGAAATCCATGACAGAGTGGAGATAATTGTACAGTGATTGCTCACGTGTCTCCACACAGTCTCCACTTGACATGATTTGCTTCATGTTATCAATTTTTATGAGTTCTTTTTAGCATTTTTGGCTGGGGATCTAGCTCAGACCGCAACACTCTCCAAGGCCTGGGTTTCATGCATAGTGCTTACAGCACACACATAAATTTGTATGTTTATTTTCTATTCAGCTCTCTCTCTTTTTTTTTTTAAAGATTTATTTATTAGATATACAAGGTTCTGTCTGTATGCCTGCCTACAGGCCAGAAGAGGGCACCAGATCTCATTACAGATAGTTGTAAGCCACCATGTGATTGCTGAGAATTAAACTCAGGACCTCTGGAAGAACAGCCAATGCTCTTAACCTCTGAGCCTTCTCTCCAGCCCTTCTATTCAACCTTCTTACCTGCATGTATTACATGTTGTGTCTTTAAGCATGGTAAAATACACAATTGTCATAATAGCTTTGTCGTAATGGTTTATTCTCATGGGTCTGAATGCTTGGTTTCTGTTTGGAGGCTCCATGTTCAGTCATACAAACATGATGTGTAAATCTTTTTGTGAAATTCTATATATTGATCTCTCTGTCTAACAGTTTTGATTTCTGTCTTGTTTTTTTTTTTTTTGATTTTTAAAAGAAATTTATGTGCATGAATGCTTTCCCTTCATGGATGTATGTATACCATATGCATGCTTGGTGCCTGAGGAAGTCAAAAGAGGATATCAGATCCTCTGAAGTGGCAGTTACAGATAGTTGTGAGCTTTCCCACTTCAAGTCCAGGCTCTGTGGTGCTAGCTTTTTCTTCCTTCTCAGTAACCTCTTTGTCTATATGTGGGTGTTCAGTTTTATTTCCTCATCTTTTTTTTTCCATAGTTGTCTTAGGTTTTGTACATAGTACTAATCATGTCATACTAGGGTTGTTTAAGCCTTCTGCCACTCTCGACTCCCACTTAGGCCCCTAATCTTAGATGGTGAGTTTGGCTACAGGAGCTTCATTTCTGAAAACTGCAGTGGTGACTTCTGAGGAGAGCCAGGGATGGCACCACTTCTGCCTCTCTCGGTTCCCAGTTCAGTGTCCAAATGGCAGGCTTATTTATCTCAATGCATATAGCTTCAACCATGAATCTTAGTAGAGGTTCCCATGAGGCTTTATGTATACAGCTAGGGCATCATGCAGGCCTGTATGTTATATTAACTCTATCAGCCAAACCATCTTTACAATATCTCAGTCTGTAGACATTATCGTGTGTGTGTGTGTGTGTGTGTGTGTGTGTGTGTGTGTGTGTGTGTGTGTGTGTGTGTGTGCGCGCGCGCGCGTGCACGCGCACACACACACACACACACACACACACACACACACACACACACATGGACCTGCCTGTTTGTATGTTTGTTTAAGTCAGGGTTTCACTTATAGAAAACCACTAAAACCAGAGTGGTTTTGAACCTAGGATCCTCCTGCTTTAGCTTTGAAGAAGCCAGGATTGTAAACATGTACCACCATTCCTGTCTTCCTTTTTCATAAAGTAGGTTACTTATAAGTATGTTTATTTTAATTTGTTTATTCGTTGATTTTGGCCTTTTGAGCTAGTCCCAAGTTGGACTTGATATGTTGCCTAGAATGACCTTCATCCTCTCCATCTCCTGGGTGCTGGGTCATTGTCTCCAGCCTTAGAAGTTATTTTATATGTAGATTTTGGTGGCAAAATTATTTCTGTCATCTTGGACCCCTCCCCCCATTTCTTGAAAGGTAGATTTATTGTTAATATTTTTAGATTAATAGTTAATTTTCTTAGTGCTTTACAGATATTTACAGGTACTTCGTTTAGTTCTTATCTAACATTGTAAATATGTATTGCAGATGCCAGTCTGTACCCTAGGAATGGTATTGGCTAAGGGATGCTTATGACTCCCGTTTGCCATGCCTGGCTTGCACAGTACCTAGGAATCAACCTCCCTTCCTTCCTTCCATCCAGTGCAGGCTCAGTATTGCTTTATCTTTTTTTGCTGGTGGATACCTCAGAGCCATTTACAATTTATGTACTTTTTCATTACAAAAAAACCAAACAAACCCTGTAAGTTTGAAATATTACTTGTTCATCAATAGCTTCAAGATCCTCTCTTTTTCATAAGAAAAATCATTAAATACTCCATATACTTGATCAGATACTACTAGAAGAAAATTTAAAGATTTACAGCCTAATACAGCATACTCCTCAGTTTTTTTTTTTCAACATTTCAAAAGAATGGTTGGATTATGTTTAAAATAATAAGATGAACCTCAAATCATAGGAACATACTATTTGGATATTTCTGGTTTTTTTTTTTTTTCCTTCTATTCTGACACAGACAAACTAAAGGGTTCACTGTTTTCTCTTTTGTCATTCTAAGCATGACAGAATGGGGTGCCTTTTGGCAGATGGACAGTAATGTGACAGTGAGGGTCCAGCCTCACCTGTTCCTTCACATTCCTGGGGAACAGACTGGGTAAAAGTTAGATGAGACTTCCATGTACATCTGAAAATGAGCCAAGAAGCAGAAGGTGGCTGCTGCTGGAGGCCCCAGGCTTAGATAATAGAGTCACCCTGCAAGTGGTAATGCACTGTTAAAATGCAGACTTCTGGGTTGGTGTTACTGAGGGTGGACTCCTAGCATCTAATACCCTCAACTTCTCACTCTGTGTTTTTGAGGAAAGGAGAATTTAACCAGTCAGGGATACTTAAAGGTGCTTGGATAACGAGTTACTTACAGGCGGAATAGGCAACTTCCCAGTAGCTGCACCACTGAGGAAAATGTCTATTCCCTCTGCAACATTTTAGTTCTGCCTTTTAATCCATTTTAATCATCTTTGATTAATCATTTTAACAAATGATTAATCATTTTAATCATCTTGTAGTGTATTTTGGTATGTTGTTTTTGTTGTTTCTTTTCCCTAGGAGCATGTGAGCAGCATCAACATAGGGATCTGCCTGTGTTCCTTACACTTAACAGAGCATCTGACTCTTACTAGATCTTCTGTATGCCTTGAATAATTTTGTGTCTTAAAGTTAGCTGAGGTAAAGGCTTGGGGGGTGGGACACCAAATACTGCACAAGTATTGAGGTCACTAGACAAGGCAAGTTGTCTCAGAAACATTGCTGAAAGAGGAGTGGGAGGAGTGGGTTTTACATGGGCATAGGATTCATTTAGTCCTCTTTAATATGTAAAAGAGGAGATATGCTTAGTCTAAAATGAGGTTACCAAAGACCTGCTCTGCTGTGATTTGTGAACATGAACACATATGTGCAGAATGAGACATCAGGCTTCTAATAGCTCTACAAGTCTGGAGCATTTCGAGTCCTCCTGCAGGCACGGCTTCTGTCTGTCTCATTCTGGATGCCAGTGTAGTGTTACTAGGAAGGCAAGGTATTGAGCTGATGAGGTAGGGACCACAACTCACCATGCATGAGCACACTTGATGAATGGCAGGGCAATTAATGCAGAGGTGAAAGAGCTCCAAGGTTGACAGAGGCAGAGAGAATAGAATCATTTTAGTCTTTCTGAATAGACAGTGAGAGTTGTGGAGGAAGTCTCACTGTCTGTAGATCCCAAGTGCTAAATTGGTTATTGGAGCAATGTTAGCTTTTAGAACTTTTCACACTGTAGCAGGTTAGTTGTTTATCTTAGTAAGTCACCTAGGGTAAGAAAAAGTGTAAGCCAGGCACATAGCTATCTTCCCAGCACTTGGAAAGCCTAAGAAGGATTGTGTATGTGACACTAACCTTAGCTACATAAGAAGACTATCTTAAGGAAGGAAGGAAGGAAGGAAGGAATGCAGGCAGGCAGGCAGACAAACCAAGAAATCTTTTAAAAAGACCAACAACTAAAATGAGGGCGTCTGCCAGGAGAAACCTGATGAGCACAGGTCCCTATAGCTTAAGTGAAAATTAATGTGACTGTAGAACACACGCCACCGGAACTGTTTTTGCTACCAGAGCCAAACACTTGTGAGTGCTTCTAGGAAAAGTTTCTGGGCTGAGGACAGCTCTGTGGGCTCTGTCTTGACGCTGTTTCAACTTTCCACACTCCTCTATGCCTGCTTCCCTACTTGAGGAACTCAGGTAGTTAGGTAGTTGTCCCCATGATAACTGTCTCCATGCCTAGTATTATTCTTACTCATCTCTGCCTTTATTGAGAAGCTGTCAGGTGCACAGGACAGGAAGGGCGCTGAAAATTCTGCAGATGCCACTTTGACACAGCCTTGGCACTCTCTGCTGAGAGTGTTGCACACATTCTGGGTCTGCGCTACCCTTTTCAGTCAATAGGCATTATATGTGTGTGGGATGCTTGAGCTCTGGAAATGGAGCTACCAAAACCAGGAAAAGAACTTTTAGTTTAGCTAATTTACATGTAGCCATTTGCTATAGTGTTGAGCAGCCCCACTCTAACCTGATATTATTGGCCTATCATCTGTGTGTGTCCTGTCCTCCATAGTTACACTGAAGTAAAGAAGGAGCCTAATAGTCTACTACCTAATAGTGCTTGGCCTAGGGAATTGGAGTTCACCCAGTGTCCTCAAATTGTCCTTTGAGTTTGGTTTTTTGTTTGTTTCGTTACTGTGGTTTTGTTTTTCAATCTGGTGGGTTTAAATGCCTTCAGGATATACTTTTTAGTAGCTACTAAGACAGTTGAGTTATAGTAAAAGCCAGTGATTCTGTGTATTTTGTGTATGTTTATTTACATATGGGACAGTTACAGGGTTTGGGCACAAAACATGAAGTGGAGATGATGCAGAACAGGGCCAAACACAGCTCAGAGAGAGCTGGCTTCCTTTTGAAGGTGGAAGATATACATAGCCCTGCATGGTTTTGTGAGAGAAAGTTAATGTAGATAGCTGTATTAGTCTCTCTCTGCCTTTGGTGCTTCTCAGACAGGGGACTACAGATTAGAGGCTGTCTTGGCAACTGAAGTATGCCTGAAGCAGTGCTGTTGAGGTTTTCCTGTTACATTTTAAGCTTGTTTTTATTTTATTTTATTTATTTGTTTGTTTGTTTATTTTTTGAGGCAGTATTTCTCTGTGTAGCCCTGGATGTCCTGGGACTCGTTCTAAACTCACAGAGATCCACCTGCCTCTACCTCCCGTGTGCTAGGATTAAAGGCTTGCACTGCCACTGCCCAGCTTGTTTTTATTTTATTGCCAAATATTTAACTGAGTTCTAACAAACAAATAAGTGTTACAAATTCAAAACTAGTTGGACCCAAAAACAAAACAAAACAACTGTATACACCCTAAGCATTGTCTTTATGCTTCAAAATTTAAAGAGGGTGGTGGTAAAGTGGCTCACTGGGTAAAGGGCCTTGCCACCGAGCCTGAGGTTCAAGGTCAATTACTGAAACTGACCTGGTGGAAGGAGAGAACTATAAGGTCATATACACATGTTCAAGAACATACTCCGTACTTGCGCGCGCGCACACACACACACACACACACACACACACACACACACACACACACACACACGCATACACACACACACGCATACACACATACACATACACAGTGTTATTTAAAAGTGATATTTAAACAAATAATGGAGTTGTCTTTACCTTGGGAATAAAAAGCAACTTATTAACTGATTACTTTTACACGGAAAATACTCTCAAGTTTTTCGCTTCTTACTCCTCTTTAACTCTTCCATTTTTGATGAGTTCTTACCTCCCTGTCTCTGAGAAGCATCAATATGTAACTCACTGGAGGTCATTGAGTACCCCTGCCCTGGATTTTTTCACCCCTTTAACTGGGCATAACCAGTTGCCAGGCTCAGCTGGACTCATCCAAAATGGGACTGTTAACATTATCTGCCCTCCCTGTGTCAGCATTCTCTCCCATGGACTTCTCACCTATCCAGGTACTTCCCTGTGTCCACAGTCTCCTGGATCACAGCACTTCCCATCAATTCTAGCCTGCTCTTGAGCCAGCCACACCTCCTGCACCAAACAGGTACACTAGGGGCCAGAGCTCTCCTGACTGGAAGGTCTTCCAGAGTATTTTCAGAGGAAAAAAAAGCTGCCCTTCAGATTTCTTAATGAACACACTCACTTAACTAATGTGTGTAGTGGGAATGGGCTGACTTACTTCCTCATAGCAGGGTGCCCTACAGCAGTAAGATCAGGCCCAGAGCTCTTCTGTGAATGTGCAGGCTTTTTGTGTAGGCTTTATATTAGGGACTCTTGGCTGAGAACCACAGCAACAAGGAATGCCTTCAAGATCACACTGCATTTGTTTTTATATGCAACACTTATTTCCTCCTTTACAAGTATCAGAGGCTGACTTGGCCCCTGAGATGTGCCAGGGTTAGTGCTGTTGAATTTTAGTGTCAAAGTTCTTCTTATGAGAAGACCCTATGCTTTTTAAGGAGCAAACGAGATAAGGGGAGTCTTTGGTAGACATTTTTCCTTTCAGTACCATTAATCATATTAGACACAGCAGTTCTGAAAGGGGAAAGAAGACTTGCACATGGCTAGAGAGAAGCGGCACATCAAGGGTTAGAGTAGTTCACTTGTGTCTAAATCCAAAAGACAGCACACCATAGCCAAGAAAGTGACTTTTGGATGTAGTAAATGGTTTAGCAAGGAGTTCGTTGATTTAGGTGCTGCCTGTTCAGGATATAGGTTAATGAATGTAATTGGATGGAGGGTCAACCATACAAACTGACTTGATTCTTGGGGTTTTGATTATAAAGTAATTGTGAAACAACTCCTTTTTATTTATACTTCATATTCAGTTAGTCATCCCCCCCAGCCCCGTGTGACTCTGAAAAAGATACCTGTACATTACCTGAGCTGCATTTTTTCTCCTTGATTTCTTTCTGTTTTTCTATGCTCTCCTGACCCCTTGTCTTCAAAGGTACATTTCATCTTCCTGGAACACAGTGCCATCTAGTGGACAAACTGGTAGTTCAGTACCCAGAGCGGGTGGTAAATTTCAAAAGCAAATCCAAGTGTTTTTAATAATAATGGCAGGCCTGAGTTTATAACCCAACTTAGCAAATTGCTGAAATTTATGACTTTTTACACACATAGCTTTTAAACCAGGACAAATCTCTTGATTCCCTTCCCCCCCTTTCCCTTCCATTTTATGAAATAGAGAAGATGGAATGTGATTAGGGAATGGCTTCCTAAATTTAATGAAGTCAAGGAGAAGAAGCAGTCATCATTTTGGATAAATTTGAAGGGTCTGTTGTTTCCTGCTCTAGATGCGGTGTGAACATGGAGTCTAAAATGAGGCAGACTAAAGTCTCATACAATAGCCAACTTTATTTAGAGAATCAATTTATACTCTGAGGGTTAAGAGTCCCATGAGTAAGATGTTCAATCACAAGGATAAGCTATATGTGGCAACCAGGTATACACGGTAGACAAGGTGCAAATGGCAAAACATGTCTTTCCATAAATACATATAAACAAAATTAGCCACTTGTCATGAATAATCTAAAGTAAACGTAACTCCTGTCATATCTGCTATACTTGGGAAGGGCACAAAAGCACTTTTTAAGAACAATTGCCTGTTTTTGAAGAAACTAAGGTCACAAGACTCATTTTGTTTGCTTGGAGTTTTCTCACAAGCACTCAAAATTCCCCTTTTACAACTCCATTCTTGAACCATGTTCCAACAGTTTCTGTCTTAATTAGGCCAGTTGCTTTCTCTAAAATAAGGTTATGCGGGAGGAACTAATGTGTCTAAGGATAACTTCTGTGCAGCACCCAAGAAAGAACAGTTTTATTATGTGCTGCCATTTACAAAGTGGCAGTATTTCAGAAGGGACTTCAATAATAAAGGAGTAACTAACAAAGATTTCCATTGAAATAGATTGCAATCATGGTTTTTTTGCATAGCTACAAATAGTTTATCCTCACCAAAGAATATGCAGGTCAATTGGAGCTTGATTATAGTTGGTTCTTTTCCTGAACAAATAGAAGAATAAACTACCTTTGTGTTCTTTCAAGAATGTTATTATTGACTAATGGTATTATTTGTTAATATGGTTCTTTTTATATTTCAGAAAAGATGTTGGTTTAAAGCGATTTTTTCCTAAGAGTTTACTGGATTCTGTCAAGGTAACTAGAGTCTCCTTTATCATAATCAAATATGAAGCTCTGCCTGTATTCCCTTTCCTACTGAAAACTTGCCTTTGAAAAAGAGTAATGGTGCATTTCTCCCTTACATGCAATGGCAAAAGCTGGTTGTATGAGTCATGCTAACTTTAGGCAAGTAAAATTTCACAGGTTCAGCCTTTCTGCATAGAACCACAGCTTTACTTGATGATTGTGAGTAATAACCACCTAAGTGCAAAATCTTGAAATAGTTTGTGCTGCAGCCCTGCAGTCAAGGTTCTGGAATGTTTTGATACATGGAAGAAAAGGAATACTGTCTTAAAGGATCTGGTGAATCATGAGCACTGTGTATGCATGAGTTTACATTGTTGGGTCCCCTGTGTATCGCTGAATCCTGTATCTCTGTGTGTGCATGAACACATCACTGGGTCCTATGGTGTGTGTGTGTGTGAGAGAGAGAGAGGGAGAGAGAGAGAGAGGAGAGAGAGAGAGAAGAGAGAGAGAGAAGAGAGAAATGAGAATATGCACATATCACTGAGTATGGGATGTACGTGGGTACACATTGGGGTGGGTGTGTGTGTGTGTGTGTGTGTGTGTGTGTGTGTGTGTGTGTATCACTGGGTCTGGTGTTTGTGTATACTACTACATTGTCTGTGAGCACAGTTTACTTCATTGCACTCTACATGTGCACATTCTAATGGTTAGTCTCTGTTTCTACCGTGTTATTTTCCTGATAACTTTAGAAGTAGCTTCCATGTAGTCCTACTCCAGCAGGACTATTATTGGAGACAGAAAGAGGAGCTCTGAGTCCTGTTTCTCATCCAATCCAGAGCCTACCTCCAAACATCCAGTTATAGTAGGAGAACAGAGCTTGTTCCAAGAAGGGTTCCATTTACCAGCCTTACAGTGTGGGGCATGACCTCTTATTTCCACAGGTAACAGCGTTATATAGGGATGGCGTTAATATGTAACACATAAATACATGTATATATCAACACAATACCTGTCAGGTAGCAATTCATAAACAATAGCTATTAATTGCTGTTATTTTTTATTGTTAAAGAAATATTTTTTTTCACATCCTCTTACCTGAGGCCCACACAGGGAAAGGCATGCATATGAAATAATGTCATATTATGATTCAAAAAATTGGCCCTACAGCTAAACTGCCACATAAGAGCCCTGGCTTCAGTGTAAATCACCCATAATTTTGGATAAATAATTGAATCTTTCTCAGTTTTCAAATCTGTAACATAAAACCAGCTTATGACACATAATGTCTATGTGAAGAGTCAGTCAATGTGTGTATTCTGAGATGAGCTATGTAGTTGTGTCTAGCATTCGAGGAGTGGTAGCACCCTGCCTCCAAAGCATGGTGAAAGACAAAGGGCTACATGTCTTGGTGTATGACTGGACTCACTGGTATAAGCTTTTTGTCAGGAGAACTGGACTCTGTTCTCTGAATATGGTTAGTGCTGGTTGTTGGACTGGCAGGTCACTGTGTTGGTGCTGTTTGTCAAGTGTAGTCTGTGACAAAGGCCTGTGTCTATGCCTGGGTGTTGCCCACTTTCAGGCCCATCACTGGTGCCTCAAGGTCTATCCTTCTTCCCCTTTCTGGGGGTTGATGGCATGCTTCCTTCTACACATGTCTTCTGTGTGATATCACATGGAAAATAAATGCAGAGTGTTCTCCAAAGTGTAGCAAGTCTTAATGAGAGCAAATAGAAAGTGTACCCTTTTTAGTTTTTGGGGCTCTTGTTTAGGGATGCTACTGTACTTTTAAATTTTCCATTGAGTTTCTGCTCTATAAGTAAAGCATTGGAACAGCTTGTTGAGAATCCAGCTCTTTCTAGTGCCTCTCTGTTACAGAGCCAGCTCCTATAAGTGTGGCAGAAACTGTGAGTACAAATGTAGATGATTCTGTCCTCTCTAAAAGTTGATGTATATTTGACAGACGACAGAACTTTAAATCAAGATTGGCAACTTTATGTAAGGGAGGTGGAATGGCAGTTGTGTTCCTTGGGAGTGTTGGTAGTCTCCTGGATTAGGAAGAGCCTCAGTTTATCTAGATTGTTGAGTGTGAAGACCACAAAGGCATGGAGCAGAGGTCCCCCTATCCTAGCCTGAGACAGCCCAGGAATAGGAGGACTGTGGAGACATTGAAATGGGGTAAGCCATAGCACTTACAACTTGACATTGCTATTGATTGGAAGATGTTTTAGCCAGCATTCACTTAAGACTGTGTTTCATGTATCAGTGATTCTCAAATGACAAGACCTTTGGTGGCCTCTGAAAACTGTTGTCTTCTCAGATTTTTATGTGTAAAAAACAGCATGAGTGTCACTGCTGTCTTTGGGAGTCTAAGACACTTTTAGGTTTATAAACAATCATTACACTCAAAACAGGGACTTGGGTACAGGTCATAGATGAGTGCCTCGGCTAGGCAGATGCTGATAGAAGCTCAGTAGAGTCTGTCAATGTCTGAGTTCTCTAGCTCTGGTCTCCTCCTCTATATTTTTGCAGGGATGGAAAACATCTGTCCTATCTGAGACCCTATTCAGCATCTAAGGGTTTTTTTTTTTTTTTTTTTTTCTGAACTTGTAATTTTACAGTTACTGACTTGTTTGTATTTTTCTTCATATACTATATTTTCACAATGAGTTTGGCTAGCACCAGATATATAGCTAATTTGATTGCTCTTATCTAAATGAAAGAATAAAAAATGAGCAGAAATTTGAAAAATAAACACCCCCCCCCAAAAAAAACCCTGGAGAATCCAGAGACAGAGACAGAGAGACAAGCAGACAGACATATGACAAGGGCATGAACAATAGGGTTAAGTATGACTTTGAGAAGATAATGCATGACACCCCAGGAATGCCTGCTCTCTGCTGCCACACTCTGCAGGTCTTTCCCAGCTCCACCTTTCTTGGCCTCTTTTGTCCTGATCTATCAGCATGCTTTTCTCTGGGATCTTGAGCTGCATCTGGCAGTGTGGTGAATGCACATGAAAATCACAATAAAACTTGTGGGATTGACTTTCTCCTTTTACCATATGAGACCTGGGCATAACATTCAAGTTGTTGTTGGGCTTGTTGATGTCTTAGAGTTGTTGTGATGAAATGCCATGACCAAAAAACAACTTGGGAAGGAAAATGTTTACTTGACTTATAGATTCTGATACAGTCCACTGAGGGAAGCCAAGGTACCAACTCAAACTGGGAAGGAACCTGGAAGCAGAAGCTGATGCAGAGGCCATGTAGGATGCTGCTTACTTGCTTGTTCCTCATGCCTTTCTGAGCCTTAGAATCCAGTCCAGGGTGCTAATACCCAAATGGGCTGATCTTGCTACATGAATCACTGATTAAGAAGATGCTTTACAGGCTTGCCCAGAGCCCAATCAATTTTAAGTGTGTTTTTCAGTTTAGATTTCCTCCTCTTGGATAACTTAGCTTGTGTCAAGTTGATGTAAAACTAGCCAGCATAGTATGTGCCTTTAGCAACTGAAACATCTCATATTCATCTTTTATTGAAAAGGGAATTACCTAATTTTTAAATTTAAATATTGTTTGATTTCTTAAATAGCTTAATCAGGAGAGATTATAGCTGTAGGCCAAGCTCTTTCCCCATGCTACATAAATTCCCTTGACAGCCCCAGAAGACTTCTCTAGACTATGGTGCTGCTGTGAAGCTCTACTACACATGGTAGCTGTAGCCATTCCCACCTTCAGAAACACCACCAAAAGAAATATACACCTGAGCCCATTTGGGTATTAGCACCCTGGACTGGATTCTAAGGCTCAGAAAGGCATGAGGAACAAGCAAGTAAGCAGCATCCTACATGGCCTCTGCATCAGCTTCTGCTTCCAGGTTTATTGTGGAGTTAGCTGTATTGAATGGCTAGATTTATTAATGTTAGTTTTTCCATAAACAAGCTATTTCTGTATTTTTTCTCTTAAAGTCATTTAGTTTTACATGCTTTAGATTTAAGTTTCTAGAAGATTGTTTGCAGTTACATTTCCAGTGAATGGTTGAGAGATTATCATATCCTGGTAGAAGTTGACTGAGCTGTGTTGGTGCTAAGAACAGAGAAGAGACTACACATGCCTTGAGTGCTGAGAACAACAGGCGAGGTGCCTTACATTTCAAATGCTTGATTGAAATCACTACTCCAGTAACACTAATAAAGGTGAAGGGCACTCTGCAATTTTCACCCTTCCTCCTCAAAGGTCATGAGTGATGAATAGGCCAGCAGGCTCTCAGTTAAGAAAACTTGCAACATAAATGTGTATAAGGTCTGGATAGGAGGGTGACAGGTAATAGATACTGATGAGTTCTATGTCAAGTCAGGTTCAGTGAATTGTGTCATAGTGATGTTTGTTTCTTGACTGTATAAGGGGTAGAACTGAGGAAATTCTGCCTACCATCTTAACAGCATTATGGTAGACCTAAACCTAGAGAGCCAGTCAAAATAGTCAAACCTTAATGTATTTCTTTTTGTAACAGAAATCCAGTTTTAAAGCTACAAACGTTGAGAGGTCTTAAGGAGCTAGTCACTTCCCAAGTGATACAGTAAGATGGCTTCCTAGAACAACATTAGGAGACTTGAGTTAACATCAGCATAGTGGCTTACACCAATGACCTGGGTACTTGGGAGCTGAGGTAGGAGGACCTCAGGTTCAAAGCCAGCCCAGGTACATATTAAGACTATTGCAAACAAACATATAAGTGAAAACTAACCTCTGCTTGAGGCACTTGCCCTTGAGTCCAGTCCATATAGGTAGAAGAGGCACTGTATGCACTGCTGATATGTCTGTACTGAGCCTGAGTGGTAGTGTGTGATTCTTTAATATGTTTCAGCCTTTTATTGTTTTCTAGCAAATTTTCTTTAGCCTAATATACACATGAGAGTCATCCTTGAGGCTAGTAGCATCTGATAACTATTAGGTTGGCTAATGACTTGTTAGATTAATATGACTGAGGAGCAACAGTATATCTTAATGATACTCTTGCATATTCATAGTCATTTGCTCTCCATTTGAACTGGTTTCATAATGAAGTGCTCTTAGGTACATGACTTGATTTCTAAGTCTGACAGGACTATGTCAGTGTCTTAGTCAAGGCCAGTATTTGGTGGGTATTCCCAGAATAAAAGTGTCCTAGGTTCAGAGACCATTATCCGTGCAGTGTATTTTATAGTTGGGCCCTACTGACACTGCACACATTTAATTCTTTCAAGCTTGATCCAAAGCCATAACTAGTTCTGCTTGGATGAGCTGGAATTTTCTTGTTCCCCTTCTGCTTCACTTCCATCAGAACTCCAGTGTTGTTCTAGTGTTAAACTAGCTAGCTGTCAACTACTGGCTGTCTCCTCTTTCCTTTTTGTCCATTGGATTAGCAGATGCTGTGTCTGTAACTACTTGAGTTTGTTTTGTCCATGCACCAAGTCATTCTAAGCCTCTCTTTTAAACCATTGCCATGCAAGTGACATCCTTCTCACCATTCCCTTGATTGCCTGTTTGGCCTGCTGTAGTGTGACCAGATGTAGTTTTTCTGCTTCTTCTCTTCTCACTCACCACCCTGTATGCATGAAAGCACATGTCCTCTGTGACCTTGTAGCAACCTGTTCTCTCAGCTCATGTCAGTTGTCTTCCTAGTGTCTTGCTCTTTGCCCTCCTTAGCCTTCCACACTGGTTTTCATTTCAGTAACTGTACCCTTCATTATGTAACTACATTTCCAGTTGCCTTGCTCATTGTCTTCAATATCTCCTCTGACTGCAGAGTCTTCCCAGTTACTTCCACAGGCTTCACTTTTATTCCCCACTAGAGCAGGCTGTGCCCTCCTGGTTTTGTTGTGCTCGTCTTAGCAGGTACAGCTCTTCTGGGCCTCCGCTGTCTTGCCTCCTCCTCATTGTCAGGGTTCAGCACATCACTTAGCGTGCCTCCCTGATCCTGGTCCACCAGAACCCTGGCTTTCATTTCCTCGGTGCTCTGTGCCGGCCACTGCCCACTCCTGCTTCCAGCTCCAACAGCCTGTGTGATGGGTCCAACTGGATTCCTGATAGCCCAGATGCTCTTCTGAACTTTTCCTGCCAAATTGCCCCCCTCCTTTTTTTTTGCCTTGTCAGTTCAATACCAGTTCCTGCCTGTTGCATCTTACATTTCCAAGATAAATCAGAGTCTGACCACCTCAGACTCTTCTGTTTTTCTACCTGCATAAATTGTTGCTTCCTTCCTGAGTTAGTGGGAAACCCCCAACTTAGGTTTGGTTTTTTTTTCCCCCCTTGCTGTTGACATTCCTGCCAAAAACCTCCTTTAGAAAGCACCACTTCTTTACTCAAGGTTACCCAAGGAAGTAGAATCAGTGTTAGCAGCGTAGAAGCTAAGTTCATGCCTACATTGGTCTTCTCTCCTCAGACCTCAATGTGGGGTTACTGTTTTCTTGCCTCCCTGCTGTCTCATACACTGAAGATCAGGGGCTTGCTCCTTGGGAAGCCCTTGTTCCATCCCCAAATATTCATGTGTGAGGACCGAACTCAAATGAGTAAAAGAAGCAGAAGCTTAATTACTTACCTTCCATGCAAGGTAAAGCACTGTAGGTAGTGGTTTTTCTCCCTTTTACACACATGCATATGAAGCTTAAAAATGAGCTCTCTTCTAAAAGTATCTGTTGTGTTCAACGGATTGTTTTCTTTGTTGTATAACAATAAGATAGGATTTCACCTTCATTCAACTGGCTCCATAACATGGTTTATAGGCTGCATAGAATATTGGTTGTTAAGTACACACCGCAGTTTGTATAATTATTCCATATGTTGAATGAATGGTTCTGAAGATCCTCTTAATTGCTGAATCTTTAAAAAAAAAAAAAAAAGTGTCCTGAAATTTTACTTTTTAGATCCAAGAACAAAGGACTTTTTGGTTTGTTTTTGTTTTGTTTTGTTTTTCAGACAATACAGGGACAGGTTTTCTCTGTATTGCTTTGGAGGCTGTCCTGGACCTCGCTCTGTAGATCAGGCTGGTCTCAAACTCACAGAGATCCGCCTGCATCTGCCTCCCTAGTGCTGGGATTAAAGGCATGCGCCACCAACACCCAGTGAACAAGGGCCTTTCAAAGTTATTTGTGCACTTTCAGAAATAGTATTGAAACATGTGAGTGCCTGTATATTTACCCTTTCTACTTCTGGGCCATGTGTCCCTCTGGTGAATGGTTTAATGACTCTGCGGCATGTTTACTATGCAGGATGTTGCCTTAAGCTTCTGTTGAAGGAATGAAGTTCTGTGTTGTTCAACTATTTCAAACTGGTCACAGGGCAAAGTTTGTTAATGTGGGGTTTACAGCTGATAATGCTCTACTAGTTATTTGGCAAGTGAGTTTTTGTAGTAATGTAAATGATATGAGTATAATTGCAGTTTTTTCTCATTGTTGACTTGAAAACATGTTTTCCTGTAACTTCATCATTTAGGCCAAAACACTAAGAAAACTGATCCAGCAAACATTTAGGCAGTTTGCCAACCTTAATAGAGAAGAAAGCATCCTGAAATTCTTTGAGATTCTCTCTCCGGTGTACAGATTTGACAAAGAATGCTTCAAGTGTGCCCTTGGGGTAAGTGTGTGGGACCTTGGAAGACAGGGACTAGTTTGATTTCTTTTGTTTTTTCTTATCCATGTGTGTCTGTGTTTCTCATTGAAGGAAAACTAATTTGTCGTAGTTCTTCACAAACAAAAATACTGTTTTGATGCTAAGTCATGGGTAAAATCAGTAAGAAAGTATATTAATTAATTAGATAACAAAATTATCTTTTAAATAGTATGCCTGTGTTCATAAGTAGGTGTTTTTATTCTGGCCTGCAATTTGATTAGCTGTTCTCCAAGGCCTAGTTTGCCTGTTGAGATAATCTTCCTAGAGAAAACAATGGCTTCCCAGATTTAAGAGGGATCACAATTAGTCTTGTCCAGACTCGGTTGATCTTGTGTCAATGAAATTATAAATATTTTATCTTACTTGGCTAGATAGATTAACAGTAAACCAAGTCCTCCCCCAGCCTAAATCCTTTGAAATATTCGTGACTCCAGATCTAAAATCATTTTTCCTTCTGGCACCCCTGTTTCTCACCTGTTCTTCCAAAGTCAAGTTGGATTATTTCAGTAGAACTGGCGATCGGCCCAGAAGAAGGGATCAGCTACCTGACAGACAAGGGCTGCAATGTAAGTCTGCTCCTGGGGGGACTCATGGAATTGGTTGTGGGCATAGGAAGGAAGTTAAGGACAGGACAAGGCACTCCCATGAAAGACTCCGTTCTGCAAAGAATCTTATTCATTCATTACATGGTCTTTTTGCTCAGGTGGGGTGTGAGAGACAAACTTATGTTTATTGCCTTTGGAATTCTTTAGCCTGGAAGGGAAATAAATAAGACAAATTAGGTGGTGAGTGAAAACTGATGGGGCTGTTCCAGCTTACCTTGTAAGGCCTTATAACTAACTTCTGGATATGATTTAGTAAATTTGTACTGACATCCTACTCTTTAAATAATCTTTATGAGTTAATCCCAGAAAAACATATCATAATTTTAAATTCTGAATTCCTTGTTGCCCTTACTACCTCATTGAGGAAAAACACTGGAGAGAGAGAAATCCTCGGTTTATCATCTCATTCTGTGTGCTCCTGTTTTTTACCTCAGCAAACGCCACTGAGTACTGCTTGTGCCAGCTGCTGACCAGGGGCTTGCAAAGAAGGTCAAGCAGACTGCAGCCCTTTGATGGAGCTCATAGTCAGGCATGCATGGGAATATGTGTGCAATCTATGCCATATGATGATGACTATGAGTTGCAAGACCTGCCTGCCAGGGTTATGGTATTGAGGATGTGAGCTGTGTGGACAGACGGTCAATCAGTCTGGTTCTGAGGTCTTCCTTGGGGGCTCACACTAGCAGGTGTGCCTTTTCACTGGTATGGGTTTCTAATCATAAGTTTGTATCTGTGCTTAGTGTGACTTTGCACATGTACTGCTGGCTGTCCATTTCCACTCTGCTTCTGCCCTTTTTCTTTAGCAATTTCCTTCTCCACTGTGCCCACATATAAGTAATAGCAACTATTCTGTGCTTTTCTCCTCATTCTTGGATGGAAATGGGTCTTACCAAGCACACATCTTGCTTCTGTGCATCTTGCCTGTGAGCCTGCCTTCCAGTCCACCTGGCAATGATGACCACCTGGGAGTGTCTCAGTCACTGAACTTACAGATTTCTGCCCCAAGACCATGTTGAAATAAGTATTCTTTATTTGTTCATTTATTCATTTTTGCATGTCAGTAGGTAGGTACATGTACCCATGTGTTTGCATGCAGAGGCCAGAGAAAGCCATCTTCCTCTATCACTTCCCCTTAATCCCTCTAGCTAGGCATGGTCTCTTACTCAACCTGAAGCTCATTGGCTAGACTCACTGGCCTATGCAATCCATGCTTTACACACCACTCCTCCTCTACAACTCTTGAGGCATGCATGGCCAGGCATGGCCTTTTTCCATGGATGTTGGGACTTCAAGGTCACGTCTTCATGCTTACACAGCAAGCAGTATTAGCCACTACACTATTTCCTCAGAGCCCAGAAGAAATGTTCTTTTGCGTATTTGTTAAGAAACTGCTGTTTTCTCTTTAGTGGAAGAGATTCCAATTGAATTTTTTTTTAACTTGAAAAGAACTTGCCAGGTTGCTTCTAAGAAAGGCTGGGAAACTTCTGTCATTGACAGTGTGGGCATGTAGTTTTCCTACATCCAGATTCCACCATTTTTGTAGATCTTGTCATTTTGCTCATTTCATTTGTTTTCTTTTTGCTTTGATGCTGTTGTTGCTGTTTTGAGACAGGGTCTCACTTTGTCTCCCAGACTGGCCTTGACTCAGTGTGTGACGTAGGCCATCCTCACACTCTGTGGAAATCTTCTGCCTCTGACCACCCACATGCTGAAATCACAAGCGTGAGCTACCACACCTGGCTTAATTTTTGCATTTGAGTTCTTCCTTTTCTTCAGTTAGTCTGATGTAAAGCAATCATCCCAGGAATGGAAGCTGGTCCTTTGGGTTCATTGTTTGGGCTGTGCCTGTACCTGTGCCTGGGTTACCAGCACAGGTGTCTTTTTCTTTGTGATTTGTCTCCTCACAGATCTGGGAATCTGAAATGTTTTCCTTTGTTGTTCTGTTTTTCTCCCTCCCCAATCTCATATTTAAACACACCAATGTCTGAACTCCCACCCCACTCCACTTACCTCTCTACTGTCTTGACTCAGGGTCGTTGGTTGACTTTTCAATAAATGTTGCATCACAGAACAAAGCAGAATGATATCTATCCCCGAGACTCACTGTGACAAGAACTTGAACCAAAATAGATCCACACATGAAAAGTAAAAATGATAGTTTAGAAGAAAACAAAAGAGTTATCTCATGACTGTGGTGAGGGCATTCCTTACCACCACCACCACCTCCCCCTCCCAGAGACAGGCAGTGGTGGTGCATTCCTTTAATCGCAGCACTCAGGAGGCAGTAGCAGGCAACTCTCTGAGTTCAAGGAAAGCCTGGTATACAAGAGCTAGTTCCAGGATAGCCAGGGTTACACAAAGAAACCCTGTCTTGAAAGACCAGTAAAGAAAGAAAGAAGGAAAGAAGAGAGGAGAAATTAAGAATTTCTTTTCATCAAAAGATGGGATAGAAGTCAGCTATCTGTCATGAATTCATATGATAAAAGCTCCTTAATTTAAGACTAAAGAATGATTAAAAATAGGAAAAACACAGCCAACCTAAGAGATTCCCAAATGGTCAGTGACTGGATGAAAAGTACAGTGTACTACTGCCACTACCAGCTGGCAGTAGCATAATATACTTTTCAGGTATTAGATGGGTGAGCAAACCTGAGGGCAGGACAGATGTTCAGGACAGATCCAGGAACAGCAGTGGCACTGATTATAGCAGCAGGAGCATTCAGTCCACTGGCATGAAATGAAAATGCATTGCTCTTCAGAAAGTCTAACCATGTCCAGTCTTCTTGACTGAAAGATTTTGAGTTATAGCTCTTAGATTCAATTTGTAGTTATTTTTTGCAAGATATTTTATCATTTTACATTTATGTCCTCTTGTCTATCTCCAGTGTTATGCATAGTGCAAGATGGAGAGGCCCCCTTCCATTTTTTCAGGAGGTGAAGATGAAAAACAGAGTTTAGAGAGCTGAAAAAAGCAAGGCACTGGATTGCATTACAAGGCTACTGCCATCTTAACAGTAGCTTTATGATTTAGGGGGTCATTCTTTCATATCTGTGCCTGTGTCTCCTTCTTGGTGAAGTGATAGTGATTACATTATGGGGAGAAGTAATGGCACTGAGAAACTGAGGTGCTTATCTCCTGTCCTTGTACAGTACAATCCTATAGAAAATGGTCTTCTTTGCACATAAAGTGTTCAACATCCTTAACCATCAGGGAAATGCAAATCAAAACAACTCTGAGATACCATCTTATTCCTGTCAGAATGGCCAAAATCAAAAACACCAATGACAGATTATGCTGGAGAGGATGTGGAGAAAGGGGATCATTCCTCCACTGCTGGTGGGAGTGCCAAATTGTACAGCCACTTTGGAAATCAGTATGGTGACTCCTCAAGAAAATGGGAATCAGTCTACCACAAGATCCAGCAATTCCACTCTTAGGCATTTACCCAAAAGAAGCACATTCATACATCAAGGACATCTGTTCAACTATGTTCATAGCAGCATTATTTGTAATAGCCAGAACCTGGAAGCAGCCTAGATGCCCCTCAACCGAAGAATGGATAGAGAAAATGTGGTACATTTACACAGTGGAGTACTACTCAGCAGAAAAAACAATAGAGTCTTGAAATTTGCAGGAAAATGATGGAACTAGAAGAAATCATTCTGAGCAAGGTAACCCAATCACAAAAAGACAAACATGATATGTACTCACTCATATGTGGATTTTAGACATAGAGTAAAGGATTACCAGCCTACAATCCACACTGCCAGAGAAGCTAGTAAACAGGAGGACCCTAAAGAGAGACAGACATACATAGTCCCCTGGAGAAGGGGAAAGGGTCAAGATCCCCTGAGCAAATTGAGAGCACTAGAAGAGGGGGGAGGGAGCTACGAGAATGAGAAGGGGAGAAGAATTGGGATGCAGAGGACTTGAGGGAGCAGAAAGGTTGAGTCAGGGGAAGAATAGAAGATAACAAGAATGGAGATACCATAATAGAGGGAGACATTTTAGGTTTATAGAGAAATCAGGCACTAGGGAAATGTCTGGAGATCTACAAAGATGATACCATTTAACAATCTAAGCAAAAGAGGAGAGGCTACCTTAAATTCCCTCCCCTGATAATGAGATTGATTACTGACTTATATGCCACCTGATAACCCTCATCCAGTAGCTGGTGGAAGTAAAAGCTGACACCCACAACTTATCACTGAACTGAACTGGAATCCAGATGCAGAGAAGGATGAGTGAAGAGCAAAGGGGTTCAGAACAGGCTGGTGATTCCCACAAAAACAACTGACCTGAACATCGGGTGACTCTTGCTCCCTAGACTGATAGTTGGAATACCAGCATGGGACTGATCCAGACCCCAGGAACATAGATTTCGTTGCGGAAACCTTGGAAATCTACAGGACCTTCTGTAGTAGTTCAGTACTTATCCCTAGCATAGGTGTGGACCTTGGGAACCCATTCCATATAGAGGAATATTCCCTGAGCCAAGACACACGGGGGTGGGCCTAGGCCCTATCTCAAAGGATACAATAGACTTTGACACCCATGGAAGGCCTCACCATCCAGGGGGAGCAGAAAGGATATGTGATAGGTAGGGTTTTAGTCGGGGTGGTGGTGGTAGGGGAGGACAGGGAGAGAGAAGGGAACTGGGATTGTCATGTAAAACAATCCTGTTTCTAATTCAAATAAAAAAATCTGAAAAAAAGAAAAATGGTTGTCTTTGTTGATAAGTTTCAGCCATTGTTGTGCATATTGCAGGTGAGCAGGTAAGTGTGGCAGCAGACATTTATAAGTAATCTAATCTGTTTACCCCTGAATGGGACATTACTTTTGTCATCTGCTTCTTGTTCTCCTGTTCTGACCTACTGATGCCATTGTCTCTTGCTGATAACACACTGTCTCAGGCAGATTGCTATGATTTTATGTTTGGCTCAGTAAATTTTCTTTTGATACATTTTGTATAGCATTCTCTGTTGGTCCTTTTTCTTGATTCACCACTGGAAAGTATGTCATTAGAGCTCTGCTTGCGGATCAGTGCCTTATCTAACATTGCAACTCCAGCACTGTACACACAGTGTGACTTTATGTATAACAGTCCTTGTTAAGTTTTAATAACATGCCTTTTAATATTTTTAAATTATACCTTCTAAACTAAGTGTGATGGCACATATTTGTAATCTCAGTGATACAAGAGAGACTTGAAGCAGTAAAATTTGTCTCTCTTAGGGTCCTCCTTGTTTACTAGTTTCTTTGGCAGTGTAGATTGTAAGCTGGTAATCCCTTACTCTATGTCTAAAATCCACATATGAGTGAGAACATGTCATGTTTGTCTTTTTGTGATTGGGTTACCTCGCTCAGAATGGTTTCTTCTAGTTCCATCCATTTTCCTGCAAATTTCAAGATTCCATTGTTTTTTTTTTGTTGTTGTTGTTGTTTTTGTTTTTTGGTTTTTTTTGTTTGTTTGTTTCTGCTAAGTAGTACTCCATTGTGTAAATGTACCACAATTTCTCTATCCATTCTTTGGTTGAGGGGCATCTAGGCTGCTTCCAGTTTCTGGCTATTACAAATAGTGCTGCTATGAACATCTTTGCCTTTGTTGTGTGAATGTGCTTCTTTTGGGTATATGACTAGGAGTGTATTTGCTGGATCTTGCTGTAGACTGATTCCCATTTTCTTGAGGAGTCACCATACTGATTTCCAGAGTGGCTGTACAAGTTGGCACTCCCACCAGCAGTGGAGAAGTGTTCCCCTTTCTCCACATCCTCTCCAGCATAAACTATCATTGGTGTTTTTGATTTTGGCCATTCTGACAGGAAGTAAGATGGTATCTCAGAGTTGTTTTGATTTGTATTTCCCTGATGGCTAAGGATGTTGAACACTTTCTTATGTGTCTTTCAGCCATTTTAGATTCCTCTATTGAGAACTGTCTATTTAGTTCTGTACCCCCACTTTTTAATTGGATAGTGTTTTGCAGACTAGCTTCTTGAGTTCCTTGTATATTTTGGAAATCAGCCCTCTGTCAGATGTGGGGTTGATAAAGATCTTTTCCCAATCTGTGGGCTAACATTTTGTCTTGCTGACTGTGTCCTTTGCCTTACAGAAGCTTCTCAGTTTCAGGAGGTCCCATTTATTAATTGTTGATCTCAGTGTCTGTGCTACTGGTGTTATGTTCAGAAATCGGTCTCCTGTACCAATTAATTCAAGGGTATTTCCCACTTTATCTTCAAATAGGTTCAATGTGGCTGGGTTTATGTTGAGGTCTTTTATCCATTTTGACTTAAGTTTTATGCAGGGTGAAAGGCTTGGGTCTATCTGTAGTCTTCTACCTGTTTGCATCCAGTTATGGCAGCACCATTTGTTGAAGATGTTCTCTTTGTTCCAGCGTATATATTTGGAATGTTTGTTAAAAATCAGGTGTTTGGCCGGGCGTTGGTGGTGCACGTCTTTAATCCCAGCACTCGGGAGGCAGAGCCAGACGGATCTCTATGAGTTCGAGGCCAGCCTGGTCTCCAGAGCGAGTCCCAGGATAGGCTCCAAAGCTACTCAGAGAAACCCTGTTTTGGGGGGAAAAAAAATCAGGTGTTTGTAGGTGTGTAGGTTAATATCAGGGTTTTCAACTCTATTCCATTGGTCTACCTGTCTATTTTTGTGCCAATACCACGCTGTTTTCAGAACTATATAGCTCTGTAATAGAGCTTGAAGTCAGGCATGGTGATGCTTCCAGAAGTTCCTCTATTGTACAGGGTTGTTTTGGCTATCCTGGGTCTTTTGTTTCTCCATATAAAGTTGAGAATTGTTCTTTCAAGGTCAGTGAAGAATTGTGTTGGGATTTTGATGGGGATTGCATTGAATCTGTAGATTGCTTTTGGCAAGATTGCCATTTTTACTATGTTGATCCTGCCTATCCAAGAGCATGGGAGATCTTTCCATTTTCTGGTATCTTCTTTAATTTCTTTCTTTAGAGACTCAAAATTCTTATGGTACAGGTCTTTCACTTTTTTGGTTAGTATTACCCCAAGGTATTTTATGTTGTTTGTGGCGATTGTAAAGGGTGATGTTTCTCTGATTTCTTTCTCCACCAGTGTGTCATCCCATCCATCCCTTTCTTATTGATTCTTTGTGGACTTCACATCATGCATCCCTGTTCCACTCATCTTCTCGTCCCCTCACTTCTGCCCTCTGCCCTTGCAACCTTCCTCCAAAACAAAATTTAAAACCAAAACCCAAAAGTTGTAGTGTGGGCCAATGAGTCACACAGTATACCATTTAGCCATACATCTTTACTTGTAAGTATTCCTTGCAATGATTCATTGGTCTGGTTTGAGGTTTCTGGCTTCTGCTATACCCTTGATATTGGGCCCTCACTGGGACTCTTCTTGGATATCCTATTGTTGCCTTGTGCCATTGAGATCCTGTAGTTTTGGATCTGTATATATGGCCCTTTAGCATGCTCTAGCATTTCATAGGTGAGTGTTGGGGTGGGCTACCTCAAAGTCCTGGTTCTGGGCCTGGGTAGTAGCTGGGTTGGTCAGCTTGCCAGCTGTCCCTCATCATTACCACCCAGGCAAGCTCTTAGCATTGCCCAGGCTAGCTCACCCAGTGTAGCAGATAGCAAGGTGCAGGGCCAGTTCTCCTGCACTCACACCCTTCTGTCTCTTTAAATCGTTCAAAGTATAACTTGGTGCCATGACCTGAAAAACATTAAGGATGACAGCATATGTGGAATGCATAAACCTAAGGCATGTACAAGTTGGTAAATTTTTCTGCTTGAGGCCACTTTCCCTTTGGGCATTAGCCAGAAGCAGATGTGTATTATTATTAATGAACCTTTCATTATGTTTCCTGAATATGTGGAGTGAATCCTTACTGGGAAGGCATATTATTTCTTTAATACTAGCACTTGAAAAATGAAGACAGATGTAAATGTAAATATGTAAATAACTGTTAGTTATAGGCCAGGTTGGGGTCTTAGAGGGAATTCTAGGCCAGCCTGGGCTACATGATGATACCTTGTCTACAAACCAACCAACCAACAAACAAAAAAGCCCTTTGGTCTTTGATTAGATTTCAATGCATTTCCTATTATCATGGTAAAGACCTTGTATCTTCATCATCTGCTCATAGCTCCTGTTGTAGATTATGTGATTGCATGTATTGGTAACAAGCCACCAACTCCATAAAGTATTGCATTGCTTTGTAAATGCTTACTATGTTTTTAACTTGTATAAAATTTTCAACTATTTTAATATCTGCTTCCATTGAGAATTCCATCAAGTTTTTTGAAGTAGACAGGTGATTTATAGTGATGGTTCATTCAGCTGTCTTCATTTCTTTCTGTGGAAGTTGAGTTTTCTCTTACCCCCTCATTTGTCTGGGTCTCCTTAAGATGTTACCACAGTTAGGCATGACTAAACCTGGAAGGAAGCCCACAGGGCTACTGCATGATTGTTCACCAGAGGAAAGTGTCCTTGGCTTGGGAAGGTTGTCTTGAAAAGAGGCTGGTCGTAGGGTCCCAGGGTAGGGTGGGGGTAGGGAAATCAAATAGTAGCTAGCAGACCCCAGGCAGTGAGGCTTCTTTTATGATCTAAGAGTTTTATTTTTCCTTCCCAAAGCCTACCCACCTAGCAGACTTCAACCAAGTACAGACCATTCAGTATTCAAATAGCGAAGACAAAGACAGGAAAGGAATGCTACAACTCAAAATTGCTGGCGCCCCTGAGGTAAGGGATTCTTGCTCTTAAAACTCTGACCCAGCAGAGAAGTTCGATAGGTGGAGAGGATCTGGGAGGACTTGGAGGCTGCGGAAAATCATGATCAAAATATATTGTCTAAAAACTTATTATTTTAATTTAAAAAAGAAAAAACAACTGATCCATGGAGATGTGTAGAAATGACTTCTTGGGGGTAAGGATGAAGTGTTCATGTGTAATCAGACTCACAATTTCCTCATGTATAACAATTTTAGTAAGTGGTTAAATGTCTCCAAGATAGGAGAGGAGTAGATTTTAAAAATCAGGAATATTGCTATGAATATAATCAGAGAGAGACCACCATGAAGGGACAAGGAAGTCAGTTAGAATTGTGTGCATTGAGTGTGTTGAATGATTCTCTGGCCAGTCATTGTGATAATAGCACCTGCAGCAGTGTAATAAATAGGCAGGCAGGAAATAGTGGCTCACTGCTATAATCCCAGCCCTCTGGATTCCTGGACTGCTCTCAGCATGGACCACATAGCAAGACCCTATCTCAAAACATCAATAAAGAAGAAATGGAAATAAAGTAGAAACAAAGTAGTAAGTGGTATAAGTAAGAACTTTTTGGTTAAGCCAGACTCTGGGCTCCAGACAGAGCATATTGAGAAGCAGTTGAAACCTGTTACAGTCTCAGCTTTGCCTGTGGCTCTCAACTCTCCTCACTAGGCTATTTCACCAGTGACCTACAGTGTGATCCCAAGTCATCGATGTCTGAAGTTGACATCTAGACATTGTTTATCAGATTAGCAAATCCTAGCATGGAGTGTAGAAAACTTGTTGCAAATCAGTTTCCTGCAGAGATCCAGTGCATTACACAGGCTGCTCTCCCAACAAGCTGTTCATTTGGAATACGTGTGAATAGCCATGTGAACCAGGACACTTGGATGTGAAAATAAAATACAGCTTTTGTTGTCTTCAGATAACACTTAGAAATAGTTCTTTAGGCAGCTTATCTAATACAGCCTGCCTCATGTGAAAATGTTTTTTCAGCCTCTGGGTTAACATGCTGTGAATGTAGAAAGAATGAAACTTCACCAGTTTCCTCTCACAGAAAATGAAGATATTGTTGATAAAGGTTTATTATATAATAGTCTCTGGAATAAGTTGTGCTTCAACTTGTTACCTGAGTTCTTAGAGAATGCTCAAGGGGCCAGACATTCTGAAGAAATATAATTTTTTCTTGCTTCCTTTTGTAAAAGTGAGCCTTGGTTTCAGTGCATTTTATCTTATGCTCTGAGTGTGTCTTCTGTCACAAGTCGCAGGAATGATGTCCTTAAATACCAAACTTCCTTTTTTGACTTAAATCTGGCAAATGTTTCATTCCTACTCCTCTGTATTCAAGTGTATGCAGACTTGTGCTGTCATAGTGCAGCTGTCCCTTTGATTACTGGGAAGAACAATAATGTCTCTTTCTTGTTCTTTCCCATTAGCCTCTGACAGTGACGGCACCATCCCTAACCATTGCGGAGAACATGGCTGATCTGATCGACGGATACTGCCGGCTGGTAAATGGAGCGACACAATCCTTCATTATCAGACCACAGAAAGGTGAGGTTCTGTTTTCACTCTTGGTGCACTGGTAGACACACTCACCCCAGCAGCCAGGTTCTCACTGCAAATGTGAAGGCCAGATGAGTTGTTGTGACCTGATGCTTGTTTTTATAGGGACAAGTCATAGCCCGGAGAGTTGAAGCTGAGCTATAATGCACTGTGACAGTATAGGGCTTTGAGTAACCCTTAAGAGTAGCTCCTGAGTTATCCTTGGTTCTTTCAGCTCTGGAGATTGTCTTCCCAGTTCTTTTTCAAGTGTCCCTTATAATTTATGTTCAAGTTTCTGTCTTGTGTTTGTTTGTTTCTTGTACATTTGAAAAGCTTAGAGTAGGTGAAAATGAAAATAAATTCTGTGTCAAGATGTGAAATCAAAAGTTTGAGTGAATAAAAATGTTCTAGAAATGAGGCTCTATCACTTCAGGATGAAGGAGAGCTTTGTAAGTATAGTTGCAAAGGATGACAGTGTCCTGAGGATATGGGTTTCTGAAGCAATCTCTGAAAATGATCCAAGTGGAATGTAGGGAGAGCCTGGGCTTTGGAGGCATGCTAGCTACTCCATTATACTGTGTGGCCTGCTATGGACTAAGTTTATTCTGTAGACCCCAGGCTAGTTACCATACAGTACTCTGAGGGCTGCCTCAGGTCCAGGTACCCTGGAGGTGATCAGGGAAGGATGAACAGTCTAGTCTGACAATGTGTTCTGAGGGGCTCAGAAACCTAAGAGGGCCAAGCAAAGTGCAGGGTTCCCAGGAAGGTTCTTGTAAGGGATGAGGATGGAAACGAACTATAAGGAAAAAGAGTTTCCACTGAAGGCAGACCATCTTTTAAGAGGACCATGACACTCATGGGAGCTATTTATTCATAGGATAATGGTTCTCAACCTGTGGGTCCTGACCATCAGAAAACACATTCCTAATGGTCTTAGGAACTAAGACACTGCTTAATCGCAAAATTATACTTAGGAAGTTGCAATGAAAATAAATTTATGGTTGCGGGTTCCTGAGACCATTGGAAATGCCTGTTTTCCACTGCTGTAGAGCCTTCCCTTCTCATTTCTCAATTCCTCTATAGCTGTACACATTAACTTGCTGCCTGCATGGATTCCAAGTATTACTAGTAAATCATTTTATCAAAGCAGAATGTTTAGGCTTTTGGCAAGGCATCTAGACTTTGAATTTAAGAGTTCCTTAATCCCTTAGGCATTTGGGATGACTGTGTTTTATGTTTTATCAACTTGTCATATCTCTTCATTAGGACTTGACATATATTTAAACAATGTGAACCCAACAGTCAGTTGCATTTGTTGTGAGTTTTGGGTTTAAACCCATAAAAATCCAAAATGGAATAAGTGTAATGACTTGGCTGTAAAGGACTGTCACTAAACGGCAAAATAAGGCTTCTCCTTCCTAGACTTACCTGCATACTCTCTTCTAAAAGATTCCAGGATGTCACTCATGTTTCTTTCCTTTTTCTTCCCAGAAGGCGAACGGGCATTGCCATCAATACCAAAGTAAGTGCTCATTTGTTCATTGGTTTTGTTAGAAACTTCTAAGAAAGTTATTAGACTTTATTGTGTTTTCCTGAAAAATTAAATTTCCATATATATGCAAGGACCTAGAAAACATATTTCCAAGCATAAATCAAGTAAGTTGTAAGTTATATATGGAATGTATGTTTAATCAAGAAGTTTCAAAATTGCTTTTTCCCTTATTTCAAGTTTAATAAAGGTCAAAGATGGTTATAATAATTAGGCTTAGACATTCATTTTATCGTGTCATCACCTTTTTAGAAACATGGAAATAGGTATTACCCTCTTTTACAATTAGAAAAATGAAAAAAGTAATTGGTGATTTGCTATTCATTACAAATTTCATAATAGGTATGTTGATCTATAATATAATTAAATAAATCAAATATCAGTGCAAAAATTTACATTGTTACTTCTGAATTCTTAGCATGCTAGGAACTGGGGCCAAGGTATGAAGGTAAAAAGAATCTCGCCATTTAGACAAACAGGTTACTGCTAGGTAGAAGCTGTTAATTCTGAGATACTTAAGCAGTGGAGATGTGGAAGCCTACGGCAAGGAGGGCTGAACCTGGGCTTGTCTTTGTTCTGTCTTGTGCCCTCTTCTCTATAGCCACATCCTCTGCCTCTCTTTGCTAAATGCATCTGATAGTGTGCTTTACCTTCTTCCTAGCATTCGTCCTCTGTTCCTCACAATTAGCACTGCCTATCAAGCCTATCCCAGTAAGTGCTGTACTGTGGACCCCAAGCCCACTCAGGCCCAGAGTTGTATTGGAGTCAGGAAAGCATGACTTGCATGAAAAAAAGGAAATGGTCTAGGCAGAGTCCTGTCAGTCCTGGCCTATACACCTACGGAGCCCTCCTGTCTATTTCAGCCCCTCATCAGAATATCCTAAATAAAGCTCTTTTCTGACACATGGCCTTCCAGAGCCTACTTGAATTGCTGACACTTTGCCTTAGTTTTGCTGTTTCTCACATTCCCTTCTGATAAATTGTGCTTATTCAGTTTCTCTGCCCAATGTCCCCCCAGTTCCCTTTCAGGCCTTTCTCAGCATTACCCCTGCATGGCACCCTTATTCCTTGCCTCAGCCCCATTCATCTTCCAGCTCTCTTCTACATCACTTTTGGAAACACAGGCCTCTGAGCCAGGAGGTCATGCCATTGCATTTCCCTCTAACATCTGATGAGCATGTAACCACACTTTGGAAAATAGCCTCTTGGCTTGTCCTCATTCTCCTGACAGTCATCTCTCTGATGGCTGTTTCCTGTGGAGTCATAAATGTGGGGGTGATCAGGAACTGGAAAAGCAGTTTTCACTCAGCTTGGGGCAATGAACTTCAAAGCCTGCTTAGTGTCTCTCTTCAGGCAACAGCTTGTGCTGTCTTAGAGTGTCTGTAGCTGGAAAACTGTAAGGAATCATTTTGATCTCGCCATATAAGAATTACAAACATGAGTATAAATGTGAGCAAAGGAGGCATAAGTTAAAAGTTATTAGCGCACACCACACAAACTGAATCAATTCATCAGACATTAGATGGGGTTTCTTGTTTTGTTTGTTTGTTTTTTGTTTTTTTCGAGACAGGGTTTCTCTATGTAGCCTCGGAGCCTATCCTGGCACTCGCTCTGGAGACCAGGCTGGCCTCCAACTCAGAGATCCGCCTGTCTCTGCCTCCCGAGTGCTGGGAGTAAAGGTGTGGGCCACCAATGCCCGGTGAGGATGGGGTTTCTACAGACTTTATAGCAGCAAGATTATTACATGGTACTCACCACAGTAGTGACAGGAGGCAAGCAGGTGAGAGAGCTGCTGCTCTGGCTATAGAATAAGAAAGGAAGCAGTGTAGTTTACTCAGCAACACTATGACCTGATTGCTAGTGATTGGAGTTGACATACAATATGTTAGCTGTGTAGATGGAGTAGAAGAGAAACCTCTCATTTGGTAGACAGTAGCTTCAGTTTTAATAATAAAGGTAGATTTCAAGTATTTGCAGTATTTAGTAAAAGACAATAAATTACATGACTTTTGATTGTGGAAGTTATGCAGTTTCATATAGAATATGCAAAAGGGCGATGTTATGTTAAGTTCTGGTATTTTTCTGGTATAAATCCTGTGTTCTCGGGAAATTTTCCATTTGGTACTTAAACGTTAATGCTTATTGAGTAGGAAGAGGTTTTCCTTATGAATAAAAAGCAAGAAAACAGCTGACAAAGGTAGAACTCCTATTTTTAAAATATTTTAAAAATATGTATTATTATTTGTGTGTGAGTACACATGCCCACATGATGTGTGTGTCTGGACACATGTTTTACAACACCAGCATGGAGATCAAAGGAAAACTTTGTGACGTCAGTTCTCTCTCCTTTTACTTTACATAGGTTCCAGGGACCAAACACGGCTGCCAGGCTTGCAGTATTAACATCTTTACCTGCTGGGCCATCCCCCTAGCATTTTTTGCTGTTTGGTGCTTTCCAAACATTTTAAACTATGTATTTTTTTAAATGTCATTAATTTTTTTATTTCAGGGCTGTAGGGGAAATGTTAGCCACACCCTCTTGGGGGCTGGCACAGGTGATGCAGGCCACGCACACTGGGGCATGGTCAGAGTGATGTAGCAAGACTTTAAATATGAAGGTTGCATGCAGTGGGGCGCAATTAATGCGTATCTCAAAGGAGTCAGAGCAAGTTTGATGAGCAGATGTTTAATAGGAGAGTACTCATGTGACCGAGTCAGTCCCCTACAACCAGGTGAACCATGGAACAGAGAGAGCTGCATGCGTATGACCCTCATATTTAAAGTCTTGCTATATCACTCTGACCATGCCCCAGTGTGTATGGTCTGTGTCACCTGTGCCAGCCCCCAAGAGGACATGGCTAACATTTCCCCTACACAGGGCTGGAGAGATGACTGTGGTTAAGAGCACAGGCTGCTCTTCCAGAGGACGTGGGTTCAATTCCTAGCACCCACATGGCAGCTAACAACTGTCTGTAACTCCAAGATCTAACACTCTGACACAGACATACATACAGGCAAAACACCAATGCACATAAAATAAAAATAAATTATTTAAAAATTTTTATTTCAATGTGTTAACAATAACAATATATACATGTATGTCTTTTTATATGCTATAAATTTTAAAAGGTTAAAATACTATGTTTTAAATTAATTTTTATTTTTTACATTCACTAGTGTGTATGCACATACATACATATCCCAACCTGCAGGACATCAACCTGGGGCAAGAGAGTCAGGGATAGGGAATGGGGACAAGAGACACAGAAAGAATGACCACTAGACAGGATTCTGATCAAGTGGCAAACTTTACTTTTTTCTCAGGCTAGCTTATAGTCAGGATATGGGGAGGGGCAGAATGGGTTGTTTGTGTACCAGGTGTTAGTATAGGCAGGATATTAGGAAGCCACAAAGAGGATGTTTGGCAGGGTAAAGAGTTCATGAGTAAGAGGTCCAGGAAGGGGTTGCCTAGGTGACTGAGCCTGTGGATGGAGGACTGGGTCAAGTTGTTTCTTTTCTTGAGCTGAGGTTCTAAAGAGCTCTTATGTTAACTATGTGGCCTGCCAAGCATGGCCTAGGATCTCATGCCAAGCCCTGAGATTTGGCTTCCAACACACACATATATCTGAGCATACACATGTCCTGGTGCACTTGTATCAATCAGAAGACAAGTGAGAATCCATTCTGTCCTCCCACCATGTGGGTCCCCAGAAGAAAACTCAGATCATCAGGCTTGGTGGCAAAGCCTTTACCTGCTGAACTATCTTCCTGACCCTCAATTTAGCTTTTTGTTGTTGTTGTTGTTTGCTTGTTTGTTTAGTTTTCTCTAGACAGGGTTTTTCTGTCAATTTAGGTGTTAAAGAGCAAAATTCAGTTCTAGTTATGTGGTGGGTCTTTTTAATGTTTTGGCAGTTCTTTACAATCTAGCATTTAAGCAGAAAACTTACATAGCCTTTACATTACATATTATATAGAATTATATAGCTCTACGTCACCTTTGTGAACAGCTTTCACCAGGCACTTCTGTGGCCTTTCTCTCTGTTTATTATTATTATTATTATTAATTAATGAATTAATTTACTTTTTTGTGATGCTGGGAATGAATCACAGAGTCTCAGATGTGTTAAACAAGTGCTCTGTCATTGAGCTACATCCTTACCCCAGTTGTCTGTTTTAATTTCTGCTCTTAAAAGCATTGACTTAGCCTGTCCATACTCAGTATCTTAAAACGTAGACTCCAATTAAAAAAAACAAACCACCGGTCTAGAACTTAATCTCTCAGGAATGGTGCTGGCCTTCCTAATCTGAGGCAGATACAGTTGCCTGTTTGACAAGGACAAGTGTTTTGGTCCTGGGAAGGACAGCACTTACGCTTTGTCTGCTCTGTTGCAGGTTGGCCAACAGTGAAAAACAAGGCATTCGGACACATGCAGTCTCTGTGTCAGGTAAGGATCTTCAGGCAGAGATCTCAGAGAGAAAGCTGCAGGGTGGATGGTGCAGATGACACTGTTCAGTTCATCTGCTTAGAACATAAAGCATCTTCGTGGATTTACTATCCTGTAGTAAATCCTGTCCATATACTTTATTGTAGATGTTGCCTGTGGCCCTACCATGTTACTCACCATGATACGTAGGGCTTCACATTTTTTTGATGCCATGTTGTGTTTAGAGTGAAAACCTTAACTTTTGAAATTGTTATTATAATTAATCTTTACAGTCCAGCAGGATTTAACAGAATATACTTTGTATTGTGTGTTTGAAGTTCAAAATTGTGATTTTTTTAAAATGGTTTTTATCTTTCACAGTTAACATAATGGTTATTTAATACAGTCAAAGTACTGCATAAGCATTATCTTAACTATTTGTTGGTTGGTGACTTTTTTGTTATGTTTTCAAAGTATATATGCCCCTTTTCCCCTCATCTAAAAATATGAAGGATAGAAGAGTTTTAAGGAGGGACAGAAAAAGGCACCTTCCAAGGGCCCAAGCTGTGTATCTTAACATACATATACCCACATGCACATAATGTCCACATGTGTATATATTACCACATACCATCTGTTCTCAGCTATGCCTGTGAACATAAAGGGTATAGTTCTAAAATAATACCTCTGGTACATTCAATATGTGACAGATGAGACTCAATTCCTCCTGTTTGTTTGTTTGTTTGGAGTCAGTTTTTCTTTTAAGTTTAGTTTTGTATTTTTGCTCAGTTGTTTCTGGATGCTCTTTCGGTGTACAGCATACTAATGTATCTGTTTGTTCTCTTCCTTGTCCACAAACATCCCACAACCCTTTACTCCACAGGTGTTTGTGTTTGTGATACACTCCATGCAGAGTCATTCTGTTAGTGTGCAACACTGTTGTGCTCTGATGGCCTAGAGCCAATAGCTACTTCCTGGTCTAGTACAGAGAAGCTCTTGGTTCTGAATTGGTCTCACTGGACAGTGTCAGGGCGACTACATGTTCTCTGGGACATGTCAATCATTTGAGAGCCTAAACCATGACTTTAGGAAGAAACCCAGACTTCTAAAAGGGTTACTGGGTGTCATCAGGTCTTTATGCAGTTCTTGTTCGGCTTGTGGTGGGTACAGCATTGATACTGTGGACTCATCAGGCCCTCACAGTTTTTAATGTGGTGGAAGGGGGAAAGGCTCACATGCCTTAGTAGGAGTCCAGAGGAAAGAAGCAGCCCCTTAGCCTAAGGCTGAGTCTTTAGTGTGGTCTGTAGGATAGGATAGATGGGTAAGGTTTGAGTGCTACTTAATCATTTAGGCACTGAAATGTATATGCCCTGTGGAAAGGCATCTACAGGTGAAGCTTAGGAACTGGTGACTGTGATTGCCACAATCCCCATAGTTGCCCAGACACGGGAGTGAGCTCAAACTTCCTCTGCTGTTTACCTTTGGGTGTTTTATAGGTCCTAGGCCCTAAGGTTCTAATATTCTCATTCTTCAGGATAGAACCTCACTTTCCTTCAAGTTTGTCAGTGTCAAAGCTCTGCATTTTACTTCCAGAGAGCCCCCTCCCTTTTTGACTCTACCCCTTCCAAAGAAAGAAAAAGTTGGCATTTTGTTTGGCTAGATTTTAGTGAGCACTATTTTGTTCTACTTTGCTTTATGAGCTATGTTCTTTTCTATGAATTACCTCATGAAATCCTGACAGACTGCTGAGATCCTTCCTCTCCACATATAGATGAGGGAACTAAAGCCCAAGAGGTTACAAAATGTGCTGAAGTTATACAGAGAGCAAAAATAAAGTCACTGTGCAAACTAGAGTATCAGTTTCAAACTTCATTTTAATTTCTTAGGGTTCTGCCTTTGTTTTATTCTCCTCAGGTGTCTAAGAAGGAATTGTGTTCTCTTCTCTGAGTTACTTCTTTCAAAAAAAAAAAAATTACGAATAAAAAATTTTGTGCCTACCAGATGGCACTCAGACTCTGTCGAACTCTGTCTAGCCCAGCTGTCCATGCCGTCCCTTGATCTCAGCCTGCCTTTCTACTCCCCACTTTTTCCTCAGTTATGTTGCTTCTCATTCACACTATTTTAGGGATTGTGGTCACTCTCTTCTGTCTAGCTCTGCTGGAGATGTCCCATTATCTTGTTCTGTCTTTCCTTACACAACAATCTTTCTGTTCCTGAAAGCTGACAGGCAGCACTTTAGTTCCTGACCATCCCTACATAGTTCCCTGATCCAGGCTGAGACAAGTGATCAGTGACAGAGCTGGTGTTTTTAGCCCTGTTGATCACACCATCTACTGCTTGCTCCTAGACAAATTCAGATTTGAAAATCGTGTCTTCACAGACACAGTACCCACCTAGCCTGAAGCCTGTGCACAGACTCCCTGGGAATGTTTTTGTTAATGCGATGCCTAGCTGACAGTGCTGTGCTATAACCAGATCCCAAGATTATTTCTAGACTTTATTGCTTGTTTTCCATGTGGAGTGAGATGCTGACTCCACATTAAAATCCTGGTTTTGCTAGGCCTGGGCCTTTTGTATCTACTGCCACAGTGACCTTGCTTTGTATAGGCCAGTGGAGTGGGTTGTGGTCTGTGTGTGCTCACTTTCCTGCTACACCCTGCCTCCTTTACCCATGACACACCTGACCAGGTGGACTGAATGCATTTAACAAATGCTTGTTGTGTGGGGTACCCTAGGTTGGATGTTCTCTAGCATCTTTTTGGCAGGTTTTCCTTTGAAATTTCAACTATTTCTCTATAAAAATGAAATTGACAGAGTTTCACAAAGATACCTACTGGAATAATATTTTTCCCTAGGCATATTGTGGTTTTTATGCCTCTTGTGAGCTTTTAGCCCCGTCTATAAGACCAGTGTCCCAGGCTGTCCACTGGGATCTATGAATATGCCTTGAATGAATATGGCCCTTAGGCTTGAGGTGCTGCTGGAACAGTGTTGGTGTGAGGACATTTACCAGATCATAGAGTAAGTGTTCTTCAAGTGTTTTGAAGACATAACTGTGTTTGATGGTTTTTTTTTTTTTCAGTCAACTCCATGAACATTTATTCAGCAACTTCCCCCCAGTTTGTTTGATGGGTTTTGTTGTTTTGTCTTTTGAATTTTCTAGGAATGAGTAGGACTTGATTGAGCCCCCAAACCTCAAGTGTAAATAGAAATCCATTATGGTTGCCATTCTGTTACTCTGTGGCCCTTGTATGGGATTTGGGCCATGCAAAATCAGACTATAGATTACAATTTTTCTCTTTTATATATCTATAGAAAGGACTGTAGTGGTCCTTTTTATCTGGAAGAAGTTTTTTTTTTTTTTTTTTTTTTAGTTTCTTTCTGTTGAGCTTTCTATACTACTTTGAGATGACTTTTTAAAAAAGTACTATTGCACATGTAAAAAATTTAAAACAGATTATTATTTCATTATGCATAATTCTATCTATATAGGATACTTTTAGGTATATTGAGTTAGTGACTGAAACTTATCCTAACTGCCAAGAAAACATTTTGCAAAATAAATGTTTGTATCAGGCTGCTTCATTTCAAATCCTAGAACATCTCAAATATGCTTGAGTGGTTGTGATCTGTACATGTCTGAGAAGTGCCAGGCTGGGAGTCTGTAATCATCCCTGCATCTCTCTCCCTGTCCACTCTTACATACTGGGTCTATTGTTCATTGATTGCTCTGCTGCTGCTTAGCAAATATAAGTACTTATTTACATGCTTAAGGAATTTTAGTGGCTTGGTCAGGTTCATGCAGCAGTGAGTAATAGAGAGTCTGCTGGAAGCCCAGGCCCTGAATTTTAAGAACTCGTTCTTTTTTCATTGATCATTGTAAAATCTTGATGTGTGCAGGGGAGTAATATTTTAACATGTGACTACATTGTAGAATTTTACCCCATTTAGCAGCAGTAATAAAGTACTGACTTTTCTATTTGAATTCAAAAGTCTGCCCTTTTTCATTTTGAAAGAGCTACTTGTGCCTAATTTTACCATCTAGTTTCCATTGTGACAGTGCCATGCTTTCCAGAGTTATCTATTCTGCTGCCAACCCCCTCCCCCCATACACACTTTGAGATGGGGCCTCATTCTAAATCCTAGGCTTCATTGATTTTACTATATAGCCCAGCCTGGCTTGGAACTCACTGTGATCCTTCTGCCTGAGCCTCCCAAATGTTGGAATTTCAGGCATATACCACATGGCTTTGAATGCTTGATTTAAACACTATTCATAATTTAAAGGTATAGAATGGGGGATCCCTTCCCCTAACTTTAGAATATTGCTAATTAGTATATAAGTTCATTGGAGTCATTGGCACATGCCTTTAATGCCAGTACTTGGGAGGCAAAGACACGTGGATCTCTGAGTTTAAGGCCAGCCTGGTTGACAGATTGAGTTTCAGGACAGCCAGGGCCACTCATAGAAACCCTATCTCGAAATGGAAACAGACAAACAAAAGTACAGGTAGAAGTTTATTTGGGAGCCAGATGTGGTGGCACACATCTACAATCCCAGTTTCTTGGTGGTAGGGGTGGGGGTTGAGACAGGAGGATTGTAAGTTTGAGGCCAGCCTCTGCAAGAAGCCTTAGTGAGGCTGTTTGTTTGTTTAAGCTGGATATGTAACTTAGTAATAGAACACTTACCTGGCATGTATAAGTCCTTATGTTCATTCCCTGGTACTGATGGAGAAAAGTTCATTGTTTTAAATTATATGCTTTATGATGCATTACTGGTGATATGTGCAGAGTGGTAGGCATTCGCTATTATTACAGGAATACTCTTTGAGAACCTGGAAAAAAAAATAGGAATTATTCTAACCATAGTGGTCACAATAAAAATGTTCTGACCTGGCAGACTAATTTAGGAGGAACTATTGACAGGCTTCTCTGTCTCTGGCATCTAGAGCCACTCTGGCTGGTGATAGTGTGCACAGATAAGGACAGGAGTTATGAGAACAACCTACTCACATTGTTTCTTGTTCATTCCCCCATCTTGATAGAATTCAGCCTGATGCTAGTGATATCGGAGGGTGGTGCTTAATCACATTGCTTTCCTCTGTGGTGCCTGAAGAATCTCAAGCACTCAAAGATCATAGAAGCAAAGAAATCAACATAGTAGGTTGAGAAATAGTGTTCTGTGTGAGGGCCAGAGATGAGGACTCCTCCTCCTTCCCCTGGCATTGAACTCTGTGCTTTCATATGTGGGAGATGGTGCCCAGCACTAGATGACCTGAGTCACTTTTCCTGTCAAAAGGCTAAGCAATGAGAACTTCTGTTTTTTTGCAAGAAGTCCTTGTGGATCTGCCTCTTCCGCCTTGTGGGGTTTGGTTCTTGTCTTCCCCAACAATCTTCATACCAGGAGAAAAATGAATCACTATACCAGAGTATTTTAAACAAAAATGCATTTTTGTCTCCACAAAAAGGTAAAAAGTGTATTAGAGTAGGCAGTACAACTTAAGTATTCTTGACTCAACAAACCTTAACCTCCTGACTAAACTGATTAGAACAGTAATTAATGAACTTACTACAGATTGCAAGATGCCTAAGCATCATTTCACTATCAAACAAATCCTGCGGACATGGAAGAACAGGACAAACTTGAAAGGAATCCCACCTGAGAGCTTCTCAGTTGATGATACAGTTAGTAACTGCATAGAAATTATAGGTTATGTTCAGATTGTGTGATTCAAGTTAAGCCATAGAGGTAGATAGATACTATCAAATTCTCATGGTGTGTTTTGCCTTTAAGGAATTTCTTTAAATATTTTATCATGGTATGTTTCAAGTATATGCAAAAGACAGGACAGAATTGTGAAACGATTTCCCACATACTCATCACCCAGATTCAGCAGCCAAAAGTTTACATCCAGTTTCATTTCACCTTTGCCTCCAGCTCTTACATATGCCTGTAATCCTGTTATTCCAAAGAAAATGGTTTTCAAGCTCATTTCCCTCTAAATATAAAAAACGTTTTCAGGTACTCAGTGTTTGCAAATCCCATATTGCCTGTGTTTCTGCTTAGCTTTATCCAGATAAGAGTGAAACAAGACGTCCTTGTTCCGTTTCTTCCCTGCCTTTTCTGTCTTGACAACAGGCCCTCCTGTTGTTTGTAATGCTCTAGTTTTACTTCTATTACTATAATAAAACACTGACTAAAAGCAGTTTAGGGTAAGAAAGGTTTTATTTGGCTTATACTTACACGTTACAGTCCATCACCGAGGGATGTTGAGCAGGAACTCAAGCAGAAACCGTGAAGGATGCTGTCTGCTGGTTTGTTGATGCACATATTCATCTTAACTACATAGCAAGTTATAGGCCATCAGTGTTACATATGAGACCTATCACCAAAAATAAATAAATACATGAAAATTGGCCGGGGGGTTGGGGTCTAACCAGTCTCAAACAAGTCCTCTGTAATGGTCTCTGTGAATGGCTCAACTAGTGTTGGAAACTGTTGATTTGCATACCTTGGCCACAAAGGGGCAGTTTGTAAATTTTATTGCCAATACTTCCTTTATGTGGTTGGAATAATTTACATTGCAAACTCAGAGTTTACCTACTTGAGAAATGGGAAAACAGCTTTTAATACATGTGCCAGTTTGATTTGTTTGTTTTTAGAGACAGGTCTCATTATGTAGTTCTGGCTGTCCTGAGTTCACTACGTAAACTTGTCTGGCCGGCCTGGAGCTCACAGATACCCACCTGACTGTCTCTAGAATGCTGGGATTAAAAGCATGCACCACCACGCCCTGGCTATGGTGGTTAGTTCTGTTTGTCCACCTGCACAATATAGAATCACTTTAAAAGCAAGTCTTATAGAAGGGTTATCTAAACTGGGCATTGGTGGTGCACGCCTTTAATCCTAGCACTAGGAAGGTAGAGGCAGGTTGATCTCTGTGAGTTGGAGGCCAACTTGGCTCCAGAGGGAGTGCCAGGATAGGCTCCAAAGCTACACAGACAAACTCTGTCTCGAAAAAACCAAAAAAAAATAAAAAAAGGATTATCTGTATCAAGTTGGCCTGTGGCATTCTGTGGAAAACTGTCTGAATTATATTCATTGGAGTGAGAAGGTATGCCCATTTTGGGCAGCAACATTTCCTAGATTTGAGTCTTGAATTGGACAGAAATAGAGAAAGGGAGCTAAGCAATATGAGCATGCACAGATTCATTGTGTATTTGCTCTTGACTCTGAATGAGTATTGCCCAGGTGGTTCTTGTCTTAACTTCCTGCAGTGATGGACTGTAACCTGGAATTGTGAGATAAAATAAACCTTTTTCCCTAAATTGCCTTTCATAGGATGTTTTATCACAGTAACAGAAGTGAAACTAGGACAGTATGACATCTCATCCAAACTCCTCCTTTTTCTAACCCCAGCAGGATCCTCTTGAGAGCTCAGTGCATCTTGGCTGGTAGATGTCTCACTTGCTGGCCACTCTTCATGCCAAGGACCCAGTGCTGAGTCTTTGAGCTACTTGCTGTCAGTCTTTGTACCATTCTTGTGGGATCTGTGTCCTTTTATGGCTTAATTAAGCTTGTGCCTCTCTACTGTTCTGTCTGCATCCATCCCTCCCTCTTTGACCCCCCTCTCTCGTTTTGTTTTTTCGGGGGGTGCTTGGGGAGAGGTTTTATTGTTGTTCGGGTTTTTTGTTTTGTTTTGTTTTGTTTTGTTTTGAGACAGGGTTTCTCTGTGACGGCTTTGGCTGTCTTGGAACTCACTTTGTAAACCTGGCTGGCCTTGAACTCAAAAAGTTCCTCCTACCACTGCTGCTGCCGCCACCACCACCCTCTGCCATTCTCTTCAGCCAAATTCAGTGTGTAGCCTGCTTACTACCTCCTCTTAGAAGTTCAACAAGTACCTCATGCCTAGCATGTTATAGTTGAATCCTGGTGCCTGAGCAGAGCTGTGCCTGAGCCTCCACAATTCCCTAAGTGGTTTCCCTCTCTCTATTGGTCCTTTGCCTCTCATTTCAGTTCTGTGCATTGCAGATCCTGATTGTTCCCACCTCCTATACTTCCCTGTTTACTACCTTATTCTCCTTGATTGTTGATGTTCTGGCTGCTCCTTTTGGTTGCTCCCAGGAAGCCTATAAAGTGAGATAGCTGTGATATAATCCTTACCTCCATTTCTTACATCCTTTTTGTCAGACTATCAGGCTTCTTATGTTTTTATTTTTTCACCATACATTCTTAGAGAAGGGTTCTAAGAATTGTGAGTTGAAAACTTAGGTATTTTTTTTTTACACAAATCTAGTTTATTTCATGTTAGCTTTGTTTGTATATTTTTTATTTTTTTGTTTTGCTTGTTTATTATGTTTTTTGACATGGGGTCCTATATAGCCCAGACAGGCCTTCCAAGTTCTGCTTCTGCTGCCTCCAGTGCCTCCATCTCCAAAGCTATGGATTATAAGCATTCATCTCTGTTCCTGGCTTCAGACATCATCTAACACAGTCAGAGCATAATTCTTAAAACCAGGGAATTAATACTGATAGATGCTGTCATCTACAGTCGATACTATTTCATTGCAGTAATGACCTATATAACTCTTCGATCCTGATCCTCCCTCATTCTGCCTCAGTCCATAATCCATTCAGCATCAAATGGAGCATTTTGTTGTCTGGCCAGAGCCATCATGTAGGAAATCTGGCAAGAGCCATCATGTAGGAAGTCCGAAACTGAGAGTGGCTTTTCAGACAAGCACTAAGATGAAATAGTCAGTAACTATCACTGAAATCAAATCATGCCCCTTGAAAAATAGTGCTAGTTTGTACATTTCAGTTCTTCTCCTTTCTCTTCTGTGGGTACTGAGATTATTGTTTTCTTGATGACCAGACTATCTTGACCTTTATTCTCCATGGGCAGGCACAGCAAGTCAAGACTGTTATCAATGGCACCCTGTGCCTCTGTATACTGTCACACTATGTCTGATACATGTTAAAGGCTTTGGTTCTGATGTGTATGCTCTACTGCTATACTGTAGCTACTCTGTATCCTCACTGCTTTACATAGAGGGTGAGTCCCTCCAATAAGTTTTAAGCACTTAGATGGGCAAACAAAAGGATATATGGTGGCAGCTTGCAGCTTCAGTAATTGGTTGTCCTCATCACCAGTTTGTTAAGATCCTCCAGATCATGAGTACTGTTATTGCTCATAAAGCACTTACAGTTTTCTAAGATTTTTTTTTTTTTATGGACAGATGTTAAATGTTCACAAATAGACTGTTCTCAGTCCTTAAGTTATTAGTCTTTGTTTTTTGTTAGTCTTGTTGTGTTTTTCCCCCCTTTTTATTTTGTTGTAGTTGTGTTATTTGTTACTTGACTGGAAGAGCCTCTAGCTGTTTATTATTTGTTCTTTCTGTGTTTAGTGTTAATCCTTAGTAAAAACAAATAATTCTTAAAATCAGTACTAGTAAGAAATAAGGTTTGCCAATGGTCTAATTTCAATTTTGTATTTGTTCTTATACATGTAGCTTTAAAATTAACTGGCTGGGATTTTTTTTTAATTGAAATAATTTATTTCTGTTTTTCTCTTTCTTTTCTTGCCTCTTTGTAAAGGAGTCAATCACTGCCAACATAAAGTTAAGAAAGCTAGGCGCTTTCTCCCTTTGGTCTTCTGTTCCCTTGAACCTCCTCCAACCGGTACTGCACTGCACTGCACTTGCACAGGCTTTCCTGTCAATTAAGGCACCTCACAAAGCTAACTTTAACTAGATGCTTCTAGATTGTCTCAAGCAGTTCAAAGCCATACTGAATATCAGTGTGCTGTTCACTGTCCAGAAGTGATAACTTGGGGGACAGATTTTGTGTCTCATAATTGACACAGTTTACTGTTTCAACTAGCCGATCTGTTGTCCATTTGCTGGCTTTTAAATGCATGACAAGGCAAGAAGTAGCTTCCTGGTGGCATTTCTGTTGTCTTGTTTTCCTACAGGGGTTGTCAAGACCTGTTTCTGGCCTTAGGACTTCGCTAATGTAGCATGTGGGACATGGTCCATATGAGCCCTGGGTATCTGCATTCTGTGTTGTGGGAGGCACATGTTCAGGAATGCAGCATAGATGAGACAGCTGTGCCATTTGGAGAGTTTCTAATAAAGCAGTGATTTTGTTGTTGTAATTACTAAAACAATATTTTTTTCAAAAATGTCTGAAAATTAGTAGTTTTGTATGAATTCAAATGGGAGGCTGAATTGTCATCAGAGCCTTGAGAACTACACTTGCCCTTCATGTTGGTGTGGGCATGGCCTACATCTGTCATGGAGACTTAAATTTACTACCTCATTGAGATATGATTCATGGACATATCTCCTGGTGACCCTTTTACTTACATGGTAATGATGAGATTCTTATCACTTGTTTCTAAAAGACACAAATGGTCCTTAAGGAAAGTAGAAGCCTGTTTAACATTTAACAATGAAAAGGCAATCAAATTACTTTGGTCTAGTGTAGTAGAAAGTAATTAAGCTCTGCTGTTCTCCTGTATAACTGTATACAATCTGCTGGCAGATTAAAATTTGGCTTAATGGGCTTCAACTCCAGTAAAACATACTAGTACAATTTTTGTTATCTTGTGAATGAACCTTGGGGTGGTTTTGTTATTTTCTTAATCTTTGATTTACTTGTCATTTTAATAGTGTGTTTCCCTCTCTTCTCTCCTTCCTTCCTGTCTCTTCTACTCTCTGTTCCCTACTTCTCCTTTCTTTGCATGCCACCTGGATCTGCAGATGAAATTAGTGGGGACGGTAATATTTATTTTCACATTTGTGTTACTGCTGTGAGATTATCATGTGGTGCATGTACAATAACTTAATTTATAAGTGAGGTATTTTAAAGGAAAGACCGTGATCTTTAACAATCATTCAACAGAGATAATTAGGGAAGTACTAACAATAGGAATGATTACTGTTTTTCTCCATATTTGGTAATATTTTAAAATTACATTTAGTGTCAGGGTTCTTGACTGCTTTGTGTTGTTCCTGCACAAAATGTGGTATATTTATTCCAAAAGATTAAGTTTTACAAGTTTAAGTAGAGGGAGGGAAATTTGTACTTTTCCTTATGGTTGAGTGTCAGAATACCTTCAGTGGAGATTATTTTGCCTATGTGTTTTGAGATGGAGATGTAAACCTGCAGAGAGTGAGCTGTCTGCAAAGAGTTTGTAACTAACATAACTCCAGAAAAGGTGTGTTCCTTGTGGAATTTGAAGCCATTGTGGAGCTTTACTTCTGGGGTGCTCTGTGATGTCAGTTATCAGCACCTGCTATGCTTAGTGCTTCCTGTGGTTCTAGACTATCTGCCAGTCCTCCTGCGCCACATTAGCCCCCACAATTCACAGATGGAAGAGACATTAACCAGCAGAGAGACACTAGAGGTGCACCTTGGGCTCCAGGGTTCTCCACTTTCTCATCCTGTCACAAGCTTGCTTACCCTGCCTCCCCAGGAGAAAAAGCTCCAGTGGTCATTGTGAGGATTACTGCAGACGCCTATATAGACAAGCAGTGGTTACCACAAATGGGTGCATTGCAAGCATTAATGTGTACTTTCCTCACATTTAAATTTCCTGGTACTGAGTTAGCCAGAGCAAGGCTATACCCCATCTTACAGGGAGTAGCCGAGTTGTGGTCTTGCCAAATAATCCCAAAATTGTCTGCCAGGTCACAGTTCTGATGAATTTGAGTTCCCTAGAGCAGAATTGTGACCCCAAACACTTATTTTAATAGCCTTAAAGCAGAGGGTTGCCTGATCTTACAAGTATAGTTCCAAATACTTTTTGTTGTTTTATTTTGTCTTTTTGAAACAAGGTCTCTGTTTTATGTAGCCCTGGCTGTCCTGGAACTCTCTTTGTAGACCAAGCTGGCCTAGAATTCACAGAGGATCCACTTGCCTCTTCTTCCAAAATGCTGGAATTAGAGCACCACACCTGATTCCAAACACTTTGAAAGAGTATAAAGCCAAGGCTTTGTGACACAAGTACATGTTGAGACCCACCCGCCTCCTCAGTCTATGTGTGAACAAGGGTTCTGCTGAAGGCTGATGGTGTGACTGCTCACAGTACTGCCCAGCATTTGTCAGCTCAGGCACCTTGCCCCAGTCATTTCAAGTCGAAATGTGAATCCAGCTCCCCCTCCACAGCTGCCTAGGAATCTTGACCATGTAAATCACTTTGTTACCAGTGTTACACTGTTCCACAGTCACTAAAGATACAGACATTCCCTGATTTCTGCTCCTACAGTATGCTCTGTGCGAATCAATCGAACCAATCCATAAAGCAACACACAGCTCTCATAAGTCCCCATATGTTTTGTATAGAACTCGAATAACTTTTTAGGAAATAAATCTTTTCTGTTCTGGGGTTTTTGAGATGAGGTCTCACTCAAACTCTTAAGTGATTCTACTGCCTTAACCAGCTAATTGCTGAGATTTCAGGAGTGAGCCACTATACCTGGCATATACAGGCTCTTGTGAAATGTAGGCAGTATTATTTTCCCAAATCCATATTGATGTTAGTCTGCTATATATAAGCCATTTCCACTTCTTGCCTTCTGAATTGTTTCAAGGTTGGTGTCTCCTGGGGATTTTATGAGCTTGTCTTGGCGGTACTTGAGTTGAGTGGAGACTGACTGAAAGGGTCTGGAGGCAAGAACTCAAGTCCTTAGATAGCCCTCATGAACGGCGGCAACAGGAGTGCCTGCCATTTCTCAATGCCGGTTACCATCGCCTGCTGTCATCATAACTCCATATGTGCATGCTACTCTCTTATACACATGAAGGCATGGCTGTGGCATAGGCAGGTAAACTGATAGGTATAGAGTGCTCTTCTGTGTGTTGTCTGTGCTTCCCTGAACAAGTTTTTTAGGTCCTGGGTATACACTGTCTTCACTATGTTGCCACCAAGTATTCTTCCTCATCGAGTAGCAGATAACTCCGGATCACCTGCTTTGTGCTAGGCACTGTGCTAAGGATACTGAGGAGAAAAGTACACATGGGGACACTGCTCCAGTAGACCCTATTCTGGATAGGTGGGCAAATAGGTGTTAAGGAAGCAAACTAATGAGACACTTAAAGGATTACATTAGGGAATTAAGAACAAGGAAGGGATAATTAGTTTGAGGAAAATTTTGAAGCAAGGCGTGGTAATAGAAACCAAAACTGTGATCTGATCCCATGTGAGCTTTAGGACATAGTAAGACTCAGTTGAGGTCATTGACATTGGTGTCATCTTCTGTTTCACATCCTTCATTCAGACTGTAGACTATAGTTAACTGAGAGGATTGACTTTGGAATGAGCTTACTGTGGTCTTCTACTCTTCAGGATGTTGTGTTGCAGCGGCCTTGGTGCATTCATTTTATGGGGTGGTGTGGTGACTAAGTCTACTACATTTTGAGAAAAAGAAAGCAATTGGCAGAGACCAGTCTGAATGGTGTGTTGCTTCTATAGTCTCAGCTATTGGAGTAGACTCCTCCACTTGGTCATGGTTATTAGAGATGCCTGAGCAGTTCCCTCCACCCTCTCATTTGTTTTTCTTATTATAAGTGCAAAGTAGCGGTCCTGCAAGGTGCCAAATCTCTGAGAACCCAGTAAGGGAGGCAAGAAGGTGTCATTTCAGGTTCATTGTAACTTTGTTTTAGGGACTGTAGAGATGGCTCAGAAATTAATACTGGCTGCTCTTCCAGAGGACAACTTTGATTTCCAGCATCTACATAGTGGTTCACAACCATTTGTAACTACAATTCCAGGTTCTGGTGCCTTTTTCTGGCCTCTATGGGCATCAGACATGTATATGTTATACAGACATACATGCAGGCAAAACATCCACACATGTAACATTTTAAAATTAAATTAAGCTGGGCAGTGGTGGCGTAAACCTTTAATCCCAGCACTCGGGAGGCAGAGGCAGAGGCGGGCAGATCTCTAAGTTTAAAGCCAGCCTGGTCTACAGACAGAGTGTCAGGATAGCCAGGCCTACATAAAGAAACCTTGTCTTGAAAAAAATAAATAAATACAAGTTTTTAAAAAGCTGGGTGTGGTGGTACATGCCATTAATCCCAGCAGAGGTGGATCTACATGAGTTTGAGGCCAGCCTGGTTTACAAAGTGAGTTCCAGGACAGCCAGGGCTACACAGAGAAACACCATCTTAGAAAAACAAAACAAAACTTTGCCTTTAATTCTGTATATACAGTGCTTATAAACATGTGGAAACAGTATATTTACCTGTCATCAAGGATTTAGGAGATTTGATTTGTTGGTGGAAAAAAAAAAAAACCCAGCCAGACTTTTTTTTTTTTAAACTTTTAATCCCTTTTAGGGCTGACTATACATTCAGAGCTACATTCTTTAGAGCAGTGGTTCTCAACCTTCTTAATGCTGCAACCCTTTAATACAGTCCTTCGTGTTGTGGTGACCTCAACCATAAAATTATTTTGCCTCTACTTCACAACTAATTTTGTTATTGTTATGAATTGTAATATAAATATTTGATATGTGACTCCTGTGGGGGTAGTGACCTACAGGTTGAGAACCACAGCTTTAGAGGTTTGGTGGCAGTGTTTATCCTGTTGTAGTCCATGCAGTGGCTAACAACCTCAACACTGGAAAGAGTGCTTCTTAGAGTTCCCTTGACTTGTATGCTATTGATTTCAGTAGTGCACCAAAATAGTATGCTTGTAGCCTCTGGGATTCAGTAGTGTAAGTGTCAAGCCCAGCTCTCTGAGAGCTTTATCAGCAGCTTGGCAAATCCACTCAACTGTCTTCACAGAACTGGTATTGCTCAGCAGTGGCAGTTTTCTCCACATAAGTGTTCTTTTAATTTTCCCAGTATTATCATGGTGGGTTAAGTTGCTGCATTTACAAAAAGGAATTAGTGAAAGCATGAACTTACCCACCTCATCTCAAAAAGAATTCAATTTAATATGCTGTTTGTTTGTTCTTATTCTTTTTATCATATCTTTTGCCTGGGTAAAAAGGCACCAGAAGATAAATTGCTGCAATGTGTGTGTGTTTTTTTGTTTTCTTTTTTAACCCAGAATAAATGCAATAAATCAGCCCAGTATAGTCTCCTCAGAAACTGGGTCACTATTCTCTGAGGAGAAGCTCATACTTGTCCTTGCAGGATAAATGGAGCAAACTGGACTTTGAAGATGCTTATCTCACTTACAAACTATCAGGCCAGTGTGGTTTAGATGTGCACTTGGTAGTGTCAAGGGGGAGCTCTAGGCTAAACAGATGTCTCCTTTGAATTCTATAGTGCTCAGTTCACATCTTCCTGGTTTCACAAGGACTATTAGCCTCTTTGCCTTCTGATAAACAAGTATATGTATTGGTCCACAATGACCCTTTTCTTTCCATAATTACATGTGAGCAAAATTAGAATCCTAGTGTTCTGTGGAGAACATTTGCACAGTGTGGGATTGGGGCACAAAATCCTGCTGTTTGAGATTATGTTGAAGGCCAAGTGGCTAAGGATTTGACTTCGCCCAACCTGTCTATTTTTTCCAGAGACAGATGACTACGCTGAGATCATCGATGAGGAAGACACATACACCATGCCCTCGAGTGAGTAGGCTGCTTCTCACAATGAGAAGCTGTAGAGCACATCTGTCATCTGAGCATCTAACAGAATGGTCTTTCACCTTGTAGATAGAAGTCTGTGTGCCTAGCTTAAGGTCAGAAGTCTGAAATGCAGATACCAGAAATAATTTCATTTAATTAATTGTAGAATTTTTGTGGTCTCATTTTCTGTGATATGATAATGTAGCCTTCGTTGATTATTTTGCCTTTATAGAAAATGAGTATAATTTCGAGTTCAAAGGTACATATGATCACATTGAGTGGTGTATTACTTTAAGTTCAAAAGTGTATTCATACACATTGAGTAGCTTGCTTTTCTCCTTGAATAACCTCATTGACATTCACTAGTAGAGGCTAGCCCTCCCTCTAAGCAGCACACTGGGAGGAGCTTGCAGGGAGCAAGACAGGACAGCACAGCACAGTAACACTTGATGACCTATTCCAATTTGGAAATGTCAACATACTATTTTTTTTCTGTGACCGTGCACCTTATTGGTGGAGGAAAGTCTGCATTCCCCAGACCCTGCCTGGGAGTATATTGTCCCCATATCTTGAATTGGATAAGTCCTTGAATTTTCACTACGGTGTACAAATCAGTCAGTATTAAGTAATTAAACTCCACATCTAGGCCTTAAAAATTAACTTGACCAGGATAACGAGGCAGAGAAACCCTGTCTCAGAAAATTAAAAAAAAAAAAAAAAAAGATGGTGGTGGTGATGATGATGATGATGATGATGATGATGATGATGATGATGATGATAATAATAATAATAATTAACTTGAAGTCCAAATGACCTGATTTTATGTATTTCAAAAGAAGTAGGTTCTGTACTCTTGTGGAATATTTTTCAAGTGTTCTCCTTTGGATTTTCTATGCATTAGGGAGACATTATCAAAATCAAGAGAAAACAGGCGGGCTTCTGAGGCTTGTATTTCCCTGAACATGTCCACCTGCCTTTCAAGAGTCCCTTTAACATTTGTGCAGGAGCTGTGATGTGGTACATAGGTTTGGGTTGCCAATAGCAACTTGGAAAATTAGTTCAACTTGTGTTTGCATTTTGACTAGCCTTCTAGTCATTTCTTCAGACAATCCACATTTGTGTTTTTGGTAAGTATAATAGACTAAAAAATACAAATGTCTCTTATACAGACTTTCCAAAGATGTTTGATTGTTATGTGTGTTTCATTTCTTTTTTTTTTATTTATCTGTGCTTAAAATAATTAAGTAAATATTATTGAAATGTACTTTCCAAGTTTGTTGTTGTTAACCTAAGTGCTACTAGCAATTTCTAAGCAAGGTCTTCCACTTTTTTCTCTCTCTTAATTGCAATACAGAAAGCTATGGAATAGATGAAGGTAACAGGATCCTTTGACATAACTGCATTTGCTTGCAATTGCCACCATGGAGTGATGGGAGTGTTTCAGTTTCAGTTAATATGTTTTCAAACTTGTCATTGGTTTACTCATACTTTATAATCGGTGGAATTATTGGCTAAATCGATTTTAAAGAGGAAGGAACAACTGTCTAAAACTTGGGTGATCTGTCAGGTGTAGTTGTCTGACCCAGGAGTCTGTTAACTTTTGGCTGTTGTGCTGATAATACCACAATTGCTGGATGGGGTGATTCTCATGCATGAAGTAACCCAAGATGGAATAGCTAATCCAACTGAGTTTGGTTTTTCTGTGTTCCTAGCACATACTTTATTCCCATGTGCTCCAGCAGCCTACTTAAAGAACTTGTAACTCATGATTTTGGAACACATACTCTCAAATGTTTGTGCTGGTATATTCAATTCAGAGTTAACTAACTTTGAAATTAGTTTCTAGAACCTGCCTCTTTAAACTCTTTTAGCTCCATAAATAATCTAGAGATAGGATTATAGTGAAGTGGAAAACTCTTAAACTTTTGAAATGTAGTTTACTCATAACAGTTTAATGTTGCTTTCATACTTAACAGATTTTAGTTACTTAAAAAATAATTGCTTTAAATAATTTTATAGCCATCATATTAATACCTAAACCAATAGCAATTATTAAGCATATAATGCAGTATTTAGAGCAATTATTTGGAAAATTATATGATATCAAATAAATCAAAGATTCCTAAGCACATTATGGGCTAAAAAAAAATCTACTTCAGCCAAACTCATTGTTTGGTAGTTCCCCTAATACCATAACTTACTGCTGATAGTCTTTAAGACAATGTTTAAGAGAGTTCCACTCTTTCAAACATTTTTATGTTGATATGCTGCAAATGAAAATGTATTCATGAATGATAATTAGATGAATGTATGTATCATGTTGTGCCCACATTTGGAACTCTGGGCTAGTTTATCTATGTGGGCCATGTTTTGCAGCCAGGGATTATGAGATTCAGAGAGAAAGAATAGAACTTGGACGCTGCATTGGAGAAGGTCAGTTTGGAGACGTACATCAAGGCGTGTACCTGAGCCCAGTAAGTCCTTATGACTGTCAGAAATCAAGACTGATTTTTACTGTTTAAGTGTATAAAGCTGGCATATATAGAATTGTGCAGCAGTTTACCGGTTAGTTTTAGAACTCTTTATTCACCTCAAAAACATGAAATCCATCAGCAGATACAGTTCTTGCTTTCTTGCTACACATCCCTTTCTAGTCTCTGGCAGCCACTTGTCTCCTTTCTGTGTCTCGGTTGCCTCTCAGTTTCCCTGTTGAGGATATTTTATATAATGGAATTATACAGTATGCCGTCTTCTCCCTCTTCATTGCTTTATAATATTCCTTTGCATAGATGTACTTGTTACCTTTTACTTATCCTTTTTAAAAATAATTTATTTTGTGTGTATGAGTGTTTTGCCTGCTTGTATATATGTACACCATGTACTTTACTGGTATCTAAGGAGGTCAAAAGAGGGTGTTAAATCCCCTATAACTAGAGTTAGAGACAGTTGTGAGCTGCCATGTGGGAGCTGATAATAGAAGTGGGTCCTCTAGAAAAGCAGCAAGTGCTATTACCCAGTGAGCCTTGGTTCCAAGCCCCATTTATATATTCTCTGCTCATTGAACATGTAGGTTGTTTTTCATGTTTGCTTATTAAATGCTGCTATGAGCATTGATGTGTGGACCTATTTAACTACCAATTTTCCAAAGCACTCTATTTTATATAATTTCTAGCTAATATGTTTTTGCCAATCTTCACTAGTGTACCTCATGTTTTTCTTTTTCTTTTTAGATTGATGATTTTTTAAAATTATGTTTTAGAATTACAGTCTGTACTGATTGAGGAAACTTTGTTTTGGATGGTTGGGTTTTTGGTTTGTTTGTTTGGTTGGTTGGTTGGTTGGTTGGTTGGTTTTTGTTTTGTTTTTCAAGACAGGGTTCCCTGTGTGGCTTTGGAGCCTGTCCTGGAACTAGCTCTTGTAGACCAGGCTGGCCTCAAACTCACAGAGATCTGCCTGCCTCTGCCTCCCAAATGCTGGGATTAAAGGTGTGTGCCACCATTGCCGGACGAAACTTTTTTAAAATGAATGTTGATGGATGCACAGAGATGCCTGTGAAATAGCATGACAGCACAGGAAATTGACTGTTGTAACATCCTTGGTGTAGGAACTTGAGAAATGCTTTTCCATAGAGCCTCCATAGCTGCCTTTTTTAAATACTCCTTACCCAGACATAAGGGAATGTTCCTTGCTTGTCCTATCATGTAGCTGGAGGTTCTGCTTCTGATGTCTTTCCTCTGTTCTTAAATTGAATTACATGATATATTGTTTACTGCTCTAGTAGGCAGTCTGAACCTGGGAGAGCTGAGCCTAAAAATTAGGTTGACTAAATTTTCATTCAATAGTCAACTTTATTCAGAGTATCAGACAATTTATACTCTGAGGGTTAAGAATCACACAGGTAAGGTGTTCAATCACAAGGATAAGCCACACATGGCAAAAACATGTTTTCCCATAGAGGCACGTGAATAACAACAGCTGATCTAAACTCTTGTCTACTACACCTGGGAGGAGCACAAAAACACATTCCAAGAACAATTCTATGATTTGAAGAAACAGAAGTCATAAGACTTTTCTTATTTTCTTGGAGTTTTCTCACAAGCACTCAAAATTCTCACGCAACTCTATTCTTAGACTGTGTTCTAACACTATATTATACATTTTTCCTACTACTTTTTTCAGTTTCAAAAAAATTATATCTGTATATATTTTCATTGTCTTAACCCTGCCTTTTGAGGGTAAAATACAGTAAAAGGAAGCCTGGGTCATAATTGGGTAGAAGACCTAAGTTCAGATATGGCTCTACCTGACTGAGATGCTAGGAAATGAGGCTCATGAATTTCTTTACTAAATCAAGTGGTTTGCCTTTTCCTTTTATAGCTCCTGATAAGTAAATTTCCAGACTTGTTACTCACCTAGATCACACCACAGAGTTGGTGAACTCCCTCCCCCACACCACCTTTTTTTTTTTTTTTTCTTTTTCTTTTTCTTTTTCTTTTTCATTTCTGTGCTGTCAGAGTTTGGACCTAGTGTCTTGCGCATGGTAGGGAAATGCTATGCTCTTGAGCTACATCCCCAGCCATCATTTTCTTTTTAAAAAATGAATCTATCTCAGGTGTGGCAGTTTTGTGTCCTCAATCTAGTTCATTTCCTAGCACCCACATGGTGACTCACAACTGTCTAGGATGAGATCTTGTGCCCTCTTCTGGCGTCCAGGCATACATGCAGACAGAACACTGTATACATAATAAATAAATAAACAAATAAATAAATCTTTTTTAAAAAAAAATTCAAAAGCTTCATAAAGATGTAGCTCTTAAAAAGCTATGACTAGGGTTTCACCTAAGAGCTGGAGAAGACTATGGAATGCACAGCCTTGACAGTCTTCTCTAAAGGCACTGCGTAGGGTCTGTGCAGAGAGTTGCAAGTTAAGGAATTGGCTTCCGTAATGATGAAAGCTGGCAAGTCCCAAGACCTCAGGTTAGCAAACTCAGAAGAGCTAATGGTGTGATCCAAAGTCCCAAAGTGGAGAAAATAAAGACTAGTTAGTCTTAAGCCCACAAGAAGATAGCAAAAGTAAATATTTCAGTTATCGCTTCTTTTGGGAGTCTTCTTAGTGAAGCCCACACATTGGAAATGGCAGCCCACAGACTCAGTGTTAACTCATTGGTGCCCTATGTGTGGAGGCACACATGTACCATCTTAGCATTTAGGAAACAGGGCAGGGAAGATTGTGAGATCAAAGTAACCCTGTCTGTCTTCTCTCTGTCTCTGTCTCTGTCTGTCTCTGTCTCTCTCTCTCTCTCTCTGTCTCTCTCTCTCTGTCTCTCTCTCTCTCTCTCTCTCTCTCTCTCTCACACACACACACACACAACACACACACACACACACACACACACACACACACACACACACAATTAAACTCATTCAAAACAACCCCATGAAAACATCCAGAAAAATACTGGCTCACACCTTCATGATCAATTAAAAGGGGCACATAAAATTCACCCTTACCATATGCTGTCTAAAGTTCTGTTTAGATCCGGCCACCTTAAAAATAACTGTACCTTCAAGTGGACTAAGGAAGTAAGTGGCTTCACTCTGAGTCTAGGCTCACAGGGAAAGTAAGGACAAAAGGTGTCAGTTGATGGTCAGCATGTCACTGTCATAAAGTCTTAAGGCACAAGGTAAATTAGCTAAGTGCTTGAGAATAGTGAACTGAAGGCTGAATCCTGGTGTCCCAACACTGAAAAGCATGAAACCATTTGTTTTCCTCAGCTGAATTTAGTCCTTGCTGCTTGTGACTGATGGTTTTGGTGACTATGAATTGCCCTGATTCACTTTTTAAGAAGCTACCCTTCTACCAGCATGGCTTGGCACCTACTGTGTCTTCCAACAACTGTTAACTCATGTTCATCATGCACGATGTGGGTCTCACTAGTCTATTCTCAAGAAGGAAATAGCATAGCCCAATGGGAAACCTACAGAGATCACAGACATGCTCAGAGATGGCTGAGGAAACCAGACACAGACCACAGAGGAGACCAGATAGCACAGTTCTCATCACACTTGGCTGTTTTTAGGAAGCAAGGGGTTGTATAAGAATTCAAAGATGGATTCACAGCATCATTATGCTGTGGTCTTTGTCATAACGTGTGCCTCTGCCTGGATTATTAATCCACATTTCATAGGATGATGACAGGAGTTAGGCAGTAGAGACAGTGGGACTGAGGTAACTTGCCTTTGTAAAGTCCTGTCTTCTCCACTTTCCTTTTATCCTCTCTTTTCTGCTTTGCTTAGTGACAGAAAGTGAGGCATATTACAGTAAGGTAAATAAATGGTTATGGCAAATATAGTATCTATGCTCATCCATACTGTGTCTTGATTCACTCAAAGCCACAGACCATTTCTTCCCTTGTGTTCCTTTTGTCTCTTTTCTTTATCTCTTTATCTCTTTTCTTTGAACTTGTTGAAGACAAACTTTGACTTTTAGAACATTTTCTTGGATTTTTTTCCCTGTTCTGTGGATCATGCCTTCCTGGTCTCCTTTACCATTTTCTCTTCTTTCTTTGGCTTTCCCATTGCTGGGGGGGGGGGTGCCAAGTATGGTCCTGACTTGCTGTCTCTTCTAGTGATGCATAGTCCTAAGGAGTGGACTGTCCTAAAGCATCTGGTGCCCCAGCTGTCTCAACAACATCCCAGCTTATCACTGTTAGAGACCATCAACTTCCTATTTCTCTTTCCACATTATTAGTTTCTCTGGTCAAAGTCTGAATTTACTCTATCCTAGCACACCAAAGGCCACCTTTACCCAACCTTGAGAAAAAAAAATCAGATGCCCAGTCCTCCTCCCACCTCCACTGCTGCCCCACTGCCCAGGCTGCTGTAACTTTTCTCCTGGGTTCCACCAGTAGCTACCTATACCACTCTCCATGCCTTTTATATCATCTCTCAGCAGCAGATGGAGCCAGAGTGCCCCTTCCAAACACAAATGGTCAGATCCACAGGTTCAGTTAGGCATTGTGGCTCATGCTTTAACTCTCATGGAGAGGCTGCTGCAGGAGTGCTACTAATTTGAGACTACCCTCAGCCTCTCCCCCACCCTCCCACCCATCCTAGGGTCCCCTGTCTCGGTATTTCTACCCTTACACACACTACTGCTTTTGCCTTGGTCCACCACTCCCACCCACAATACCTATGAGCTGCATGTTCACCATTCTTCAATGTGCCTTCTCCACTTCACTATGACTGGCTCCCTTTTCTAGGGATCTTTGTCTTCCTCTCATCTGTTCAGTGAAGTGGTCCTCATACAGCTGCCACTACTTTGTACCCCATATCCTGCCTGATCTATTCTTGTCTTTTAAATACTGTTCTAACACAACGTGAAATGACTGACTTTACCATTGGTGTTTTTCACTGACCCAAAGCAGGGATCCTTGAATCTGTTTTTCATCGGTGTGCTTTGAGAATCTGGAACATTACCTATTGTGGAATTTCATATGCATGTTCTTTTGCTCTGCGATTTCATGCAGGATATTTTTAGATCTGATTTTATAGTTCTACTTCTAGTTACAAAACAAACAGGTAGGGGTGTGTGTGTGTGTGTGTGTGTGTGTGTGTGTGTGTTGACTAATGCAGAGAACCTTTTTACATGTATGTGTGATTCTATAATTTCCCTGACACAGGAGAATCCAGCTTTGGCTGTTGCAATCAAAACATGTAAAAACTGTACTTCGGACAGCGTGAGAGAGAAGTTCCTTCAAGAAGCCTGTAAGTTCGTTGAAACTTTTGTGGATCTCCTTTTGACTTTTTTGTCTGAATCCAGCTATCTTTGCAAGAAAGATGCTTTCACTTTATAAAACATTATTATTCACCTTGCAAATTAATGTCTACATTTGACAGGTTCCCATAGGCAGACATGTTTGCATGTAGAGGAAGATGGTGCATTCTCTTTATTATTTGCTTCCTATAGAATTCAGCATCTTTGAGCTGGAGTTGGTGCTTGCACATAAGTTGCTCTAACCCAGATCCTGCCAGGCCCCGTGAGTATAGAGGTAACCAAGACAACACAGTTCTATCCTGACAGAGCCCATAAGCTACAGATGAGTCAGGATCATGACTAGCTTCCTACCCTACAGAGTCAGACCGAAACCCAGGAGAGGCTTCCTGTGACAGCTTCCTGGGTGACTTTATCTAGTAGTGATTTTCCCCACCACCCCCAGCCCTCTAGCATAGGTGTGTACATCCCAGTTGTGAGGCTGGCTCAGATGAGCTGTGCGTTGTGGGCCTTCTCTCCTGAAAGGACAGTGGTGGAGAGTAGGATTTTGTCTAATTTGTACATGTCAAGCACACTGATGTTCATTTTCCTCTCATAGGGTTTCTTCATCCTTCCTTCAAGTCCCTGCCTCCTGCCCACTACTGTCACCCACATTCTGTTCCTCTTCAGAGTTCATGATTAAATACATACAAGTATCACATGGGCTTGTTATCTGTCTCTCCCTGTAGATTCTAAGCTTTATGGGGGTGAGGGCCATATACTCATCACTCTGCATAGGGACCATTATAGGGCTTGGCCTGGGAAGGGCAGTCAGCATAGGGCAGAACTTCAGTGCTGGTCAGTACACAAACATTGGTTGGATCTCTTCCACTTTACATTTCATGCCACCAGCCATCTAGTCAGTCACTACAGACCAATTCATGCTGTAATATCATCTATTAACATATCTTTAGTCATATTCTTTAATCCCTGATGTGAAAATAAAAAGAGACGTGGCCAGTGACTTTTGTCTTCAGTACCTAAGCCAAAGAATGACAGACCAGCCAGTCTTCAGACTGCAGTCTTCCTGCCTGCCTTACCTTAGAGAAGGTTTTGTGCATTTTCTCCTTTTCACAAGTGCTAAGCACGTGTTGTGCTGTGATTTTTTTTTTTTTTTTTTTTGGTAGAAATAGCCACGTTAGATTAAGACTGTTTCTTTCTGGCTGGAGAGGTGGCTCAGATGTTAATAGCGCTGGCTGCTCTTCCAGATGTCCTGAGTTCAATTCCCAACAACCACATGGTGACTCACAACCATCTATAGTAAGATCTCTTGTCCTCTTCAGGCGTGCAGGCATACATGCAGGCAGAACACTGTATATATAATAAGTAAATAAATCTTTTTTAAAAAAGAAAAACACTGTTTCTTTCTTTGAGAGGGTTGCCCACTGCTTCTTCAGGGAATGTGACAATGCAGTATTGCTGACTCTCCCAGGCTATAACAGGCTACAAGTAAGATGGGCAAGATGGCCTAGGCCAGGAATACTTAAACTTCAGTTGTGAGCCAGATAGTAAAGATTTTCTTCCCAACTCTCTAGCTCCATCACTGTGCTGCAGAAATACAGATACATAAAAGAATGCACAGGCAGGCAATGTTGCAGTGAGTTTACTTTACAAGCAGGTGGCAGCCCTTGGTCTTTTATCTACTGCCCAATAGATGAATGACAGGCTGAACTTAACCTAGGATTTCTAGTGCAGTGTGATAGTTTCCCTGTAACAGCAAGACCTTCCTCAGCTCATCATTCTATGCTCTGTATTATCTGCACTAATTATTTCAAAGGAAATAAAACCATGATAACGGTGTGATAATCATATAAAACTGGAGGTGACAGCAGATACCTTGGGTACTTGGAGATTTATCACAAGTTGACATAGTGATTAAGCAGTATTATGAATTTAAGAATACAGAATTTAATGTAAGTTCAGATCCAGAGAATCTGACTTCCTCTTCTGGCCTTTCTAGGCAACTACACTCACATGTGCATGTCCACCCATAGATACTTTTGCTGTTATAGTAGCTCCTTACTTGACCGCCCTTTGATTTTGTTGTTTTCCATTTTAGCAGTCTGAAGTCCTGTTTCTATGGCCACTGAACTAGTTGCCTTTAACTGGTTGTACTTGGAGGTTCTTTTAAGGTTCTATAACCTCAAAAGCTTTTGTTATGATGCTATGCTAGAAAGTTGTAGAAATCCTAAATGGTTATGCGCTACACATATGTATACATGTGTGTGAAGTACATTCTTGGTCCTCTTGGGCTCAGTTGGGTGATTAAGCCTTGTGACTTCTGTGAAAATTCACTTGGCATGGGTCCCTCCTGAAAAAAGTGCTAGGCCACAGTAGAACACAGCAGCCAGTCAGCATCTAGTGATTCTCTTTCACATAATTCCTCACTGCTATGTGGGAACTGGTCTTCTTTAGGGCCCCGAGAGATGCCATTTACACTCCAACAAGCAAGATCACAGCTATTTATCTTCAAGTGGAAGTCCCTGTGGTTGCCTGTTGGGGGTAGTCTAGGACACCATCCCCTTTCACCTTATTTTCTCCCAAGAATGGGTTTTATCTTGTGCCCTGATAGTGCCAAGTGCCTTTTTGTGCCAACTTTCACTCATACAACCAGGATTGACCTGTGGCATTGTGCACAGTCTTTATGGATTTAGTATTGTGTGTGAAGTGAGCTAGTCTAAAGGAACTGAAAGGGCTTCAGGAGATTAACTGGAGACCACTTTCCCCCCAGTAACAATGCGTCAGTTTGACCATCCTCACATCGTGAAGCTGATTGGAGTCATTACAGAGAACCCCGTCTGGATAATCATGGAGTTGTGCACGCTTGGAGAGGTACCAAGACCCCAGACTGTCTAGCTGTGGGTGGCAACAGCTTTGTACCTGCTGTGTGATATCCTTCACTTGCATAACACAAACACACAGGTTATATCATTGAGGATTATGTATGTTTTTCAACCAGAAGCTATGCTATAAATGTCTTTTTTTGTTGAACTGGGCCTGGTGGAATACATCTTAGTCCTCCCCTTTCTTGTGAGTTTGAAGAGGGTTGATCACCTGACCCCAGGAATTTGAGGTCAGTCTGGACAATATAGTGTGAGATCCCCATCTTCAGCATAAAATGAAATAAAATCTTCACCATTACATTCCCAGATGGTTCCCTTCTCTGCAGTTTCTTTCCCACCTAAGTATGTTATTAGAACAGGTAGAAGCAGATAACCAGGTGGTTTTCCTTTTGTGGCTTTGCCTGAAGAACTAGCCCAATGGCTTGAGGATGAAAGAATCAGTACCAAATCTAAACAGCTTCTTAATCTTTTTGAGAATTCATTTGTTGTCTTTCAGACTAACCTATTACTCAGTTTCTTTGAAAACTATGAGTAACAGTATCATTGGCCCTGTTTGACATTCTTCAAAACATGTAAACTAGTCAGTCATCACCTCCACCTGGATCAAGGTGGGATGGAAGCTTTCTAGAGAAGCAGATCCTGAGCTCCACCCAGGCTGCTGAGTCAGACGCTTCTAGATGGGGTTTCTTTGTGGAGCCCTGGCTATCCTAGAACTCATTTTTTAGACCCGGCAGACCTCAAACTCAAAAGGATCTGTTTCCCAAGTGCTGGGATTAAAGGCATGTGCCACTACCACCTGGCCTGAGTCAAACTCATTTTCTTTCTCTCCTTTCCTTCTTCCCTTCCTTCCCTTCCTTCCTTCCTTCCTTCCTTCCTTCCTTCCTTCCTTCCTTCCTTCCTTCTTTCCTTCCTTCCTCCCTCCCTCCCTCTCTCCCACCCTCCCTTTCTTTCCTTTTCTTTTTTTCTTTCTTTCATACAGTGTTCTGCATGCATGTATGCCTGTAGGCCAGAAGAGGGCACCAGATCTCATTATAGATGGTTGTGAGCTGCCATGTGGTTGCTGGGAATTGAACTCAGAACCTCTGGAAGAGCAGCCAGTGCTGATAACCTCTGAGCCATCCCTCCAGCCCCTGAGTCAAACTCTTAATTGGGCAGGGAGGTAACCAGCATTCATTTTACATCATCCGTTCCCTACTCTGTGTCCTTTGTGTCAAATCAGATGAAGGGTGATTTAGGGTTTTGGTTTACAGGTTTTATTTCATGCTTTTGGTGTTTTTTGTTTTTTGTTTTGTTTTGTTTTGTTTTGAGGAGTTTGCTAAATGCTTCCCTTTTATTTTCTGAGGTTTTTTTAGAAATTAGGGTGGGTGTTGATAAAATCCTGTATTAGCATGTAGCTGAATGAATGGTGTCAGTGATAAGGACTGGTAAGCCCAGTGGGAGAAACACCCAGTGTGTCACCATTTTAGGTTCTGTATCAAAAACCATGGGTTAGGAAAGAAAGTGGATTCTTCCTCCTGTCTTACCCAAAAACACTCCCTGAAGCACAGCAAGGGGTAGGTGGATGTGCTATGTGCTTGCAGTAGTCACCGCCCTTTCAGTCTCTGGGTATTACTGTTTAGCAGTGCTTTACAGCATACTTTTTTTTCTTTTCCCCAGGCCTGTCCTTTACATGTTTTAGAAATTTGTCTAAAGTCATAAAGATTCTAAGTTTCAAAGGGGTTTCAAATGAATAATAATTGTTTTATTATTTATCAAAGAACAACTAAAATATAATACAATTTAAAATCCATTTAGAGAGCTGGGCATGTTGGTACATATCTTTAATCCTACTCAGGAGACAGAGGCAAGAGGATCTCTATAAGTTGGAGGCCTGCCAGGTCTACACATCTAATTCCAGGCCAACCAGGGTTACAAAATAAGACCCTGTCTCATTAAAGAAATAAAATAAAAAGGCATTTGGGAACCTTCACAGTGTTGCTGAGAATATTTTTTGTGCTCTTATATCTATACTCTGTCTCTAATTACTTCTCTTTTGTCTTGGCCATTATTTCAAAAGCTGAGGTCATTTTTGCAAGTAAGGAAATACAGCTTGGATCTGGCATCTTTGATCCTATATGCCTATCAGCTTAGTACAGCACTCGCGTATCTGGAAAGCAAAAGATTTGTTCACAGGTAAGGCATTCATGAAGCTTCTGCATTGCCTTCTGATGGGGGTGAGCAGTTGTAGAGTGTAGTGACTTTTCTTATCCTTGACAGAAACAATTTGAGGAAGGAAGGACTTGTTTTAGCTCTTAGTTTCAGGGGTTCTGACATCATTGTGGGGAAGGAATGGCAGTAGAAGCAGTTCTGTCTATAGTGTCAGGAACTAGCCTGGAACCAATCAAGCAGGCCTGCCTTAGTGATCTTCTGCCAGTTATGTCCTGTCTCCAAAAAGATCCACAAATTCCCAAAATAGTGCCACCATCAGCTGGGAACCAGGTGTTCAAACACATTTGCCAGTGGTTCCATTTCAGCACTAAATGGTTAACGGGGAGAAGCAAAGAAGGAAGTTACTTTCTGCACCCCATACAAGATGCTTGTATATCATTTGAGCCTGCTGTTCAGTCATTAAAATGTCATGGTGCTGCTGGGTGGTGACACACATCTTTAATACCAAACACTTGGGAGGCAGAAGTGGGCAAATCTCTATGAATTTGAAGCCAGCCTGGTCTGCACACTGAGTTCTAGGTCAGCCAAGGCTACACAAAGAAACCTTGTCTTGAACCCTCTCCCCCTCAAAAAAGGAGAGGAAGAAAAGATCATGATGTTGAGCTAGCCATGGTGCTACATGCATGCCCTTGATCCCAACACTTGAGAGGCAGAGGCAGGCAGATGTCTGTGAGTTCCTTGCCAGCCTGGTCTCCAGAGTGAAACTGTTTTGAGGGAGGTGATTAGAGGGAGACTCAAGGTGTACTTTGTCCTTTCAGAGAGAAGGGCCATAGCTTGTTAGCAGACAAAAGATTTTCATAGGCCAAGCATGGTGCATATACCATGAATCCCAGCACCTGAGAAATTTATGCTAGAGGGGTTCCATGGATTCTAGGCCAGCCCAGACTGCAGTGAGACTGTCTCAGCCTGCTCCCTGCAAGCACTCCGTCTGTCCCTTTTGTATGATACTTTCAGGATAAATGTTCCTTCTCCAAACATAATCCAGAGCCTATACTTACAGAACAGTAAATGTATAGAAGTGGTCCCAAAGCAGACCTGAGAGTTGCAGAATATCTAAATGTTGTGAGTGACGTTTGTTATTCTTCAGAATGTTACTTGGAATGTGCAGCTTTGGGTTGGAGTACAGTGAAAGTCCCTATAATGTGTTTTCTAAGGATCACGGCAGAGTTACTGTTTTGATGTCCAGTATTTACAGCAGACTGCATCATAGAGATTATTCAGAACAAGTGCTTGCAGGGAATTCTGTTGATGGAGATCTCCAGTTATGCTGACCATATATATGTTCACTGTTTTTCAATGCCACCATATCATCACTGTGTGAGTTTATCAAGATGATGAGTATTTTCAGTGTTTGAGAAAATATTTTGCCATTATTCATAAATGCTTCATCAGCTCATTCTTGTAAACATCTAGAAGAAATACATATGAAGTGAAACAATTTATGAATCTCTTCATGTTGTGTATGCCCTGTCTTTAAAATACTTACCTGTGTATTTGTATATAATAATCATAGTTGATTACTGTCCCCAATTTTTCTTTATCAGGGACATTGCTGCTCGGAATGTTCTGGTGTCATCAAATGATTGTGTAAAATTAGGAGACTTTGGATTATCCCGATATATGGAAGACAGTACTTACTATAAAGGTGAGAGACTGGGACAACAACTGGGAAATAGGCTATGAATCATTGGTATTTGGGTTTTGTTTAGGGGAGAGTTGGATTTCTGAAAGGGTCTTATTATGTAAACTGGACTAGTCTCAAATGCGTAATCCTTTTGCTTCATTTGCCTCCCAAATGCTAGAATTATAGGCATACACAAACATACCATTTTTAATGCAGGGTGTGTTATAGTATGTTTTGCTGAAGTCCAAGGCCAGTTTAGTAGAGGAAAGATGGCCTTTTCAGCCAGTGAAACTTTTGGACAATCAATTCAGACCTCACCTCAAAATAACTCAAAACAACCAAGACTTAGTTATAAGGCATACAATAACCCTTTTTTGAGATCTGGAGTTAAGCACAGTCCTGTACACATGCCACCAAAGTGTATTAAAAGGTGAAACTAGTAGAACCAACCACATTGAAATTTACCATGTTTGCTCTGTAAAGGATGAAGGACAAGGTACAGAGCAGGAGAAAATATTTGCTACCCATGCATATGACAAATACTAGTCTCCAGAATATACGAATAACGCTAATTGTAAACAAAGCATTTAAACCCTGAGGAAAAATCTCAGTACACATAGAATGGAGAGACTAGATGGGTGGTAGGTGAGTACACAAAAATTGTTCATGGTCTTAACCACTAGGAAAATGAAAGTTCAAGTCCCCATGAGACAGCACTACACACTCATCAGAATTGTTGAAAGGAAAAAGTAGTGCTGATACCTATTAGAGACATGAATGCAGAGGACTTCATTATTCATAAGTTGCTGAAAATGAAAAAGTGTAGGAGTGATCACACAGCTCCCAGTATGACACAGCATTTTCATCTGAGGTCTTTCTATGCCAGAGGACTTGGTCAGGATGCAGAACATAGCTCTGGCTTTTATTAGTACAGTAACCCCATGCAGTGGTTATGCGCCTTGTTTATTAAGAATAGAAGCCTGTGCATGATTCATTTTATGATTTAACATTTCATCTCTATAAGATGTGTTTATATATTTCCTGGGAGTACAGGCTCTGGGCCAGCTTGAAAGAGCATAATTTTTTCAGCAGGAGTGGAATGTATGTTCTTTACATGGGGCATTTGTAGAGCAAGGGTCCCAACTGCAGGTGAATGTGTTACAGTATACTATGAAGCCTTGGGTGATGGGCTGTGTTGTTACCACCATTCACAGATTCTTCCTCAAATGAAGAGGGGATTGACATGCAAGTGTTCTGTCTCTACCCCAAGCTAGCCACTTCTGAACTGTCAAAGCACCAAGTAAATGTGTCATTCTCTCAAAGAAATAGATGCTTATGGTCAGCTGATGCTTTTTTATTTTGATGCTGAAAATCTTGGCTAACTCTGTTAGGTCCTCAAGCAGCTAACAAAGAAAATTCATTTTCTAAAATTAATCTTCTAGCTTCCAAAGGAAAATTGCCTATTAAATGGATGGCTCCAGAGTCAATCAACTTTCGACGTTTTACCTCAGCTAGTGACGTGTGGATGTTTGGTGAGTATTTTAAAAAATAAATAAGTAAATAAAGTTTGCTGTATTATGCAAAATAAAGCTTGCATCATTTCTTCAGAATGAGCATCTCTTTGGTCAGGTGCTACTGCAGTGTCCTCTGTGATCAGTGTGGTCTCTGTCACTGCCCCTGCTCTTCTCTGCCTTTCCCAGAGAGAACAGCTGCTAGGGTGAGGGAACAGCTGCTCGTTTCCCTTTTCCTGTTCTCTCTCATGCTCTCCTACTGCTCCCAACATGTAGGTTCTTCTGGCTCTGTGAGGCACTGCTGGCCCAGAGCATCAGAAGTCTTTTGCCCTGAAGCCTCCTGTCTGCAAGCTTGGGAGCTGACCCTTCATCTCCTGTGACTTGGCTTTTAAACACACTCCTTCCCCCTTGCTCTGTGGTCTGCTTACAAGCTTTCTATGATTGCAAAGTGATTGACTCTTCTTATGGCATCCAGAACCTTCTTTCCCGATGTTCTTTCTGCCTGGAATGCCTGATTCTTACACCCTCTTCTCCAGCTGGACCCTATCTAACTTAAAATGTCCTTTTCAGGAAGCTTCAGGTTGCAGGTCTCTCTCTGTACTCTGCTTTTCTGTTTGTCACTGATACCTGTGGCTCTTGTGGGAAGTCTTGAGTGAAATTATCTCTGTAAAGTTTGAAACTGCTCTGGAGGGGAAATATACTTAAGATTATTTAACTTCTGTAAGTAAAATTAACTTCACAGATAGCAAATAAGCGTTCTTACTTTTTCTTCTGTCTGAATGCTGTTGGTTTTAATCCATTTAATTGTTTGGTAGTGTTAGTAAGGCTCTGGGTCCAGTTAGTGCAGATGCAAGTTGGACTTGGCAGTGCAGACCACAAGGCTAGATGCTCGTCTTCTCAGGGAACTCTGTGCTTCATTATTTAAATGCCTATTTCTGCACTTTTTGGCATTTTTGGGAATACCTTAAGATTTTAGACTTGGTATTCATCAGGATATTTTTTAATGCAGCTGTACTTTCTGTCGTCATGTGGACTTTGTCAGTTTGAGTTGTATTGTTACTTTCAATGTATGATTGTTTTAATAGAGTGCTTTTGGTAAGAATAAAATCTAAATAGTAAGGAAAAACACAGGCAGTGTTTTTTCATTTTATCATATAAAATAGTGGTGGCATCATAGATTGGATTTGGTTTTTTTGTTTTGGTTTGGTTTGCTTTTTTGTTTATTTGTTTTGTTTTTTTTTTCAAGTATGTAGCACTGGCTGTCCTAGAATTTGCTGACAATACTGTCCTGGGTCCCAGTGAGGAACAGCTCAGTAGCAGCATGTTATTTTTGTAAGGGACTCATTAGAACTTTAATTCTGTGAACTAAATTTGGGGCCAATTTCAGAATCTGGTTCCGGTGAACACATATTATTGCTTGCCTCCTTAGAGGTCAACTTCACTCTGCCCAGTCTGTACCCTCCTCATTTGTAAACTTGTGTTTGAAGATAGATGTAGATGTAAAACTATCATAACTTCCTGGGTGAGACACAGGGATGGCTCCTTAGAACTGGCCTATCCAGAATGTGCAAGAAGTCAGGAGGGTTAGAATACAGAGAGGCATTGGTGGGATGCTAAGAAAAGACCTGTACCCCATCCCCTGTCATTTCTCTGTCTCATGCTACCATTGTTAGTGTCGGTGCTGTTAGGTTTGTTCATTTGTTTGGAAGATAAATTCTTTGGTGAATAAGATGATGTTGGACAGATCCTTGATTCCCAGTGTTAGAGAGTAGGTGCACTTTCAGAGGTCCAGCCATGGCCTTTAGATGAGATGATGTTGTGTAAACAAGATGATAATGCCCATATCCACCTTGCGCTTTCTTGAGCTCAAGACTTAAACCATAGGCTTTCTTTGTTAAGCCTTAGTGACTAGTTAAAATCAGCATGGTCCTACAGTTGGTGGTAGGGCAGCCTTAAAATACACTGGGGTTTTGGTTTTTGTTTTCTGTGGGGTTTTTTGTTCGTTAGTTTTGATTTATTTTGGGTGTTTTGTTTTGTTTTGTTTTGCACTGGTTAAACCAGGAACATATTACAGTAGCTGGTAGGCTGCTAATCCAGAATTTTCAGAAGTAAGCTGCTGAGAAAGTTCTGACTCTTTTATTCTTCCTGCCATATGAACTAGCTGTTGCGATCCTCCTGTGTTTGGGTGCTGACTGAATGCCACCATCTTTTAGGCGGGTTGCCCAGATCTGCCAGCTGCCTGTCTGACCTCTGACTTTCTCTTTGGGTGCTGAGCTCACTGCACTGTTTTCGTTCCCACTCCACAGGTGTGTGTATGTGGGAGATACTGATGCATGGTGTGAAGCCTTTTCAAGGAGTGAAGAACAATGATGTGATCGGTCGAATTGAAAATGGGGAAAGATTACCAATGCCTCCAAATTGTCCTCCCACCCTCTACAGCCTTATGACGAAATGCTGGGCCTATGACCCCAGCAGGCGGCCCAGGTTTACTGAACTTAAAGCTCAGCTCAGGTAGGAGTGGGGTGGTGAGGGTCTGGGGTGGGGGCAGGTTTGCTGCTTCTCCTCCTCTGCAGTCATAGCTCTGAGATGGTTGTCAGTATATCTAAGGTGGAACTGCTTCTTCTGGACACAGATATTTTGGAATTTGATTTGTATGTCTGTTACTTTACTAGAGCTTTTAGTGAATTAGCTCACCAATTCTTCCTGGAGCTCTGATTGTGATTCAGTTCTTTCCCCTAGCTTCTGACTTAGCAGGGCTTTATCAGGCCTGTCACTATTTTGACCCAGCTTACATCTCCAATTTCATCTGACATAACCCCACCTGGTACTTTGTGCACCAGTTACACCTGACTGTTTTATAATTCCCCTGTGTGGCTCATGTTCTTTTCACATGCTGTATTCTTAGTCTCCCTTTGCTACTTGATGTGCTCCTTCCTGTTCAATCTTCAGAATCTAGCTGAAATGTTCCCTCCTCCAATAAACCTCCCTCATCAATCCATCTCCCAAAGAGAGAGCCTTTCCTTTGGTACCTTGGAGAACTTCTGCTGTATATTTAAAATTTCTGTTGTTTTTTCAAGGATTTTGTGCCAGGTGCTAGTAGGCACCAGGTCTCTAGAAGCTAACAGTCCCCTGAAAGCCCACACGGAAACCAGTTTTGTACTATTACCTCAAAGAGGCATCTGCAGACTACCTGATGGCTTGTCTGTGTCCCTAGCATGACTCACCTGATAGTTGTCCTACTCACTTCTGTAGCTTGGTGCTGGGGTTAGGACTGAACACCAAGTAACTGAAAAAGAACTTGGGACTGAACTAGCACTTTGATAAGACTGTGGTTTAATATAATTTGCAGCCATGTACAGATTGACCACACAAATGGCAGTATATTCTCTCTCCTCTTGTTTAGGGGACTTCCCTGAGTTTGGGTTCTTTGTTCACTTGCTATATTTTTTCAAAAACATCTCCAGCTGCCACAGGCTAGAATGTCCAACTAACTACCCTCTCTGCCACTGTTTTAGGCCTTCAGGAGTTCAGTCTTAGAGAAAGGCTCCTTGAGGAGTGTGTGAAGGAGGTCAGGCCCCAGAAGATAAGTAGGCAGTTTATACAGTGAGCCGTGTGTTTGCTAAGCACATTTGAAAGCTCAATAGTCCTGCTGAAGAGATAGTGGCAGCTGGGCTCATTTAATGCAGTGTGTTCCCAACTACTGTAGTGTGACCAACTACTGATCCCCTCAACTCACAGCCCTGGGTATGGTTCCCCACTCTACAACAACTCTATACTGCCTTTCTGAATTTTCTTCCACCTAAACCCTGAGTAACTATTGTTGTCTGTGTTGTCACTGTTACAGCTGCTCTGCTCAGCAGTTGTATTTGTTTGGCTAGTTGTTTTTTGTTCAACTCCTCTTTAATCTTGCAAATTCTGGCCTTCTTTGCTGACTTTACCAGCTTGATGTTCTTGCCTCCTGACTACCCTCTACTTTCCTTACAGACATGATATTCCACGTCCTGTATTTGGACTAGCCAGTTCCCTGCCTCATCTCCTGTGTGCTGTCTGTACTATTCCTCACTGTCTGGCATACTCAAGGGCACTGCCTCTCCCTCCATTTATAGCTTTCAGCTTGCCCTGCTTCTCACAAGTCTCAAATTTCCATGTAAGTTTCCTACAGGACATCATGCTGTCCAAGAAGCAGAGCTGTGCCTTCTCTAAGCCAGTTTCTCCTATGCCCTCAACTTCTTTTCATCTATCTGGCACTAATTGGTTTAGTATGACTTTCTAGGAAAGTAATACTGCTGCTGAAGCACCTTCCACTGGCTTATTTGTCACCTTTTGTGTCCAGGCAAAAGCTGAAAGGATACACTTAGGGCCTGAGAGTATCTTGACCCCTTCCTCACACCAAGGCCACATTTTCTATACACATGAAATGTCTTCTCTACCTGCAGAACTCTTTCTTTTTTTCTTTGCTTCTGACCCTGGCCCTTCTGTGACTTTGCAGCCTGTTCTTCAAGTCCTCATAGCTTTCTTGGGTTAGTCGTGCTCCAGCCAGCTGCACCTGCACCGCTCAGATGCTGGGCATGGGGCACAGATGATGGAGCGCTTTCCTGCCCTCGAGGAGCTCACAGTCTAGTATGTCTCCTTCCTACTAGACTGAGGCTCCTTGAGGACAGGGATCGTCATACTCACCTCCCGCCAAGAGCACAGTGCACATATGCTTCTGCTGTAGCCATGGCTATCTTATACACAGTGAGCACATCTACAGTGGAGTTGCACTTCACCTTTGGAACATTTGTAGTATGGCCAACATAAAACATTTGTAGTGTGTACTTTATTATATATTTTATGGCTTGGGTTTTCCATGAGCAGTGTGCCACAATAATTAAATGAGTTCTGTTATTGAGGTTAGCTTCAATTTTATTACATCCAAAGCTTTACTAAGAAGCAGGTAGCCCTTCACCATACCAAGAAATCAAACATGTTTCCCAAATCTAGCCCCTTGACTGCTTTCAAGCATCATCCATAACTGACATGTGCACTCACTTTGACTGAGAGCTAAGAAAGGGCACCTGCAGGTGTGTGTTAGCCCAAGGCTTAGTAAGGTTTCTTGGCCAGACTTTCTTGAGTGGGCCCCAAGATCCAAGGAAGCTATCCTCATTGTGTCCTTTTCCATGCTCATGGGGTGAACCCATGGAAATGCAAAATGAGATGAGCTGTTGGCATTTCTATAAGGTATGAACAGTTCCTCGATGGCAGTATTTTAACATAGTCAGTAAAATTTCTCATATGGCCCCAGCATTTAGTTGTTGTTTTGTGACTCGCAGATACAATATGCACTAAACATTGGTATTGGAAAATCCTTCTTGTGCCAAAGAACCATAATATATAGCTTTTGGAGCTTCACTCAAAATGAGCATTTCTTAGCAGTGACATCATGGAATAGTGTCTATGCCACATAATAAAGAGCATCTGTGAGTGTGCTTGACTCATAACCAGTTCCTCAAGCTCTTTGTAGATAATGAGAGCAATAGACAAGCAAAACTACCAGTCTAGCTTATAGCTGAACATAGCTGAACAGTGATCACTTCGGTGCATTTTTCACAAATTAGACATGACTGGGAACTAGTGTCCAAAGATTTGCAGTCCAGAGCAGCCCTTCCCTGTTGCTGTGCTAGCAGTGCCTGCTCCTGCTTGCTTTACATGTTCAGGGAATCAATAGGTATATAAGGCTTATAGGTGGTTTCTTTTGCTTAAAGGTTAGTTGTGTGGTCATCTGTGGCATTCCAGGAGTACTGTCCCCTCTCCCATGCCGTTGTCACTGATGTTTGTGAATGATGAATGCACTATTGTTAATTTGCTCACCTTGTTGATGGTGGAAGTTAGGGTACTTTTCAGTTTGGGGCTGAGAGACTAAGCTCACACACACAGCAGTGTTTGAAGAGGAGTCTATGCTGTCAGTTGTATATGCTAACAAGCTTGGGGCTGTACATCTGCTCCCCACAGGTTGACATTCACAGTTTTCAAAGTGAACATACCACTTGCACTGCTCCCAGCAGTGAGCAGAACTTGAGTTTCAGTGACAGTAGCTGTTCTTCAGGTTTTGTTGTTTTTTAACCTTTGGAAACTGTCACCTGTTTCCAAGTAATCCCTGTTCACACAAAGAGGATGTAAGTGGTGTGTAAAGCAATTTACCAGGACCTCTGTATTGTAAAGAGCAAGCACCCACTGAGTAAGGTGGCACGTGTTTTGAGCTGCTGTCTGTTACTGAGCTCTTCAAAAGGAGCATATGTGTTGATATCAAGGGTCTGGCCTCTGTAGTGAACTTCATAGTCACAGCATCAAAAAGTGACAGTTATTGAGCACTTTGTGTTGCCTTAATATTGTGCCATAAGCTGTATTGCTGCCCTTCCTTACGGAGTCAGCATTGTCCCATGAAGGCAGGGTTTAAATGAGCCCATAAGACCCAAGATAAATGATTAACAGGTATTTATTAGGGAAGTACTTACATAATTAATAGTAAGTAACTGCCCTGGTTTTCCTGCTCCTGAAGATTCAGTCTCTGTCCGTCTGGTCCGACTACTGTCCAAGAGAGTGAACCAACCCCTCATGTCTGCACATCTGAAGCCACGCCTCTAGGATGCAGCCACCACTGCAAGTCTAATGGCGAAACATGCTGCCACTACAGTCCCAAATGTTTATAAACTTAAAAGATTAAAACTGTAATTAGGCTGGACAGTGGTGGCTCATGTCTTTAATCCCAGCACTCAGGAGGCAGAAGCAGGCAAATCTCTTGAGTTCTAGGCCAGCCTAGTCTACAGAGTCAGTTACCAGGACAGGGACCAAAGCTACAGGGAAACCCTGTCTCGGGGAGAAAAAAAGGCATGGCAGCATTGCCCACTTTCAGACTATTTGCTATGGGCTGTTTGTTTTCTTGGCAGTCTTAAATGTACTATATTTTCTTTCTCTAGCCCCAGTAATCTCAGACAATGGGGCACAGATGTGGTTGTTGACAAAGTGGCGTCTACAGAAGTAACTTCATGCAGGCTGGGAGCCTACTCTATAGGAATGCTGTATCCAGAGCCTTGGTTCTAGCTTGAGGCCCCTGGGGATTTAGGATTTGAGTTTTTGTTTAGTTTTATGTTGTGACGCTCTGTGCTCAGCTTTATCAGCTCTGGCCTTTTGAAAAATTCTTTTGGTATGGACTACAACATAGCCTGATGGCTGCAGGCAAAAAGTTCCTAAGTTTTTCCATATTGTGTCTTGGTGTTCTAGCTACAAGACACCTCAGGGATTCACTGTGAACTTCATGTGGCCTTCGAGACTGCTGTGCTAGCTAGTTAATTGGGGTGGGAGTTGTAACTGTAGAGGGTGAGGTTGCAAATTTTCAGTAAATACTTAAGGTGTGACAAGTCACTTCATTTTCTTCTAGGAGCAGGATCACAGATACTGCCCCACACTGTTTAAGATGAAATGAGACAGTGTATGCCTTTTATGTGCAGGTGTAGGTACATGCTGTAAACCTGATAGGCGTTAGTAACAGCAAAGTTTTTTCAGATCCAAAGTGAAGGGGTACAGTGCCCTTTGGATGGTATGCTGGAATTTAATTTTAAGGAAAGCTTTCTTGCTACTGATACAACAGCTACACAAATGTCATAAAGCAGTGTTGTAGCCCCTTATGATCCTCCACTTGTCCTTCTTGGCAAGCTTTGAATCTCGTGCTTGTGTTGACTTAATGGTAGAAGGTGCTGTGCAGTTTTAAAATAATTCCTGGTTTCAAAGACAGTGTCTCAGCAACATTTCTTTAATCTTCATGCCTATAGGTTCTTCCTTGGTACCATCATCTGACGGACAGTTACTATCCGAAAGAAAAGTCTGTTGTCTGTGTCCCATTGAGCTCTTCTTATCTCCTCAGTTGCCTGCAGCATATTCAACCTTCCCAGAAATGAAATGTAAAAAGTCCATCCAGATTTATGAGGAATTTCATGCAAAGTTTAAATTGTTTCCTCTAAAAATTATGTATCTTACCTAATTCCTTCTTTCCCTCCATTGAATCTGCCACACCTAAATAGTCACAATGTTTCTCTTCCTGGTTATTTGCCCTTAGAGTGACATTGTGTGTGGTCTGAGGACACTGAGACTTGAATTTCATAGGATCTACCTGAGTACTTCTATAGCTCTAGGCCAGAGCTTCTCACCTTCCTAAGACTGCAACTCTTTACAGTTCCTCATGTTGTGGGGACCTCTCCACACCATAAAATTATTTTATTGTTACTTTATAACTAATTTTGCTGCTGTTATGAATCGTAATGTGAATATCTGACGTGGAAGATAAGCTGATGTACCACCCCCCAAGGGGTTCATGACCCACAGGTTGAGAACCGTTACTCCAGACCAAGTCACAGGTACTGCTTTCTTGGATTTCACAGTTCATCTAAAGGATAGATACTCTTAACCCCTCATTGAAGATCCTGAGGCTTAGAAATCCTGTGACTTGTCTTAGACTAGCCAGTTCCTAAAGGGCAGAATCAAGGTTCACCCTGCTTCACCCTCCAAAAACCCTGTTTTCTTGCCACCTCCACAGTGCACCCATCCTCAAGTTTCCTCATCTCTTCTATATTTATCTCTGCCCTGACCACTACTCATTGCTTGTCCAGTTTGCAGCAGGAGACCTCTGGCCTGATGGAGTGATATCTCAGCTGTGACTTGCTTTTTTGCTATCTACCACTTGAACCCTCCTGTGAACCCCTAGTGAAGTCATCAAACTGATCCTCTGTGGCTTCCATAGTTCTTAACACCATGTACTGAATTTTGTCTCGAGAGTAGTGTTTCTAGATACTCATGTCTCTTCCTCTCTGGAAAGTGAAGTGCTAGGGTCTTTTCTAGATGATTTCTCCTATACTTGAGCTTGACAACAGGGTAGAGAAATTAAATTAGATAGAGAGATGGACAAGTACAGGAATGTAGGAATATGAAAGGAAAAGTCAAGCATATAATTCTAGCACATTTGGGTGGAAACAGGAAGGTTGCGAGTTTGAGGCTTTCCTGGTCTACATGGTGAGAACCTATAAGTGGATGTGGAAGGAGAAGAAAGTCCTGAAGTCTGACCAGAAAAGAGAAATTCGGGCCTGGAGAGATGGCTCAGAGGTTAAGAGCACTGACTGATCTTCCAGAGGTCCTGAATTCAATTCCCAGCAACCACATGATAGCTCACAACCATCCATTATGAGATCTGGTACCCTCTTCTGGTGTGCAGATATACATGGAAGCAGAATGTTGTATACATATTAAATAAATAAAATCTTTAAAAAAAAAAAAAAGAAAAGAGAAATTCTCTTTGGCCAGAGTAGATATGGCCCTCTGAAGCCAGTAAGCATCTCTTTCACTCTCATTTCTCAAATTTGTGTTAACTTCTAGTATTCACTATGGGAACTGTAATATACATCTTTAACATCTCATTGCCTATGTGAAGTTAATTATCGGACTTCATGAAAATGCAGAGGCTGGGCCAGGCAGCAGTGGTGCACACCTTTAATCCCAGCACTTGGGAGACAGAGGCAGGCAGATCTCCATGAGTTCGAGACCAGCCAGGGCTACACAGAGAGACTCTGTCTTGAAAAATAAAAAGGGCAAAAGAAAATACAGTGGCTGGTTTACTACCACCTTAATCCATTATTCTCTGTTATTCATCTATGAGAGAGAGAGAGAGAGAGAGAGAGAGAGAAAGAGAGAGAGAGAGATTTCACTAGCCCCATACTTTACGGTGAGTCCTTTATCCACCCAGCCATCTCTCCCCCATCCCCTGTTGTTTTTTAAAATACATTTTTTCTACATTAGGCAGAGTACCTCAGCCAGTGTAGGAACTTTCCATGTAACCCTGGAGACCTGAATTCAATCCTGGAGTCCATGTAAAGGTAGAAGGGGTAGACCAGCTCCATAGAATTGGCCTGGATTTCACGTATGTTTCATGGCATACTTGCCCACATATAACATCATTCATATATATATATATATATATATATATATATATATATATATATATATATATATATATAGTATTGAAAATCTCCTAAGGATGTTTTTCTGTATCATTTCTCTCTCATCTCCTTTGTAGATTCCAGTTATGAGTTATTTGGGTTGATTTGTTTTGCTTACTTGTTTGTGAGTTTTGCTTTTGAGATAAGGCAGAACTCACTATGGGATCCTGAACTCAAAGAGATCCTCCTGCCTGCTTTAGCCTCCCAAGTGTTATAGACCTGACTCATCACAAACGGCTGAACCTTTTGATGGTGTCCTCAGGTTCCAGCCCCAACAACTCTCCTGCTGTTAGTGGTCTTCTCTTCTTCCTTCCTCTCCTCTGTTCTTTTTTCTCTGTCTTTCAGTTTGTAATTTCTTCAAGTTCCCTAACTCCTGTCATTTCTATCCTACCAATCATCTTCTCCTGTTGAGATTTTATCTCAGATACTGTGTCTTCCACTTGCAGAATTACTGCTTGACTTTCTCACATTTCCTATTATTTCATTTTTAAAATCTTAACAATTTTTCTGTTACATCCTTGAGCTTCTTTAGAATCATTATCTACTGATTAGAACATTTGAGTTCTCTTTTGAGTCCACTTCCCTCAATTTCTTGAAGTTTTTTTATGTTTTTTCTCCTTAAAATGGGTCATAGTGCTGGAGAGATGGTAAGGTACTTGTATGAATATGAGGGACAGGATTTGGAACTCCAGACCCAAATAAGTATTGGTCACCTCAGTAACCAACATACAAGAGGGAAACAAGATCCCCAGAACAAGCAAGCTATGTGAACCAGCAAGCTCTGGGTTCAAGAAACGCTGCCATACTAGGTAAGGAGCCATTGAGGAAGAAACTGTCAATCTCTGGCCTCTGCATGCATTCTAGTACACACATACACTACATATACACATATATGCCAAAAAGATGTAGGAGGGAGGGAGGGTGTGTGTGTGTGTGTGTGTGTGTGTGTGTGTGATTTTCATGTTTACTCTAGATTAATTACATTCTGAACATTATGACTAACAGACTGTGGAAATTCTAGATTCAGTTACATTCCTCTTATGGATGCTTAGAATGTATTAGAACACATTACCTTGGCTGATCTCGCATTACCAACTTTCCCTATGAGTGAGAACGTCACAGATCAGGTCTCTTGCTCTTTCAGCCCCTACTGTACTGCTTGGAGTGTACATAGATAGTTCTAGGGTCTGTCAGAGATATTAGCAAATTTCTACTCAGAAACCGATTTTCCACCTTTTTTCTTTCTGAGATTCCCTCTCCATTTTCAATCAGCTGTTTGTTTCAAATTCAGTCCCCTGGTTCTTCAAGCCAGGAGGAATCAGATCTACCTTCTAGCTGTCTAACATGAAAAACTAGGGTCTACTCAGCTGTTGATGTCAGCCCCTTGCCACTGCTGGCTGTTCTGAGCCAGCACATGGATGGAACCAGAGTTCCAGTGCAATAATCTGGGTCCTTGAAAAGCTTTCAGATACACCCGAAACCAGGAGGACACTGTGCCAAATAAGATAGTAATAGGAATGGTTTTCTTTAAGATAATTAATAATAATAATCATAATAGGGCTAGAGACGTGGCTCAGCAGCTAAGAGCACTGTCTGCTCTTTCAGAAACCAAAGTTCAATTCTCAGCATCCACATAACTGTGTATTTCTAATTCCAATTAATCTGACATCCTCTTTTAGCCTCCACAGGTACACACATGGTAAAACAGGCATACTTACAGACAAAATGCCCATACACATAAAATAATAAAAGAATTTTAATTAGCAAAAAACAATCTTGAGATGGTTAATACAGCAAGCGAACAGCAGAGCCTGTTTCCCATAGTTTAAGTTATGGCATTAGGGAGGAGATGGTTACCAGGTGCCAGCACTGCTAGAGCAGTCTGTTAGCTCTTACAAGCCCAGCTCCAGCTATAGACTTGTTTCCTGCAAGGACACCCCCGGTTTGTAGAAAGGTCAAATCCATTCCTTTGTGGTGAGGCAATGTTTAGTAACTGTAAGAGATCATGTTTCAGAACTGCTGTTCCTGTGAACTTGTCAGAGCAAGCCCTTCCCTCTAAACCTTCCCTTCAGATTTTCTGCTTTTCTTTCTCTGGGTATTTTCCAGACCCACTTAAATAACTACAGATCAGACTGAATTTGTATCCAAAGCAAATGTTGTGATCCCAACTCTTTGGTGATTAGAATTCAATCCTTTAAAAAAAAAAAAAAACTGTCCCCATATTAAATAAAGCAAACTTTTTCTTATCTTTAAAAATAAATGTTTTATAATTGACAAAGGAAGAGTTTGTACCACAGTAACCCATAGCAACCCATCAGATAGGCACTACAGAGATGAAATCGGGCCAGGAATGGCACATGTGAGGCCTTGGGTTCTATCTCCAGCACCACAAAAGAGTGAAAGAGAACTGTAAAAGTTCCTTTTCTAGTGGCTTTAAGCAAGGAGGAACGTGGAACCATTTTGGATTTGTGTTTTCATTTTTCACTCTTGTGTTTCTCCATCATGGTACTCTTCTTAATTGTGTATGATGGAAGAGCTTGTAGAGAGACTAGCTCCCCACTGTTGCCTTTTCCTTTGGGGAAGCCAAGAAATTTGAACCCCTGCCACCAACACTGGGAGGCCTTCAACATTTATGAAACATCCTTGACTAGAGAGTTGACTTGTCCTGGAAACAAGGACCTAGCAGACCACTTCATTGTTCTGCATCTATTTGGTTGCTCCAGAAAGTGAAGTTAGAAGATTCCTTTGCTTGCCTGTCATTGGGGTTGGGAGAGCCAAAGAAGAAAGTCAGAACAGTTATAATCTCTGTGGTCTTGACAATGAGTTGACTGCTTTGGTGACTTTTTTTCTCAAGTGAGGAAAACACAAAATAAATTTAATATTAAGTAAAATTCTCCTTTGCCTTTTCAGCATTCTTTTCCTAGCTGTAGTCCCCAAATAAACAGGCATACTCATCAAGTTTTCTAAGTGACAAGTCTCAGCTTTTCTTGTTCCATCCATTTGCAAATTAACAACTTGTAAACCTCCATCCAGGAAAAACCATGGGCTCATTGCCCATGTACATTAGGCAGCTAAAAGCTTTCCAGTGGAATATTGTGAGTTTGGGAAAATATGCTGCAGTTTGACCTCCATGACCCTACACGTCCTCCTTTGCCTTGACTCTTAACAGCTGCAGAGAGTGACTCTGTAGGGGCCCCATCTGTGGACTGGCCACCAATGTCAAACAGATCTTTAGGGTTTATTTATATTCCTGGCTTCTCTGAACAACAAGTTATGGATTCTCAGGAGCATTTGACATGCTATTTCTGGTATGAGAGTGAATGTTGAAATGGAAGGAACAGCTTCTCAGTGATCTTTGCACTCTTTGAGACAGAAGTCTGGTGTGCTTGATCACACATTGGAGCCTCACTAGGGTTCAGATGCTCTTTAGTTGCCCAGGAGGGCTTAACCCATGCCGGACAACATGGAAAGCTCACACTGTATGGTCAAGTGCTGAAAGGAAGATTCAGTCAGTACTTTCAAGGTGATCAGAGAAAGGGATAGTTACTGTAGGCAGAAGATAGAGGCTGAGAACATCCTTATAGCAAAGTACCTCATAGCACCTATCTGTGTGAGGTCTCAGCAGATGTGTTGACAGAAGATCAGGTAACCTATTTCATAAAGCATGTAACTTCAAAAGCCATAGGAACTTTGCATTGCTTGAAAGAAAGGTCCCACTTAGCCTTCTTGCTGCCTGCCTATATTTTCCTCTGGTTCAAGAAATAGAAGAAAGGACTGTAATTTTTTTTGTTGTTGTTGTTAAATTTTTTGCCTTGATTTTGTTGGGCTTTTTGGATTTTTTAAGCTGTAAAGTGTCAGATCTGTTATCTGGTGTTGGTGAAAGAGAACAGGGTTCTGGAGGTCTTACTAAAATGTGCTCCTTCCTCTCTGGTTTCAAACTGGACCCCCATCACATCGGCCACCTCTAAGAAAGTGGTGTCTAACCAGCTGTGAACCCAGGTCAGTGCCCCCTTTCCCAGACAATGACCTACTCTATACAGGTCTCCACTCATCTCTACATATGTCCTCCCTTAGCCTTGGGGAAGCTGTTATCTGGGAACCTAAGTTGAACTACCCATGTTCTCACTGGGGAACTCATGTAGCTCAGTGAAGCTGTACTAGCTTTTGCTGAGGTCACGTGTTCTGAGTGTGGTAGTGCATTCATTCAAAGGTGCCTGTCAATGGTTGTGCAGCAGGCCTGTCAAAGTTGATTGCCAATTTAGAGATAGGAATGTGGGTGAATTTGCCAAGATATGGTTGCCCTTTTATACTTCAAAATTTTAAGATAGGTGTGGTGTGTGTGTGTGTGTGTGTGTGTGTGTGTGTGTGTGTGTGTGTGTGTGTGTGTGTGTGTGTGTGTGTTCTTCTTGGAGGAAGGATTGGTCTCATGACTGAAACTTTTTTAAAGAGGCAGTGGGTCTTTTGTTTGAGAACAGCCCTTTTTCTTTGAGGAGACAACCTTCCTTAACATGCAGTGATGGCCTACTGACTCAAGGCCAGCTATGGAATGATTGTCTGTCTGTTCCTGATTCGGGAGGTGACTGAGAGGAGCAGGCTCCAGCCTCTAGCCGGCAGGAATGTCTTTTTAAACAGTCAGGCAGATTCCCAGATTAGAAGGAGTCTGTGCAGCTGATGTCACTATTTCCTGAGTAATTCTGGGTGGTTATTTACTGTATCTGGCTGCCAAGGGCCAGAATCTGTGAATGAGCCTCATTATTAGGACTCCAGGTTTCAGGCATGGAGGAAAGAACCGCTTGTTGCCACACTTAAGACCAAGATTTCAAATACCTGCCGCCTACCAAGCCCAAAGGAGGCGGTGGGGAGTAGGGGGTCTGGCCACGCTCTCTGGGCTGCATTCTGAGGAATTTATAGGATGGCACACAGCCAGGACTGAGACACCGCCCGAATTGCCACGGAGGCCGCTGTGCAGCCTGGTGGTGGTAAGTGGAGCATTTCTGGCTTAGAGCAGGCAGTGCTTTAGAAGCACCTGTAAGTACTGTTGCAGTTTTCCTTGTTTTCTTGGTGTAAAAGCTAGTGTGCTATTGTACTAAGCTAGTGGGGAGATCTTGGCCCCTTGTGAGTTGATCACCATGTGCTGGTGAGTTGGAGCTATATGGGACTCTGCTTTCAAGCAGTCTGCCAGAGATATGTAGCTGCTTGATACAGGAGTGCTTGGGATCTCGCGGGGTCCTTGTGTTCTGTACAGAAGAAACTCCAGTGTGCATACAGTTCATCTTGCTTGACCTTTGTTTCACCAGGGCCTTTTTCTTACTAGCTGTCTTTCTTAACCTATGGGTGTTTTTAAAGTGCACTTGCCAGTTGATACCATGGCTATTCTAGAATCCCTTTGTGTAGGGCTAGAAACCCGGTACTCTTGTGTATATAGGCTCCTTTCTCTGTGACTGTCTTCTGCTGGGAATAACTGGTATCCCATAGATGAATGGGGCGGGTGATTGGCTGTCAGTTACCCCTAACATAGTGTGTTGTTTCTCCAGCACAATCTTGGAGGAAGAGAAGGTGCAGCAAGAAGAACGGATGAGGATGGAGTCCAGAAGACAGGCGACCGTATCCTGGGACTCTGGAGGGTCTGATGAAGCACCACCCAAGGTAGCTGACACCCCTGCCACAGCTTTGAGAGTCCTTTTGACCTAAATCCTCTTGAACTGCACTCTGTGGAGTATATACTGTTGTCTGTATGACCAGCCCCTAAGTCATTGGAGGCACTGTAATATATTCACCCTCCTTTCTAATAGAATTATTCAATGTGCAACTCGCCCTGTAGAAACTGGGAAAGCCAATGGCTATGAGAGACTTGATGTGAAATTACCCTTCCCTCCTTGTGGTGCTCTCAGGAGGTTTAGTTGGGACTTACTTTCTCTTGTTGGCAAGAAAATTAGAGATTTCCCAGTCAGTGAGGTCTAAAACACCAGACTAGGCCACAAACACTAAGTGTTTGCTTTATTTTCAAATAAGCACACTTCTACCCTTTTGCTTTGGTTTTGCAGAAGTAGTGCTTCTGGGTTATGGCTGCTGCTTCTAGGTGTTGGAGGGGACACTGCATTTGTTCTCAAACCTTTGTCATACTTGGCATGACAGGGCACTTACTTCTCTTGCTGTTGTCTCTGGGTTTTCTCTCTTCTCCAACCTGGGAAGGAAAGCCACTGCCTTTCTACAATAACTGGACAGTATTTGGGACCCAGATGGCCTTTGTCACTTTGCACACAGTAAAAAGTCTTCACTTCCCTTTGATTTTGGATGGGATAGGCTCTTCATGCACCAATTTGAATAAATAATCCAATTCAGTCCTTTTTCTGAAAAGAAAAAAAGCAACGGGTTTTTTATTGTTTGTTTTTGTTTTCAAGACAGGTTTCTCTGTATTGCTTTGGACCTGTCCTGGAACTTGCTCTGTAGACCAGGCTGGCTTCAAACTCACAAAGATCTGCCTGCCTTTGCCTCCTGAGTGCTGCAATTAAAGGCATGCGCCACCAACGCCCATTGTTCCCTGCTAAATGATATATTTGGTTAGCTAAAAATGGTTTGACACCATTTTATTTTCCTTTGAAAAGTAGGAGTCTGGTAACACAGGAACTGTGTGAGTATTATACTAATGTTTTATCATGGTGTCTGAAATCCTGTGGTAGTCCTTGTTGAGCTGTAAAGTAGTGAATGAAGCTGGCACTCCCTGGAAATGAACCTAGGTGAAGTGTGAGCATAGGTGATGAACTCAGCTCAGTGTACAAGGACCCTCATCAGCCCAGTTCTTCCCAGAGGATGATACCCACCACCTGAGGGAGTGATACTCTGAGACATTGTAGAATCAGATGTTCCCAGTTGAACAAGAACAACAAAATAATTTCCTTCTCTACAGAAAAGATACCAGCAGTTCATCTCAAAACTTATGGCCCTCCATGGGCTGTTTACCATTTGTCTGGTTTTTGGGGGGTTTTTTGGTTTGTTTTGCCTTAATTTGATTTGGGGGATTTTTGTCTTTTGCATCTCACCTCAGCCTCCTGATTTCCCGCTTTAATCCTGTGACACCTGCAAAGCAGTCCCATATTGGAAGGCGAGAGAAATCTCATCACTTAATTCTCAGGCCTGGGGTCAAGCAAGTCTCTTCATCTGAGGCTTGACTGTTAACAGACAATGACAGGGTGCATTATGCTAAACCTCACTCTCTTAGTTTATAGGACAGAAGTGTTAGTACTCCTGCCTCTTGGAGATAGTGTTGGAAATGCACCAGGTGGCACTTCTCTAAGTTAAGATTAGCTCGGCCGCAGAGTCCAGACTGTCAGTGCCTAGGTATCTTTAACTTTTCAGAGTCTCTGTTGGGTCTTTAGTTTTTTTGTTTTTTTTGTTTTGTTTCAAGACAGAGTTTTCTCTGTGTAACAGCCTTGGCTGTCCTGGAACTCATTCTATAGACCAGGCTGGCCTTGAACTCACAGATACCTGCCTGCCTCTGCCTTCCCCCTACTCCCCCATTGCTGGGATTAAAGGCATGTCCCACCACTGTCCAGCTGTGTTGGGTTTTAATAATTTCATTTTGACAGATTTATTTTAAATTAGGCTCATGTGGTTTGGCTTCTTTTGGATCTCAAGTAAAAAGACTATCCTTCCTGTGTGTATGATGTTCTCCCACTGGTGATGTTTCCAAATTCACATTCAGAGGCATTCTTCAGGACCTGACAACCACCCCCCCCCCCATTTCTTTGTTTAAAGCAGAGGTCAGTAAATGCTTTCTGATCCAGTTCATTGCACTTTTATTGGAACACAGCTTCACACACTCTTGTGACCATTGTATACACTTTTGAGGCCAAAGCTGAGCTCCTAGTCACACCAAGAGTTACTTCCTGTTTTACTGCTTTGACAGTGGCATAAGTGGGACTATTATTGTCACCAAATTTCACCAGTGAACACCATATCCACCCCTACCACCACACTCATCCACTAAGAAAACTCACAGCTTATCTGCAGAATAGCCCTGATAAAGTGGTGCAGTGTTGAATGAAGGCCTATTTAACATGCACAAGAGGAACATGTTATTCAGATTGGGGGATTCAGTGGACATTTTCTCAAAAAGTAAAGGGAATAAAGCCCTCACTTCAGTGAAAACTATTCCTAAAACTCGAATTTTCAAGCAAAAATTGTAATTTTGAGTAACTTAGCAACTTGATCATGATAATTTCCAGATTGATAGGCTGTTTTGGAGGTATCACAGCAACATTAACATGTGATTGTTAGATGTTGTGTGTTAACTTCCTGGGAGATACAGACATCTGTTCACTCCAGAGAGGGCTTCAATGGTCAAGTACAGCTTGTTAGACCAGGTGATGTATTGGTCTTAGAGAGCATGGGGAGAGGCTGCTTACGGGAGCATGGGTGACCCTGAAACAGCTGTGTGCCAAATCCCACACCATCATGGAAGCTTCAGGTTGGAGCTCCCCTAACTTCAGTCAACCTTCCACACTATATTCTCTAAGGCCATGTGCAGCTGGAGCTCAGTTATATATACCTGGCAGGGAGGTGCAGAGGGAGTGGCTGGTATCTCAGGTAAGAGTCTATGATTCTCCTCAACCCATTGTATGAGGGTATATCACAAGTAGGACCTTAAAGAGCTCTTGCAAGTAGTCACAGCTGCCCTGATGAAGGTGACTGCTTGCTTAGAGGACAGTGTCTCACAATTGAATTATGTCTTGCCTTCTATAATGTATCACACTGAGATGGTCTACATAACTTAGTGAACTTAGTCTTTTCTAGATGGCTTGGTAGATGTTACCGGATCACACATGAGTAAATAGTGCTTCGAAGATAGAAGATAGAAGCAAGGTGTGGTGGCTCATGACTGCCATCCCACATCCCAGGGCTAATGTAGAAGATAATTATATATTGAGACCCTGTCTCAAAAAAATTAACAACAAAAAATGCAGGCCAGAGTTGTGGATTTTAATAAAGCAGATTAGTGATAAGGTTGAAGTTACACACTGGTCCTTGGCTTTAAGACACATTCATTTGGGCTGGAGAGATGACTCAGCAGTTAAGAGCACTGGCTGCTCTTGCAGAGGTCCTGAGTTCAACTCCCAGCAACCATATAGTGGCTTACAACTATCTGTAATGAGGATCTGGTGCCCTCCTCTGGCGTGCAGGCATACATGCATACAGAACACTGTATACATAATAAATAATAGATCTTTCAAAAAAAAGAAAGAAAGATTCATTTAGTGATTTGAGGTGTGGCATTAGGAAACAGTATCCACTATTGTGCTGAAAAACTTGGGTGGGAGGTTTTTCTCCCTGGGGATGTATTGCTCAGTGGCAAAGCACATGCCTGACATGGGTGGCCTAGGTTCCATCTCCAGAATACATTTCTTGTCGCTGTGTAAGATTTGTTTTTCTTTGTAACAGTGTTAATATGCACAATTGAGTTGGTCCTGCCTCACTGCCTAGAATCACCCCTCAGGCTTCCATTTTATGACAGTAATTGTGGCCAGCAGAACTCTTCACAGGGTCCTACATACTCTTTAGGGAAGGTACCAGCCAGTGTCTCACCTGTAGCTTTGATCATCACCTTTATCTTCAGAGTTCAAAAATCCTCTAACTTCTGTGTTTTGATATGTGGTAACCCAAGTTAACTTGAATTAGGTAATAAAGAGATCCTGCTGATCCACAGTGCATAGTCAGTGACACTGTCCTATCTTCACCTAGCTGTCAGGAGCACAAGGTATAAGTGGGAGTTGGTACATACAGGATGTGACTCATGCTGAATAGATGGCTCAGGAGTTAAAAGCACTGCTTTTGCAAAGGACCTGGGTTTGATTCTCAGCAGCCAGTTGGCTGCTCACATCATCGATAATTCTAGCCCAGGGGATCTGATGTCCCCTGCTTACCCACAAGGACACCAGACATGCACATGGTACATATGCATATATGCAGGCAAAACATTCATATACATAAAATAAATCCAAAAATAATTTAAAAGAATGTGATTCATTGTGTGATGTTTAGTAGAGGTTTTGCCTTGTTCAGGTTGATTTTTTTCCTGTTATTTTTTATTTGGTGATATATTGGCATAAATGTATTTGTTAAAAGTAGAATTGTGACATGGAAGATTTGGGGTTTCCAGTATTGTCAACTTGGTGAGCCTTTTTGCAGCTCTTGACTGTTCTGAGCCTATTTAAAATAGAGAGTAGGATGGTGATACGGCTTTACAGCATTGTTGGTAGAATGATCCATTCAGTGTGTACAGTTTACACTGCATGAGCCACAAGTTTTTCCATGTATTTTTCCATGCCACTTTCTTCTTTTAAATGGGTACTATCATATGGCTGTTGCCCCCATCTTGGCTTTAGGGCCTATCCCACATAATTAATGCACTATATCATTCTTTTAATTACCACATTCCTGGGCTGTTTATTTTGTTTATCCACTCATCAGTTGGTAGATATTGTTCCCCCTTTTTGGCTGTTATGAGCAGTGTTCTTAAGACATATGTGTTGTTGTGTGGGCTTAAATCCTCATTTCTCTGGTGGTTTTGATGACATTATGGTAATTCTATGTTTCTTTTTCTCGGGATCAGCCTAGCATTCTGCATATCAGCTGCTCCATTTTATGTTCCCAGCCCAGTCCATTAGCCTAGTCCCTCCACTGTTAGCCTTGCTTTTATTGTGTCTTCTATATTACTCTCCTGGAGGTCATCATACAATCACTCATTGTGGTTTGAAATTGCCCAAAAGTGCTGGGCATCTTTGGGGGGGGGGCAGTCTGTATTCTCTGTGGGTCTGTTCTGTGTTGCCAGCTTTGTCCACTTCTTAATCGGATGGCTTGTTATTTTAGTACTCACCTGTGGGAACTGTTGTGCTGATTACTCTTGATCTTCAGCTTGGTCTTCCTCCTCTGCTGCCACCTGTAACACAAGTTTTTCACTTTGGTGATGTAAATTTTATATTTGATTTCCCTTTTGTCCATTGAATTTTTGGTGTCATAGCTAAGACACCATTGCCCCTCCCACTCCCCATTAGGTGATTGAAAAGATTTACTCTAGTTCCCTTCTAATGCTGTTACAATTTGACCTCTTTAGATTTATGCTGTGAATCATTTTGAGTTAACTGTCAGGTAAGTTGGTAGGGAAGGATCATTTATTGAAGACTTTTCCCTTGCTGAAGTTTCTTAGTTTCCTTTGATTGTTCTTTTCAATCAAGTTGTATTAGCAATATCTTTACTGTGAGACATCGTTTTTTTCAAAATCAGAAGACTCATTCTTACAATGCTCTGTTGATTTGTTCACAGCCCAGCAGACCTGGTTATCCTAGCCCAAGATCCAGTGAAGGATTTTATCCCAGCCCACAGCACATGGTCCAGACCAATCACTACCAGGTATATGAGTTGACACAGATATACAACATGTTATTTGGCTTATCAGCACTTATGTGGTAGGAAGAAACTTGAATTCATTTCTGTTCTCTGCTTTGTCTATTTATTTTGATGAATGGAAGCTAAGAAACTAATAGCCTTGGTTGTTGCCTTGATTTTCATGCCCTTCCAACCTCCCACAGGCCCAGAACATTCATCAGTCATATCTTAAAGCAGGCAGGCCAGCACCTGTGACAGTACTTTGATTCATTCCCTCCCACCTGCCTCTAAGGGACAAGGCAGAGCTAATACTGCACTGTAGTTTTTCCAGACAATGACAAAAATAAAATATCAAGCACTGCACTGTAAGTGCAGGCAGATGAGATAGATGGCCTACATATGAATGTGTGGAGGAGTGCTGGATTTGGAGCAGCCATCCAGGATCAGAATAGTTAGTCAGGGGAAAGACATTCACTAACATTTAACTGTAATCCCTGGATAGGCCCCTTTGCTAATGAATGCCATCACTACAGTGTCTATACACATACCTTGGCCCATTCCTTAGAAGGCATCTTTGTGCCCTTCCTAGCCAGTCAGCCTAACCTTAGAGGTCGCCACCCTTCTGATTTCTGTTACCTGGCTAGCAGAGGTGTATTTTGCCTGTAAATGGAATCTGATGTAAGTGAGGTGGAATGTGTAGTTGAGGATTTTTTTTGTGACTAGGGTTACTGAGGACATTCCAAGGGTTTCTGAGAGCAGGTTTACATATAGGACTCTTGGGCCAATATGAACAAAAAAATGCTAAGCTGGTACTAGGATTCTAGGGAAGAAGATAGGTATGCTTCTTACTAGAAAACAAAAGGCCATAAATCTATAGTAGTAGTCTAGGACAGTGGGTACTGGGTAAATTTCAGGCTCTGTATAAAGCACACCACTCCCTTACACACTGATTTCTCATGTAGAGCCAAAGAAGATTCCCATCACTAGGAACCAGTTTAGGGATGATGGGTCAAGCCTGTGTTCTGGGAGTCACTGCTTCATGATAGCCACCCTCTGGAACAAGGAGAATAGGTTCCCAAGTTCACATGAAAAGGAAGTCTCCCACTCCTCCTGAAAGGATACACAGTGGGATTCGTTTCAGCTCCACAAAAGAGCTGAATCTCTGACACTTACAAGGATGGGCAGGGGGCAGGATAGGCAGAAGGCACACTCACTTCTCACTGATAAGAGACCCTAGTGCTTGCATACAACACAGGCACTCTGGAGAAGAACCAGGCCTACCTACCTACCTACCTGATTCTTCTGGAAGTCACTGCTCAGCTGACCCTGCAGCGGGGAGTGGGGATGGCAGCAGCACATGCTTTTTGGGGATGGCAGCAGCACATGCTTTTTGGGATAACTGTCAGTTCTGCGTGTCCTATAAGGCTTGCAGGAAACTGGACAGACTTAAGGATATGTTTGTGAGTGTCTGATCCCACTACTTTGGAAGCCCCAGGGGTTATTTAGAAAACTTCTATTGTAAAATTCTGAAAGTTCTGTTAATGTTGTAGCATTTTTTATCAAGAAAGTGGTGTAGGTGCTGGAGAGATGGCTCATCACTGCTCTTGCAGAGGACCCAGGTTTAGTTCCCAGCACCCACATCAGGTGCTCACAACTGCTGGTAACTGTAATTTCAGAGACTCTCATCCCCTCTCCTGACCTCTAGCACCTACACACAAGTTATGCACATACAGACAAACAGGCTACATACATACATATATACATACATACATACATACATACACACACACACACACACACACACACACACACACACACACACACCTGTGCCGTAACACTTGTATGCAATAGGATTTTTTTTATTAATTAGATACTATCTCTGGGGAGTTTGAACATTTGCCACTGCCCAGAGACCAAATGTGAACAAGTCTTTGTTTAAAAATGTGTTGATGTTTGGGAATGTGAATTTCACTGTGCATCTATCTCATTTCACTAAGTAACTGTCCACTCTGGTCATATGATTGCATTCTGAGTCTGCTGACGAGAGAGCTTCTCAGTTGAAGGGAAGCCATTTCAGGAGACATTGTGCTTTCCTTCTGCCTGGGTTTTGCCACCACGTTCCTCTGAATGTTTTCTCTCTGCTGTAGTCATCACTCTGAAATAAAAGACATGGCCTCTCCCACTACCATCAGCCTCTTGTTCACTAGAGAAAAACATTTTGGAATTTTGTTGTGGTTTTTATTCTTGTTTGGGAGTGATTTTTTAATTGGGGGGAGGGGAGTGTTGAGATGGTCTCACTATGTAGACATGGCTCATAATGTACACTCCTAGAGATTTGCCTGCCTCTTCCTCTCAAGTGCTTAAATCAAAAGTGTGCATCACTGCACCTGGCATGTTTGGAATTTTGGGGACAGGATCTCAATATATGACTGTAAGCTAGCCTGGGACTCATTATGTAGATAAAGCTGGCCCCAGATTTGAGATCTCCTGCCTCTGGCTTATAAATCAAAGGATTATAGGCTACATGCCCCCATGTCTAGCTCTATTGTTTAGTGGGATTGATTTGTTTGTTCTTTGAAACAGGCCCTCACTGTGAAGCCTAGGCTGGCCTCAAAGTCTTAGCCCCTTGCCTTAGCTTCCAAGTGCTAGTATACTTGCTTGCATCATGATACCCAGGAGGTGAGTTTCAGGACAGCCAAGGCTACACAGAGAATTCCTGAACTAGAGAGATGCCTCAAAGCATGGTGCTTTTGCGGAAGACTTTAGTTCAGTTCCTAGCACCTCTATCAGGCATCTCACAACTGCCTGTAACTCTGATTTCAGGAGGATCTGATGCCTCTGGCCTGTGTGGGCACCTGTATTCTGATGCACACACCAATATAGAGACACTTACATACAATTTTAAAGTAATAAAAGTTAAAAAAAATTAATCTAAAAAACAAAACAAAACTCAACGGACCAATGGTGGCACACACCTGTTGTCCCAGCACTTGGGAGGCAGAGGCAGGTAGATCTCTGAGCTCTAGGCCAGCCAGGGCTACACAGAGAAATCCTGTCTCATAAAACAAATTTCGATACAAAACAAAACTTCATTTGTGTGCCCTGTCAACTGCCTACATTCCTGAGCTCCAGGTCATCTTCTTACATTTTATTCCAGAGTTGATAGTGTTGGTTCTCTGCTCATTTCTCAGTATTCTGTTTCCATTCTGCATCTGGGGGCCCTTGTGATTATGTTGGACCCACCCAGATAATTTGAGTCTCCAGTTGTGTCCATGATTTAGAGACACATCTACAAGGTCATTCTGTCAAGTCAGAAAATAGTGTTCAAAGGATCAGAACTTGGATGTGGTGCCTGCTTCCTGTGTGTGTTCTCTTTAAGAGAACTGTTTGGTTTTTCATCTAGCATAATCTGTTTTGTCAGAAGCTAACACTGCCTCCTGAAACACTCACAGGTCTCTGGCTACCCGGGTTCCCATGGAATCCCATCCATGGCAGGCAGCATTTACCCAGGTCAGGCATCTCTTCTGGACCAGACAGAATTGTGGAATCACAGACCCCAGGAGGTGTCTGCGTGGCAGCCTGGTGTGGAGGTAAACGGGGTGTTCTTGGCTATGGCCAGTCATTGGACATAGTGTTGTTTAAGTCTCCTATTATTTGTAAATCTGAAATAGCTTGATTGTGATTATTTAATTCTAAAATCCTCCCATTTAGCCAGTTATAGCAGTCCATACCAACTATTCCAGATGAAACAGGAGAAGTGAGTTCCAGGCCAACCTGAGCTTATCTCAAACAAAACAAAGGCTGAAGAGATGACTCAGCAAAATAACTATCAGAGCAAGCCTGACAGCCTGAGGTGATTCCCAGTACACACTGTGGAGGGAGAGTACCAAGTCCTGAAAGTTTTTCTCTGACCCTATCCACATGTAATAATTCACTAATAATAATAATGATGATGATGATGATGATGATGATGATGATGATGATACACATAATTATAATAAAAACAAATGTAGGGAACTGTAGGACAGATGACTCAGGGGTTAAAAGACCTGGCTGCTCTTCCAGAGGACCCAGGTTCAGTTCCTAGCACCCACATGGCAGCTCATAACTCCAGTTCTAGAGGACCTGACACCTTCACATAGACATACATGCAGGCAAAACACCAGTACACATAAAATGAATAAATCTTTTAAAAAAAAAAAAAAAGATGCTCCATCTACTGAGTCCTTTCTAGTTTTATGTTTCTACTCTTAAGTGCTAATGTAGTCAGTCTTTTGTACATTTCTTAGAAGCAACCCATAAACATGAATGTTAGACACAGTAAATTTTGGCCTTCAGAGAGGTAGCTGGAGTATGAGAGGCCCATACTCTTTGGTTTAACAGTTTTGAAATAACCACAGCAGCACAAAGTAGGAATATGAGAATGGACTCAAGAAATTGAATGTTCTGTCAACAATGTCCTTTGCAGGACTCAGCAGCTTTGGACCTTCGAGGAATGGGACAGGTGCTTCCCCCTCATCTGATGGAAGAGCGGCTAATCCGACAGCAGCAGGAAATGGAAGAGGACCAGCGCTGGCTGGAGAAGGAAGAGCGATTTCTGGTAACCACACTGCAGAGCACTCAGCCCCATCCAGGTCTACCTCATAAGCTACTGCAGAACTCCATTTGTAAAGCAAAAGGCTTACTTTACATCTGGTCCCAAACTCTTGCCATCATGGGCTGGGTTTTTTTTGTTAATGTTGGTTTTTTTTTGTTGTTGTTGTTGTTGTTTTTTTTTTTTTATGATATTTTAGGAATCCATTTCCAAAATTTTGCAGTATATTATGGCCCAGAGATTCCTCTGGGTTTTTTGTTTTGCTTTGTTTTTTGCATTACCATATTGTTTACACAGAAAAGACTTCAGTAATGGTGTGGAGATAGAACTTTGCATATCAACCCTGTAGACTGCAAGTCCTGTCTGCCTCCTGCCCCTGCTGCAGTGTGTCTGACTGACAAATCTGGATCTTGATGAGAACAGTCTTTTAGGAAACTCTTGCTGACATGACATCCTCATTCAGAAGTCCCTTCGGGATAGAGAGCTCTGATCCTTCTGGACTGCTGTGTCCTTGCCACAGCACCGGAGCCTGTGAGACTAGTTCCTCCTCCCCTACAGTCCTAGGGAAAAAATGTGGCCGAAAAGAACTAGTAGTTTTACCTGGGGGAACCCAAACCTGGTTCCTCATGCTTTGGCTGAGTCATGATTCACCAATGTCACCTGCAGTGATTAGTTTTTTGTCACCTTGACACAGGCTAGTGTTATTTGGGAAGAAGGACTCCCAGTTGAGAAAATTCCTCCCGGCACACTAGAGCAGTGCCATCCTTGAGCAGCTACTCTTGAATGGTGTAAGAAAGCAGACTGAGTAATCTGTAGAGAACAAGTAGCACTCTTTCATGGCCTCTGCCTCAGTTCCTGCCTCCAGGTGGAGTCTGACCTGAGAGTTAGAAAATGAAACAATCCCTTTCCTCCCCAAGTTGCTTTTGGTTATAGTGTTTATCACAGCAGTAGAAACCTAAGACACCACCTTAGTGTTGCACTTTATGCTACAAGACAAGGTACAGGGAGGGCAGAATCTAATCCTGGTCCTGCACTGCTTGAAGTCTATGGCAGGAAGCATTTAACTCATGTAAGGTCGTGGTTTCCAACTATACGCTGCAGACTTCATCAGGTTGTGATTCTAACTTTATTGTTGTATACGGCTTTCTTTTTTGAGAGGGATGTGCCTGCACTCTCTTAATTGAATCCAGAGCCTCATACATGCTAGCTAATTGTTCTAACACTGATCTACACAAGTTAAAGCACGCTCCACCAGCTTGACTGCAAAGACTGCTTTGTTTAAACTGAAGTTAAAACAATGAAAGCTTTTACAGTCTTACTTCAATTTCAACCTCAGATGTAGCACACACTTCGTATTTCAACTGTCTGCCCCTTCAAGACAGTATATCATCTCTCTTTTTTTTTTTTTTAGATTTTATTTATTTATTATTTATACAACATTCTGCTTCCATGTATATCTGCACACCAGAAGAGGAACCAGATCTTATAACAGATGGTTGTGAGCCACCATGTGGTTGCTGGGAATTGAACTCAGGACCTCTGGAAGAGCAGTCAGTGCTCTTAACCTCTGAGCCATCTCTCCAGCCCCAGTATATCATCTCTTAACACATGTTCTTATGAAAGTTAACGGTGAGTAATAGGGATAGTAAACAATGGCAATATTGCTTGCATTCATATGGCATTTTTCGATATAATGTCCCTGTATAAAATTCAGTTTTCACAGCCACCCTGTATAATGAGGACATGTTCTTAATCTTTTGTCCAGCTCCTTAGGGGCCATGTGTGCCTTAGAATTCGCTGTGGTTTTTTTTTTTCTCAGCCATTTAGAAAGCTAAAGTATGACACAAGTTATTATTTTAATTCTCCATTAAAATCCCAGAGTCAACCATTAACATTTCTTCACAAATAACAGAGAAATAAAGATAATTTATTTCCATTTGGTCAGGTTTTACTACTAAATCAGATACCTTTAAACTAAAAAAATACAAGTTTAAATTTTGGGAGTAAGGCTGAGTGAGTGAACTTGTGCAGATGTAGAACAGTGGTGCGTCAACTCTGGGAACCTGTGTACCATACAGAGTGCCCGTGGCCCTCCAGTATTGCTGCATATTCTTCTCTGTGGAACTGGGGTTTACCATGCTGAGCTATCACATCCCTCATCACATGAATTTACACTTTATATCCCTCTGGAGAAAAAGAGTAGCCTATATTTTCAGGATCTTCAGTTAAGGCAGATCTAGATTTTAAGTCATGCCACAAAATAAAAATAATAATAGTGGGCTGGAGAGCTGGCTCAGAGGTTAAGAGCACCGACTGCGCTTCCAGAGGTCCTGAGTTCAATTCCCAGCAACCACATGGTGGCTCACAACCATCCGTTATGAGATCTGGCGCCCTCTTCTGGTGTGCAGATATACATGGAAGCAGAATGTTGTATACATAATAAATAAATAAAACCTTTAAAAAATAATAATAATAGTAATTGTAGTTTAATTCTTCTAATCTGGGTAGTCAATTTGGAAATGAATCTAAGAATACACCAATTGTTCTGTGACCTATGTCTTATGGTTGTTTTTTTGTTTGTTTGTTGGTTTTTTGTCTTTTTTTTTTTTTTTTTTGGTCCAGAAAGCCTCCTCCTGCCCCCCCCCACACACACACAGCATTTGCTGCATTTTAAAAAAATGAAATTATTTGAATTTCTGATAAGTTTCAGTGTAGGTGTGGTGTATGTGGCTCCACTAAGCAGAGGTTTGCTGCTGGTCACTGTGGAATGCTGTCACCAGATTTTTCTGCCAACAGAGGTCAAAAGAAAAAAGGAGCCCCATGCCTCCTGTGATGCTGGCGAGACAGCACAGTCCAGATGATGTGTGAGCTAAGGCTTAAAAGATAAACTGGAGCTAGGCATTGGTGGCTCATGCCTTTAATTCCAGCACTTGGGAGGCAGAGGCAGGTGGATCTCTGTGAGTTTGAGGCCAGCCTGGTCTCCAGAGCAAGTGCCAGAATAGGCTCCAAAGCTACACAGAAAAACCCTGTCTCGAAAAACCAAAAAAAACCAAAACAAAACAAAAAGATAAACTGGAATTTGCAGAGCAAACATGCACAGGAAATACATTCCAGGCAGTGGGAAGGGCGTGGGTAATGACGTGGGGTCATGGGACTGGCTTAGCCAGATGTGACCTGAACTGATCTCTTGAGGGAGTTAAGGAATTCTCCTCACAAGGCTGGGGGTGCCTGCATTCTACAGGCTTGTTTCTCTTTGGGTTATGTGCGTGCACTGCACCTCTTTTTTTGAAGCACTTGGTGAGTTCTGTTGAAGGCCTAACTCATGCTCTGTCCCAGGTGTCTCCACCTCTGAGTAGCTCCATTGTGTGTGCAGAGCTCATCTACAGAGCTGAGTGACATCCACAGATGCTTGACTATAATGTCTACCTTGATAAGTCTCCCTCCATGTGCAGCAGCAAGGCCTACTGAATTGTGTCTTCACAATTCAATTCTAATTTATCCTGTATGGGTTCTGTAATCTCTGAGGAAGTACCTGCCTTTGCTGCCCGAATAAAGTGTTGTCTGTCTGAAAAGAGCCTCACCTGTCTCAGCTCCTTGACACTAACCTGCCCAGCTGTGCTATTCTGTGTGATGCACTCTGTTGTTAGGACTTTAGCTGCTGCTACTGTTACAAGGAGTCATTAAATTGTCCAAGATAGCCTTGAATTTACTCATTGTGTAGGTTAGGGGGTCCCAAGACTGCAACCCTCCACCCTCAGAGTAAGTGAGGTCACACTCCTCAGCCAGCATACCCAACTTGCTCTCTGTCTAACAGTCACCTTGTGACTGCTTTCGGTTGGGGATTTATCTCAATGGTAAGATGCTTATTAGTATGTATAAGATGCTGGGGTTCAGCCCTCAGTATAGGGAAGGAAAAAAAAAATCACACACCTATCATCCTAGTACTCAGCTGGCTGGCGCAGTGTTACTGTGAGTTCCTGGCCATCAGAGCTATAGTGTGGGACCCAGTGTCAAACCTTCTTGAGTTTTCTTTTCTTTCTTCATTTTCAGTTTCTTGTTACAATATTTGCTTTTCTCCTGACGAATTGCCTGCTTATGCCTTGTCGTCTTTGCCTGCTTTCATTTAAAAATGAATGTTCTCCATGAAGCATGACTGTGTGTTAAATGTTCTACTCATGGTAAGAGGGAGCTATGGACAGGCCTTCCAAGTCCACTGGAGGTCTCCCCTCTGCAGACAAATCCCAACATATTTACAGCTGCTGAGCTGGGCTTTGTACTAGTTCATTCAGAGCTTTGATTGATGCTCATCTATTGAGTGATTGTATCCTGGCAGGGGTATTTTTGAAGCAGTCACCTTCCCCCTTCTCTCCCTCCCCATTCCTCCTGACTGTTTTATCATTAAAGTCACCAGATCCCAAACTAATTCTATTAGCTTTCTCTTTGGTTTTCATATCATTTCCCTTATACATTTACCCTACAAAGCTGAAGTATTATCCCTTCTTTGCCTTCTCCTGTATTCACTGTCACCAGATCCTCTTAGATTTGAGTCTTGCCACCCTCACACCTTCCCCAACCATATCAGGTGCCTCACAGGCCCATCCAGTCTCTCAGCATGTACTAATGAGCAATTTTGTGTACAACAGTAAGACAGCTGCAGTGCCCGTTTGCCTATGGTGAGGAGAAAGTGACAACTAATTAAGCAATGGACAGAGAAGCAGAGAGTTAAGTGCTTTGAAAAGAATCTGGAGAGGAGTGCCTTTCAGCCCTAGAGAAGGAACAGATGCAGCGTCCCATGATAAACTTGCAGGGTGGAACACAGAATGGATACTGTCTTATCCTAATCTGGTATTAAAAAAAAAAAAAAAAATCAAAGTATCTCCTGCTACTTGCTGCTTTCAGTCTTCAAAATGCAGGCTGCAGTTACATCCACTTCTATGTAGATCCCTTGAAGAAGGAAGGGCAGAACATGCAGGGTACAAGGAGGAGAGGCAGGCAAGGGCTTCCCTCTTGAATTCCAAGTGGGTGGTGGAGAGAAGCTGTTAGATGAGTGACAAGTAAGCTTTACTGGCCCATTTAAATTGCAATTTAATGTTCTCTGAAATGCTGTCACTCTTGCTACGTATTTTCACTGCTAAACTGAGGGCTCCTGGGAACAGTTGGTGTCCTTCCCATCACCATTCATCACCTTGTGCTTAGTATAGAAGGTGCCAGGAACTGGAGTCAGTTAGCAGTGCTTACCTCATGCCTTATACTTGTACATCTGACTTGGTAGGTTGTTACTACCTTCCATGTACCTGGACACAGATACACTCGAGGGCTGCCACTGAGATTTGTGTCCATGCACCGGGCCTTGAGCAATGCATCTGAGAGGGGAATGAGGGTTGAGTGTGGTGATATATGAGTAAGAGAGGACAGAGCCTGTCTGTCTGCAGAGGACATCCCTCCCACCTGCTTTCATCTGAATGTATCTGTAGACTCCTGCACCACGGAGCCATGTACTTTCTTGGAGCACATTGTACCTGTGTCCAAACCCTGAACATAGAGGCACTAGTAAGAGTTTGTAGCCACTTTAAGAGACCATGCTAAAAGACAGTACAAGAGCTGCTGCCCTCAGTTGGATCAAGACTTTAGCAGTCTAAATGGAGTATGTTTCTCTTAGAGTGCTGTGTCTACAGGAAATGGGAGTCTTATCAAGTGTGTAGACCATTATAGATCAGTACTCTTATGAAATAAAAATTAATAGAAAAATGGTATTTCTAAAGAAATAAAATATGCAAGCCAAACTTCCTTATTTCTTTTTAATGTTGTCCTGTGTGCATGTGTGTGCATGTGAATGTGGGCATGTTCCTGCATGCTATGTACAATGTATATATAGATAACTTTGAGAAGTTGGTTCTTTCACCATGAGATGCAAGGACCATGCTCAGATTCAGATTTGTCACAGCAAGCACTTTCACCCCCTGAACCATCTCACTGGCCCAGACAGCCTTATAAAACTCTGGCATCCTAAAAAATAACTGGCTGTGGAAGATTCAGAAGACATCCACCATGTCCCCTGTGGTGAGCTGGGCAGTGTCTGTGGGTTGCACTCCCCACTGTGAGCAGATAGACTCTGTTATTTGAAAGTTGACTAGCTCTGTCCATAATAGTCTCCAGATTTTTTTCCACTGGATGACAATAACTATTGTTTGGAAGACTTAAGTTTCTAGAATTGTTGCTAGGTTTTGAGGTTATTGCTGTTGGTGGCTATTGTCATCCACTGAGTCGTTTACCAAGTGTTTGGGTGGGTCAGAGGTCTCTCCTCAAATCCTAGTCCTGCACAGAATAATTTCGGTGTCAGCAGCTTCTGTCTGAGGTCACATGCCCTCTTGATGGCAAATGCTCTCTGTTTAACTGTACTTCTCCCATCCCCAGCTCAAGATTGTGACCTTTCTTAGATGGCCTGTGTATGTGAGTCACTGCTGTAAAGCTCTTGCTAACAGACTACTTCTTTGCCAGAATGCTGGCAGCCAGGGCAGAGCTACAGTCTGATGAGAAACCTTGTTTTCCTTCTGAACACTGCTTAAAATAGTGACTTGGCTTCTTGTTACTGTGCACAATACTAAAAAAGGACTTTTTGTAAAGTCTAAAATGTGGAAGTCCTGTCTACAAAAAGCCTATTCTGTGTTCCTCTCACACAGTGGGCCCAGTCAGTCCTGATGAAAAAAAACAAAAAGGGAGCTAAGGCATAGTAACAAAGGGCTGCCTGCCAGAGAACAGCCTGTTCTGACAGCCATTGGTCCCCCTACAGGATTCCTGGGGAAAAGGCCTCTGTGTTGAAAGCACTTTCTAGCACCACAGGTGTGGAGTCAGGAGCTGACCTATTTGTTGCTGTGTCTCAAGTGGAAGCAGCAAGCAAAAATAGTGAAAGACCCCAAACTTCATAGCCAATCCCCATCCCAGTCATCAGAAGGCAATTCTGACCAGGCATGTGGCTCTGGCAGAAGAAATGCGCAGGGCCTTATCCCAAAAATTAAAAAGAAGGGGCATACACATGGCTCAGTGGATAAAGGTACTTGATACCAAGCCTGAAAACCTAAGTTTGATCCCTGAGACCCACATGGTTGAAGGAGAGAACCAACTCCCTCGGGTTGTCCTCTAACATCTACTCATGCACCATAGTATGTGCATATACTCATGTTAAATACATACTAAATGTATAATGAAAGATATTTAATATTTAGGGAAGATGGAAATCATCCCAAGTTGCACCTGAAGTTTGACACTGTGGTCTAGACATAAGCTCACTGGTAGAACATGTGTCTAACATGTTCAAGGACCTTAGTTACATTCCCAACAAAAATTGTATACTTATTGTCACAGATCCAAGAAATAGTTACCACTTGGGAACACAAACAGCACAATGACACCTTGTATCTCCTAGAGATGGTTCTGGGTAGAGGCAAGAATTCTATCTGGAAGCTGATACTGTAGTTGAGTTGAGGTTGCAGTCTTTGAGAGTTGGGTATAAAATGATAGACTTAACTCCAAATATCTGACAATAACATACACATACCAAATAAAATTATCTTGGCCTTTGTTTTCATCTCTAGAAACCTGACGTGAGGCTCTCTCGAGGCAGCATCGACAGGGAGGATGGGAGTTTTCAGGGTCCGGTAAGCACCTACCTGTACTCTGCTGAGCTGGAGCCTTACCCATTGTATTGTAAGACATCCAGGCATGTTGACATTCATGATATGGTATAGAAGGCCCTTGTGTAATGTCAATGTTATCTTAGGACCATCAAAATATGCCATGTACCAGATTCTTTGATTACTGCTCCATTACTGAATACAGACTTGTAGCAGTAACAGCTACACACAGTTGTGATTTTGTTGACTTTTTATACTCTGGTTTTCTGGTTTGGTTGTGGTTTCTAAAGCAGGGTCTCATGTAGCCAAGACAGACTTCAAACTTGCCAAGTAGTTGAGGTTGGTCTTAAACTCCCTCCTGCCTCCACCTCCTGGGATGACAGGTGTGTTCAAACAGGATGTTTTTCTGGGTGTTAGGACAGAAACATCTGAATTAGTCCTTAAGATAGAATCCATACAACTGCCTATCATTCTGTTTTATATAGGTGTACCTTGTTAGATGATTCCATAGTGCTCTAAGAACAGACCATCCTAGTTTCTTTGAACTCCCAACCCAGAGGCTTTCATATTGTGTGGATTTTACTGCTGGTTTAATGAGTACAGCACAACCCACAAACACTGCCATGAAAGGTCTATCCACATTGGCTTTATTTTTGTGGCTCCTCTCATACAGGACACCTGGATGTTCCTCTGGTACTTCCTGCTTTCAAAGTGTTGCATGTCCTCACCTCAGGGCTCAGCTCTGAATTCATGGTGTGCTCCATGTGTCCATTGTCTCTTTTCACTTTGCTTCAGCCACATAAGGCAAGAATCTGTTTTGTACCCACAGCAATGCCAAGAGCAGAGCAGGGACTCAGTAACTTCACTAACATTCAGTAAGTGGATGGCATGTAAAATAAAAAGCACTGTGTAAAATCTATTGGTTCTTCGTTGGGTAATGTAGCACACTCCTTTAAACCCAGCATTTGGGAGGCAGAGGCAGGTGGATCTCTGTGAGTTCAAAGCCAGCCTGGTCTACAGAGTGAGTTCTAGGACAGCTAAGGATACACAGAGAAACCCTGTCTCAAAAAAACCAAAAGGAAAGGAAAAAAAGAAAGAAAGAAAAATTATTCTTTATACCCTCTTCCCTGAGGAGTTTGCAAGTGTGTGTGTGTGTGGGGGGGGGCAGGGGGGAATCTAGGACCCAGCTTAGTGGTAGAGTATGGTATGCCCCTTTTAATGCAGGAGGTGTCCTAGGTCTGTTCCCCAGAACCACTAAAAATAAGAGATTTTCTCCATGTGTGGTGACACATGCCTGTAGTTCTGGAATCTTAAGATGTTGAGGGAGAGGGCTGGAGAGGTGGCTCAGTGGTTAAGAGTGTTTGCTGTTCTGTTGTAAGGACTCAAGTTCAAATCCCAGCATCATGTCAGGAATCTCACATATGCCTGTCACTCCAGTTCCAAAGGATCTCTTTTGGCATCTTCAGGTACTTGTCACACATGTGTGTATACTTGCACACACACACACACACTTTAAAATTTAAAAATCTTTTTAAATAACTGATGCTGAGAAGGAAGGATCAATTAAGCTTAGAATTATCTGCCCTGACTAGGCAACATAGTAGAATCTATCTTTAAAAACAACCATATTTTTCTGTTATGATAAAATGCCATGAGCAAGGCAATTTATAAAGAAAAAGTTTATTTGGGGCTTATGGTTCCAGAGGGTTAACATCCATATGGTAAGGTCAGTATAGCAGCAGGCAGCTGAAACAGCAAGCATCAAGCAGAGAAAGCAAATTAGAAATGGTGTGGTGTCTGTAAATTCTCAAAGCCTGTCTCCAGTGACACTTTTTAATTAACTAATTCAATTTTTCCCAGCCCAATCAGTTTCCCTTTCCTCCCGTCTCTCCTCCCAGTCCCTCTGCCCACCCCAGCCCCATCCACTCACTCTCCCTTGCCCTTCAGAAAAGGGCAAGCCTCCCATGTGTATCAGCCAGCCATGGTATATCAAGTTGCAGCAAGACTAGGCACTTCCTCTCCCATTAAGGCTGGACCAGGCAACCCAGAGCAGGGAACAGAATCAGAGACAGCTCCTGTTCCATCTGCCAGGAGTCCCACAAGAGGACTAAGCCACACAACTGCAACACATGACATACTTCTTCAACAAGGCCTGACCATCCCCAGTCTTGGGGTAGGAATGGTCTTGTGTTTCATCTTATTTTGGTTTTTTGAGACAGGGTTTCTCTGTGTAGCTTTGGAGCCTATCCTGGAACTCCCCCTATAGACTAGGCTGGCCTTGAACTCACAGAGATTTGCCTGCCTCTGCCTCCCAGGTGTTGGGATTAAAGGTGAGAGCCACCAACTGCCCGTTTTGTTTGTTTGGTTGGTTGGTTGGTTTGAGAGGGGGGTCTCTCTAGGCTAGCCTGCATTTGCCTCAGACTTCCTGTATAGCCAAGGATGACCTTAAATTTCTGATCCTTTGCTTCCACCTGCCAAATGCTAAGATTATAGGCATGTGTCACTATGGTTGATATGGTATGAGGAAGTACACAACCAACTGAGCTATATTCCTAGCCATGAAATAGTTTTAATTGTGTGTGCTACCCTATGGCTCTGGTATTTTAAAGAAGTGCTTATTTCTAGTTGAAAATAAAACAGTATACATGTATGTGTGGATATGTATATGCATATGTGTGTTTGTGTGTGTATAACCTAATAAGAGCTTCATCACATTTAGTTAGGCTTCGGTATAGTTTTGTTGTTCTCCAGTGGTAGGCATTCAATCCAGATGCTCACACATACTAGCAGGCATTGATTAATTCAGGTGTAGTTTCAGAAGTTGGATGTAGTAGCATTTACCCATTATTCCAGGTCTTGGAAGGTAGAGTAGCGTCAAGTTTAAAAACAGACTAGACTATGTAGAAAGATCCTGCCACCACAGATAGAAGCATACATTTGTACAGCTGGAGAAAGACTTGTCTTAGGTAGTACTGTCCTTTTATCAATCAGTGCATAAAAGATCCAGGGCTATCTGAGAATTGGATTTCCTGACAAGGCCTATGCAGTGACCTAGATAACACTGGGTCCTGACAGCACAGTGCCTTAGGGTCAGTGACACTGGGTACCTCTGGGACATCTAGCAACTAGTATACAACCAGGTCTTCTCCTACTATACTTGTTCTAACTATATCCTTATTGTAATCTGAGTGATCAGCCAGAGAAGTGGGAATCCTAAGTAGCCTGCAAGATGAACACACACAATGAAGGCCTGGAATCTTAGACCTTTAATGATGAACAATGAGAGCTTGAGACCACTGTGCTCAATCTGAGAGTATCCCAAATGTGTCAGGCATCTTAAGACTCCAACAGAGAGTTCAAGGTGAAGAAGATCAGGGAAAGAGAAGTGGGCTGTTACATCTGGCACATAGCAGTACACTGACCAAAATTTTCTTCTCTACAGACTGGAAATCAACACATCTATCAGCCTGTGGGAAAAACAGGTAAGTGAAGAAACGCATATTGTGTGAGATAGTACATGTGGTTTGGCAGGAGTGGGATTTAAGTGGAATGTCCTGTAGTGCTCACAGTCTTCCTCTGCTGGGAAACTGGGTGTGCTGACATAAGTCATCAGAAGCCCCTTCTTAGAGCATGAGCCTCCTGTATGCTGCAGTAGTTGGGGTTGGGGTGCTTGGAAGTCTGCCCAATAATGTGTAATGGGAACCCTTTTGCTTTCCCAGATCCTGCAGCTCCACCAAAGAAACCACCACGCCCTGGAGCACCTGGCCACCTAAGCAACCTGGCAACCATCAGCAGCTCTGGGGACAGCTACAATGAGGGTGTCAAGGTGGGCATCTAAGCCTGTGCAGCATAGTCTGTTCCAGGTTGGTGGGGTCACTGAGTCCTCAGCATATGACACTTATGTTGTAGTGGTCAGGGATGTTGACAATGAGACCGTAAGAAGACTCAGGATTTAGCATCCCTTGTTCTGAACCTCTGAAGCTTCAGAAAAGTATTAACTGAACTCTCTGCTATTGTTCTCTAAGCATGCTAGACTTAAGGGACTTTATATCAGCATTGCCTCCCAGATGGGAACAAATGAGACAGATGCTCCTTGCTTTAAACATGAAGCCAGGATGTCTGGGATAAGTGGGTGCTCACTATTGTCTACACATAATTATAAATACAGCTTTGTGGAAAGGTATTTTCCATTTCAGCTCAGAATTGTGCTTTTAAAAGGACTGCTGGAGCCTTCCTCAAACCAAGGGCAGCGTTTGACTCAGACACACCTGCAACTTACTCTTGAGGGGACTCCTTAGTCTCCCTCCCTAGGGTTGTGTCACCAAACATCACTGTCTGGCTCTCCTGGTTCCCCTTGTCTCCTGAGGACAGGAAGCAGGTGCCCACTCTATAACCTTCACCCTGTCTTCTAGTCCAGCACTTCAGGTGGAACGTCTTCATTTCCCACCTCCTGACAGGCTCACTCTCTCTCTGTCCTATTTTTCAGTCTGATAGATACTGTTTTGCATTTTAATAGCTCTAAAATAGGGTTAGAGTTTGTTTCTTAGTGGTTTAGGTTTTTGTTTGTTTGCTTGCTTGCTTTTTTAATGAGGGATTGAGGAGATGGGTTAGTTGGTGAGGTACTTGCTACCTAAACATGAGGACCTGAGCTCAGTCCCCAGAATCATGTCAAAATATTAGGTGTGGTAGCATATGCTCAAAATCTTAGTAGTGGGGAGCAGAGACAGACAGATATTTACCTGTCACTGGCTCTACCCTAGCACAATCAGTGAACCTCAGGTCCCAATAATAGACACTGTCTGAAAAAAATAAAAACAAGATAGATGGGCATTATGTTGCAAGCCTTTATTCTAGTACTCTGGAGTCAGAGGCAGCAAATCTCTAAGGCCAGCCTAATCTACAAAGTGAGTTCCAGGACAACCAGTGCTATAAAATGAGACCCTGCCTCAAAATAGTAAAATAAAAACGAAGTGAGTGGCAACTGAGGGGCAATAGTTGAGGTTGACCTCTGGCCTCCATGCATGTGCACAAAATCATGCAAACATACAAAATGATACATCATTCATGTGGTGGCATGTTCCTGTGATCCTGGCACTCAGGAAACAAAACAAGAAGGTTGTATTCAAGGTCATCCTTGGCTATAGAAAGTGACTCTGTCTTTTATAAAAAAAAGAAAAAAGAAAAAAAGTTCCTGAGCTGGGCATTGGTGGCGCACGCCTTTAATCCCAGCACTCGGGAGGCAGAGGCAGGTGGATCTCTGTGAGTTGGAGACCAGCCTGATCTACAAGAGCTGGTTCCAGGACAGCCTCCAAAGCCACAGAGAAACGCTGTCTCGAAAAACAAAAACAAAAAAAAAAAAAAAGAAAGAAAAGAAAAGAAGAAAAAAGTGCCTGTTGTAAGTGGATGACACCTTAAATCTGATGAGTATGAAAAGTTATTTAGTGCTGCCTCTGCTGCTTGCAGTGACAGACTTATCTATTATTCGATCCTTGCCATCAGTCTCACAAGGTTGGTAGTGGTCACATTTTTCATACTAGATAACCATGGTTCACAGAACTGGAACAGTTTATTCAAGGTCACTGAGAGCCAATGATAGGACCACCATGCCACTGGACCATGTACTACACACTGATAGTGCCCTTTTGTGGAGTGATCAGAGTGATGTGATGTCATCTCAGAGTGAGAGTCAAGAGGGCACATCTTCACCATGCTCAGGTTGGTCTGTGACTGTTTGGGCACCATTGCCATGTCCATTCCCATGGGTTTACTGCAGTTATATTGAGTAAACACAGCTGGGCTAGGGTACCCCTGCTAAAGGAGATCAGTCTTAGAACACCTGCTAGCGGTTGTCAGCTCCATAAAACCAGGCAACTTCTCAGCAGCTATCAGCAACACTGAATCTTCTTGAAGAAGAAACAGGCAAGAACACAAATCTTCCTAACACTGTGTCTTTATCTGAATGAGAAAGGAGAAGTTAGAGCAATGAACTGTTAGCATTTTCAAAAGCAGATGAGGTAGGTCTTTGAACTATCTTGTGTTATAATGAATACCTGGGTTTTATCTTACTCCATAGTTCATGATGAGAATAATATCATGATGAATATACCTAAGAATACCCTTAAAACAGGGTGTTGCATAGGGAGAAATCTTGTGAGAGAAATAGAGTTACTTTGCCAGGCAATGGTGGAATACACCTTTGATCCCAGCATTTGGGAGGCAGAGGCAGGTGAATCTTTTGAGTTCTAGGCCAGCCTGGTCTAGAGAATGAGTTACAGGACAGCCAAGGCTACACAGAGAAACCCTGTCTCAAAAGGAAAAAAAAAAAGAAGAAGAAGAAATAGGCCGACTTCATCTAGATGCAGATGATGTATGTATCTGTTTTCATCATTTATTTAGTACAGGTAGTTAAACCCATCTTAAAGGAACAATATTGGGCTTTTTTATTGTTTTTTAAACAATGTTTTGATAAGAAAAAGTTTGCCTTCAAACATTTATAACTCAGATAATTCACACAAATAAAATTTAGCCAGAAATAGTCTCCAGTTTTCTTTGTAGGTTTTTCTTTTTGTAGTTTTGTTGTTTCCAGTACTCATGCTAGGCAGGCAATTCATCCCTAAGCTCACATGTCCTATTTCTCTTTCTCTGGGTTTTAAGCAGAGTAGGAATTGACTGTCTTTAATGGATGAAGATTTTCGTAACTGTCAATCCAGGAGTTTCTAAGTAATCAAAACTCTGGTCAGGCAGGTAGTGGTGGCTCACGTCTTTAGTCCCAGCACTCCAGAGGCAGGCAGATCTCTGTGAGACCAGCCTAGTCTACAGAATGAGTTCCAAGACAGCTAGAACACAGAGAAACCCTGTTTCAAAAGGCAACCCCACCAAAAAAAAAAAAAAAAAACCTCTGGACAATAAAAATCTATAACAGATGTTTCTCCACCCAAGCTCTGACGTCTGGTATGCTACTTTGAAGGGTCCTAGAAGCATAATGGCAGTGCTTTCCTATGACTGGTTACACAAAGGGTGTCATGCAAAAGGAGAAGAGTTAAGCAACTTAAGCTAGGTTTCCATTGGCCTGCTGGAACTTAACAGAGTCATTTTATATCTTAATAGTAATATTCTTTAGATATCCTCCAGGAAGCCCACACACCTTCCTGTGGTAGTATAGTTTAAGTGCACTGCCTGTGAAGAGAGACAGATAACTACACTGTGATCCTCAGTTCCCAGGAAACCTCTGGGTGTTTACACCTCTGAGCTGAAGGCTCTGTGAGGCTTATGGTGAGATGGTGACTTTTAGATAGGTCCATAGGTGGCAGGCTCCTGCATTTCCCATGCCAATCTGTTCACAGCAAGGAGTTGAACTGAGGAGACAAAACAGCAAAGCCACCCAGTTTACAGAACAAAAATGCCAGCCTGATTTACACCAATAATCTAAGCATTTTGACATACTGGGGCAAGTGGATCAAGAATTTGAGACTAGCCTAGGCTACATAATAAAATCCTGTCTTTAAAAGATTTTAAAACTCATACACACAAAACGTAACTACAAAAATGTGTGGTAAAGAGTTAAAGATAAGCTTCTGAAATAGACACAGCCCCTACCTATAAGTCCATCTTAGATCTCAAGGACTTGAAGGCTGAGAGATCATGTGCAGTGACTGAGGATGAAATGGCTTCTCCCCAATCTCCTGTAAGTCAGGTGGTAGATTACTGATTACACATGCCTTTCTCCTTGCTCACAAAGAGCTTGCTCTCTAGACTCTTGCACGGCTACCCATTGCCACTCACAGCATGCTGGTCATTTATCTCATGGGAATGAATGTTGCATGGCAAGGCTCTAGTAATGTGCTATGCACAGAGCTGATGGCAGGCACAGGCACTTCTGACAGTGGGTGAGCAGAGAGTACCGTCAGACTTGTAGCTAGTACCCAGGTATTCTGCTCATATGTTATATGGGAGTTTTCTGCTGCCTTATTAATATTGTTTTTCTTTTTTCCCTTTCTCTGATAAATTCCTTTAACTTTTCCTCACCTTCTGTTCGACAATAGCCGTGGAGGGTAAGCACATCATATCTGTGTGTCTGTCTGGATGGCTTTATCACAACCCAGCTTTCTGCATGTGACTCTGGACAGGCATGTGGATAGCGCTATGGGAGGTCACATTTGTTTTGTTTGTCACCTCTCATGACAGGCAAATGCTAAAAAGAGCTTTCATATTTTTCAGAGACTGGTACATGACCAGCTTTGCAGTGAACTCAGATGTAACTGTCTGCTACAGTGTGCTTTGCCAAGGTCATAGCAGACCTATAATTGGATAGATGTTATACAATTTAGTCTTTCTAAAATTTTAAAGCATTTCTAAAATTACTCAGCCTTTCCTACGGGCCCCATGTCATTTTGCCCTCAGCAAGTAGGATATCATAGGTAATATCTGTGGCATCTCTGTGCCCAGGTCCTGTATCATGTTTACAGTCTGTGACTTAATATGCTTATCCTCATTACTACTCGAGGAATCGAGTCCTGCTGTCCTTGGTTTACCCAACAATCAGCGTAGGACTGGCAGAGGAAGTTCCTTCTCTGCTACTTGAATATGAGTAGCTTTATGTAAGCAGCTGGTGTTTGCCTAAAGCAAATGCATGTGAATCCACATTTATCATCATGAAAAGAATACTTTGCTGTTAGTGTGTAAAGGCAGCAAAGCTGAGTAGAACTCAAAAGATCCTTATTGTTGGTGCTGAGTGTTTGATAATTTAGTGATGTATTAGTCACTGTCCTGAAATTCAGTAACTCCTAGGTTATAAATTCTGAGGGTTGGGCTAGAGAGATGGCTTAATGGTTAAGAAAACTAACTGCTCTTCCAGAGATTGTGAGTTCAATTCCCAGCAACCACATGATGGCTCACAACCATCTTTAATGAGATCTGGTGCCCTCTTCTGGCCTGCAGGGATACATGCAGACAGACACTATATACATAATAAATAAATCTTTAAAAAAAAAATAATCTGTGGGTCGTTTCCCTTGTGAATGACTTGGGAGTCTGGGGCTCTTAATTGCCACTTTGGATCTGGAGACTTTAGTGTGTGTGATTTTATCTCATTTCCTTTAACTGAGCTCAAAGTTGGAGGACATAATTACCTTGTGTCTTGTCCCTTAGATGACTTGCTTTACTGTCATCAAACTTAACTATGTCCTGAGCAAACAAGAAAATTCATTACCTTCTGCATCTGCTTTGATCTCTTTTAAAGACCCCCTAACTTAATTGTGGTGATACCTCACTATCTTCTGGGGAGCAGGAAATGACCAGCTTCTGTGTTATCAGCTTCAGCCCCAGGAAATCAGCCCTCCTCCCACTGCCAACCTGGATCGGTCCAATGACAAGGTATATGAGAACGTGACGGGACTAGTGAAAGCTGTCATCGAGATGTCCAGCAAAATCCAGCCAGCTCCTCCAGAGGAGTATGTTCCTATGGTGAAGGTAAAATGCAGTCACTCTGTATGGTGAGAATGGCCTCCTTTTCCAGGGAAGCCAGAGCTGATGCTTTGGGTGTAAAGGACCACCAGGTGGTAACAGTGTCACTGAGAAGCATCCTTGCTCTTGTCAGCAAGTACTAGGCTGAGAATACACTCTGAATTGGTAGAATCCTCTGATTACTGTTGCTTTTAAATTTAGTGGAGTGGACAAAAAATCTAAAGAACACAGGTTGTGTGGAATGTTATGTAAAGTTACTGTTAAGTGTATGACTGGAGGAAGTAGTGTTGGTAGTGTTTCAGTTCAGAGACTGCCTTCTGAGGAAGAGGCAAAAAGAGGGGGGACAGATACTTAAGTGTTTTATGTGCTGGTGCTCATGAAAGCTAGGGGACATCTTCAGCTGTGCCCATCTGCGCCTGAGCCCCACACACACACACACACACACACACATCACACACAAAAGGCTGGAAATGTAACTCTGGTACTTGGCCTTACGTGCACAAAGATATTGGTTCCATCCTTAGTGTCCTGTAAACAGCATGGTGACATGCACCTGCTATCCTAGCACTCAGGAGGAGAGGCAAGAGACTAGTTTCTTGATAGTGTTTCACTATATAACCAATTCTGGTTAGGAATGAACTTCATAGATACTTCTTATCCTCTCAAGTGCTGGTATTATGGGAGTACAAGTATGAGCCATCGTGCCTGGCTCATTGTTTGTTGGGACATACTAGCTCTTCAGGTGTTTTTTGGCATTCCCCTCTTTTTCTCTCCCTCCATCCTCCTTTCCTCCATAGCCCAGGCTGGTCTCAAATACAAGAGATTGTCACCACACCCAGGCCCTTTTCTTTACAACTTATACTTGGTTTGGGGTGGTGTATAAAATTCAAAATGGGCTCCCAAATAAGGCCCACCTTGCCTCCAGGCATTGGGGCCTTCTCTTTAGCCAGATTCTATGCACATGAACAAAAGTGTGCTTGTTATCAGCTTATCTGAGCTCTGAGGGTGCCACAGTCTGCTTGGAAACCAGGTGAAGAGAAAAAGGAAAAGGTTTACGTTTCACATTGCCTGTGTGTTGTTTTTTACTCTTGTCCTTTTGGGGGGGGGCTGCCCCCCAGATACTAAATAAATCACACACAGAGGCTTATTCTGAACTATGAACGCCTGGCCTTAGGTTGGCTTGTAACTTAAATTAACCTGCCTACCTTTTGCCTCTGGGCTTTTTCCTTTTCTTACTTCTGTGTATCTTACTTTCACTCTTATTCTGTGGCTGGCTAGGTAGCTGGCCCCTAATACGCCCCCACCCCTTGCTCTGTCTTGCCCATTCTTCCTTGCTCTTAGATCCCTCCTATTTATTCTACCTGCCAGCCTCACCTGTTTTTCTCCTGCCTTGATATTGATCATTCAGCTCTTTATTAACCCATCAAGTGTTTTAGACAGGCAAAGAATCACAGCTTCACAGAGTTAAACAAATGCAGTATAAACAAATGTAACACACCTAAAAATAATATTCCACAACACCTGTGGGAGCTTCTGATGTGAGCATCTGCCCTGGACATGAGAGCCAAGGATAGTCAGATCTGAATCTTCAGGGATGGGAGCCTCGTAACATGCAACACGGATCAGTACTCAAAGCAAACACAGACTTATGTGTTCCTTATATATGACCTATATTTGGTGACTTAGTATTTGAGAGGCTGAAGGAAGAAAATTACAGAGAATTTAGGCCAGCCTTGGCTGCAGTGTGATACCCTGTCTAAAATAAAAAGAAATTTTCCTTATAACTGTCAGAAAGGAAAACAGCAATATACATGCCTGAGAGAAAATAGCAGTGTTGGTCCTATATCTTCATGTGTCCTAATCCTTATACCGTTCTTGTCTTAGGAAGTTGGCCTGGCCCTGCGGACCTTACTAGCCACTGTGGATGAGACCATTCCAGTCCTCCCAGCCAGCACACATCGAGAGGTAGGCCACAGTGATGGGTGGGGTCATGCTAGAACACAGTTGTAATGCTGGCTTGGTCAGCAGAGTGACCAAGATAAACAACTTAAGTTTCAGAGATTTCAGCCTATGAGCACCTGGCTCCATTGTGTCTGTACTGCAGAGAAGCAGTATGGAAGGAGAGGGAGAGAGCAAGTCTTTGGACAAGACACACCCTTGAGAAGGAATTCTTTGGATGATCACCTTCCTCCCACCACCTCCTCTTACCCATAAGTCTCAGCATTTCCAAGTGGTGTTGGTATTACCTGTGAAGGAGATACAAATGTTCTCTTTATGTGTCTCCATTTGCTTTAAGGACCATAAATTCATCCGGGATACAACAGTCACAAGTAGCCCAGGTTGGGTACACACTGAAACATCTTTCCTGCTCCACTGGCCAGAATGCTAGATTACAAGTAACTGCCACCATACCCATCCTTGGCTGCCATGTAGTAGTTTTGTCTCATTTGTGTGACTTCTAAATGAAAGGTGACACAACCCTTCTCCCTTGGTCCCTTTGCTCTTTCTTTTGGTTTTTCAAAACGGAGTTTCACCATGTAGCCCTGGCTATCCTGGAACTCACTCCATAGAACAGGCTGCCTCTGCCTCCCAAGTGCTAGGTTTAAAGGCATGTGCCACGATCATCTGGCTCCTCCCCTTTCCTCTTTTCTAGGGTCCCATGAACTGTCCTTTAACCTATCCTGCCTGGAGTTTTTGTTTGGTTGGGTTTTTCTTTTTTCTTTAAGAAAAAAAAAAATTTATGTTGTATGTTTTGCCTGAATGTTTGCAGTTCCCTTGGAGGCCAGAAGAGGGAGTGATAGATCTCTTAGAAGTTAGGGATAGCTGTGAGCTGCCATGTGAGTGACCCTGGGACTCTGGAAGAGCCCTCAGAACTGTTAACTGCTGACCCATGTCTCCATCCCCTAGCTCTTTACTTTGAAAAGCTTTTACTTACAAAATCTTGCCAGATTAATAATGAAAATTTTCAAACATCCTTTGTTTGAAGTGCAAGTGTCACATGTCAGCACTTCATCACATTTGCCTTCTCTCTCCCGGCTGTCCACTTGCTTGAGCACACTTAATCATGAACACCTGTGAGTCTTTCCTGATACTAGGGATGGCCTACTGTATACCTATCCTGTATCTGTAAGATCTGAGCCTCTGGTTACTGCAAGACTCTTTCCTGCTAGGTGTGCTGAGAATCTGTCACCTGTAATTCAGGGGCAGCTTGGGTTGTGTGTTTTGAATGGTCCTGTCCACCCATCTCTATGTATGTAACTTCTGCTCATCTGGAAGATGTTTGGCTGCTTTCTCCTTCTCTTGTGTGGCATCAAATTTTGGAGTATGGAAAATTTTTTGTCTCATTTTTTTTCTTTGTTTTTGTTGATGGTGGTGGGCTCTGTGTGCGTGCATGCGTGCACCTAAACCTAAATATAACCTGCTCAGTCTATATGTTACTTATATGTATGTTTTCAAGGCTGACCAGTTGGTATTGAATAGCCAGTTGGTCTGCCCTTTTCTGGGGAAGACTTTGTCAACTCTCAGCATTCCTTAGTTGCCTATAGTTATTCATGTAGGGATGAGGCGTCATGGGCTTTCACCCATCCACATTAGCACATCTATGTGTGTTATCCTTGTTCAGCTCCTGTTTAGGCAGCATAAGAGCCAGAGAACACGGAATTTGCTGTGAGGCTACCTCCTAGGAATGTCAGAAGCTACATCCATAGTCTCACTAGGATAGGGGAGCTTTTTGAGGCAGGTCCTCACTATATATGGTCTAGGTTGCCTTGGAACTTGAACTTGAAACCCTCCTCCCCAGCCTCCCCAGGGCCAGGATTACCAGTGTGCACTGTTGTACTCAGCTGACATTGGCGTTTTTTAGTAGCCTAGGCTAAAGGATCCTGTGCTCTTTCCTCTTTCCTTCCCCAAGCAGTGGCATCACCTGACACATCCATCCCTCATGACCTGTCTTGTCACAGAAAACCACTCAGAACCCAATGAAGAGGGTGGAGTAGGCAACCTTCCATTTGGTTGTGAGTTGCTTAGCACACAAGTGTCAACTCTAGGTCATTTCATTCTTATACATCACTGGCCTTTCCCCTGAACTGTGATAGCTATCAAAGCCATCTTTCTAGAGCAGTTGTCTAGATTTTATCACTCTCTTCCCCAATTGCACACATCACCTTTAGCAAGGTAAAAGTTGGTGTAGTCCTTGTAGTTGAAACTTGTCTACTTGTACAGTGCAGTCCAAACCCATCTGTTCTTTGTGAGGTCTCTCTGAGGCAGAGGAGTAGTTCTCTGTGTGCTACTTATTGTGGTCTTTATCCATTGAGTTTCAGGATCTCCCTGCAAGCCTCTTCCACCAGGCTAATTCCCTCCATCATCCACAGCCCAAAGTGGTCCTTACCCTGGGGTCATCCATAGAGCAGATGTTTCAGTCCTAGTTACCATTCATTGAATAAGCAGGAAGAATAAGCAGGGTGTGGTCCTGCATGCCTTTACAGGTGAATCCGTGAGTTTGAGGCTAGCCAGTCTACATATTGAATTCCAGGACAGCCAGGATGACATGAGAGACCCTGTGTCAAACAAACAATTAGCAGAGAGTTGTGAGCCCTGCAGGGCAGCATGTGCTCGACAGCCCAGCCTAGCCCAACAGAGTGTGGCTTAAGGATGTCCTCTGACTCTAGCAATAGGAAGCAATAGGTATAGGAAGCCTATAGTTAGATTACTAAGACAAGATATAGAAAGCCTAGAAAGAGGGCTGGAAAGATAGCCCTTGCTACTCTTGCAGAAGACCCTCATTTAGTTCTAGCACCCACAGCCATCTCACAACCAAATGTAACTCCAGCTCTGTAGGTCTGAAGCCCTCTTCTGGCCTCCTTAGTCACCTGCACACACATGACATGCACACACTTACATTTGTAATTTTTTTTTTTTAATATTAAGAAAAAAAGCCAAGAAATACCTGGAAATACCTGGAAAGAGACACAGCATAGTAAGAAAGCATGATCTTGATCGTTATCCTGTGTGGCCCTCATCAGGTCACTTGATATTAAGGTGTTTGTAGTAGAGTATGCGTGTTTGGACTAGATTACCGCAAGTTCTATCAGATTCTGTGAATATAAAATGAAGCAAAGCCTACCACACACTGAAGTTAGAGTTCAAAAAGCAAGCTCAGAGTACAGGAGAGTCAGGCATGGTGGCATGAAGACTGACAATGGGAAGGCTGCTAGTACATACACACATGAAGGCATACAGGCACATGAGACCACACTACAGTCCAAAGTAGACAGACAGATTTCATATCCTGTTGAAATCTTACTTCTTTCTTCTTCTTTTGTCCCCTCACTGTGTACCCTGACTGGCCTGAATTTGCTCTATAGACCAAGCTGGCCTGGAACTCACAGAGATCCTCCTGCCTGTGCCTTCTAAGTACTCAGATTAAAGGGCCACACTACCATGACCAACTTATCCTGTTGCTTCGAAGGAAAGGAAAGTTTATTCGAGGGAAATAAAGTTTTACTTTGTCTTTGAGGCCCAAAGACAGACTCAGGACAGATGCCTAGGAGCTGTTCTCCTGACCCTCTCTTGTCTCCCCAGATCGAAATGGCTCAGAAGCTGCTGAACTCTGACTTGGGTGAGCTCATCAGCAAGATGAAGCTGGCTCAGCAGTACGTCATGACCAGCCTGCAGCAGGAGTACAAGAAGCAGATGCTGACAGCTGCTCATGCCCTGGCTGTGGACGCCAAGAATCTCCTGGATGTCATTGATCAAGCAAGACTGAAGATGCTAGGGCAGACACGGCCACATTGAGCCACTGGCCATTGAACACAGCTTTCTGCCCTTTGGGAGATCTTTTCTAGCATTCCACCAGCAGCGAGGAAGTAACCATGTCCTCGGACGCCTGCACTCACAACTCCAACTGAATGACAGCTAGCTGAAAGTCTCTCTTGTATACGTTTAACCACTTATGTGTGGTTTTGATTTTGTTATTTTTCTAAATAATGTTCAGAAACGTCTGGATCCAAAAATGTGGCATTTTTCTGAAATGAAGATTGTACATTAAGAAGCTTTTAAAATACCCTTGGTGTTGGAATTGGGATGTGTGTTCTTAGAAGTGGTAATTCCTACTGACCATGGTTTCAAGGTAGAAGAGGAGTGTCTGAAGAGGGAGGGCTCCCAAAGACCCCAGAGGCTGGCCATCCTCCTGCCAGAGTTCCTGTCAAGGCTGAGTTGTGATATGCTAATCTCGTTTACAGAGAAAGTGCATAAAATCTGTATTTTGAAGACTGAGTGTTTTTAGAAGAAAACTTCTGCCCTCCCTGTCGTTCTTTACAGTGGATACTGAAGCATTGAGTTGTGAACTCTGTAGAACTGATGAAAACTCTTTATCTTTCCTCACCAGAATTCTGTGCCAGTTTTTTGTAGCAATGTAATTTTTCTTGGGAGCAGAAATGCTTTGTACCAGAGCACTCCCAACTACATCAAGAAGTTCCGGAATCATCCCTGTTCTCCATTTTTATATAATTTATAAGAATGATTAAAGCCATGTTGACTCTTACAGCCACTAGAGCTAACTGATCTTCATTGCGCCTGTCTTCCAAGGGAGGACCCCAGAGGACAGACAGGGATGTGGTTCTCTTTAGATGTTCAGTTGTCATCACACCATACATTCTGTTAGTTGATTTTTAAAGCATACCTTCCCTTTAGTTTGTCGAGGGATATAAATTATTCTCAGGAAGAATATAATGAATTGTACAGTTACTCTGACCTATTAAAAAGGTGGCGCCAGTAAAGTTTGCGTTGCTGTCGCCTTTTTTTTTTTAAGGGGGGCGGTAGTCTTTTCATTTAAGATTGTTCAGGGGAGCTGTGAGAAACTGCCACTTACAGGAACTTTTATGCAGTGCTAGTCTCTTCCTTTTTCTTGTACGAAAGTGGAGGACCCCACCATAGACGACAGACCAGCCTAACCTGTCATTCCATTCTGTCAGGGTCTTAGATGGTTTTTGTTTGTTTTGATTTTTTTTTTAAGGGGATTAGTTTTTTGTTTCTTTGGTTTTGTTGTGGTTGTTTTTGGGGTGGTGGTGGTGGTGGTGTGGTTGTTTGTTTTCTTCTGAAACAGAGTCTCATTATGTCCTGGGATTTGCTGTGTAGACCAGGCTGGTCTTGAGCTCATGGAGATTTCCCTGCCTCTGCCTTCTGAGTGCTGGGATTAAAGGTGCACATCACTACACCCTGCTTGGTTTGGGTTTTAGAACATATTTGATTCTTTATTATTCTTTAGTGTGTGTTGTGTGTGTGTGTGTCACACTGCTTATGCGGAAGTTAGAACATAACTTTCAGGACTCAGTTCTCTCCCTCTATTATGGCTTCTAAGGACTGACCACAGGTCAGACTGTGTTGCAAGTGCTGTACATCTTGCAACTCATAAGCCTCAATTTAGTCTTTCTTTGTAGCTCAGGATAGTGTGGAACTCATGGTAGGCCTCATGCCTCAGCCTTTCCAGTGTGTAGGTAATAGGTACAAGTCACTATGTCTTGCTTTTATTCTGTTTTGATTCAAAAATGCAGAGCTCCCCACACTTGGAAGGCAGAGCAGGTGGGTCACTGTAAATTCAAGACTAGTCTGGTCTGCATAGCAAGTTCTAAGCTAGCCAAGGCTATATAATAAGACCTTCTCTAGAAAAAACAAGCGGGGGGGGGGGGGGGGAGGGCAAAAAAATTGGCTAATGAAATCATAGTTCTTGGAGGAGAATCCAAAACTTCTACTTTATTAAGCCAATATAATCCCTAACTGTATTCTAAGATTTTTTCTTATATACATAGATAAGGTAGTTCTTACCCCTCATTAAGGAAACTTCAGAAAACCACAACTGACCAAAATGCAGAGTAGGAGGTGCAGTCCCAGTGGGGAAATATACTATAACTCCTACCTTTGAAGGCTCAGGGATCATTACTGAAGCAGAGTAGAAAGAGCTAGAAGAGCAGATTTTTTTGGGGGGGGGGGGTGTGCGCGTGATTGTGTCTCCTAGGAATGACAAAAAAAAATATTACACATGGTCTCCCATGGCTACCTAAACAAGACTTGAATGAGGATGGCATCAATGGACATGCCAAAATAGATGGGAGAAAGACTCCGAGGCCTTAACTCTACACAAAGAACTATAAGCAACTAAGAAATGCTGAGAGCTGCTGGGCATTGTGGCACACACCTTCAATCCCAGGACTCGGGAGGCAGAGACAGGCAGATCTACTGATTGAGTTCTAGGACAGCCTCCAAAACTACAGGGAAACCCTGTTTGGCGGGGGAGGGTGGGTTTGAGAGCAGGAGAAAGTCTTTCCCCAGGGAAGTACATTAATTAGCTATCTAACACCAAATGGCCATTCAAACTTAAAGACTGAGAAGGTTGTTTTATATATTAAGGAACACAAGGAGAAAAGGCCATGAATTTAAGGAAGACTTCCCTTTGGATGTCTTCAGTATGTGGTAGTCCATTCAGATTCTAGGAAGCTATCTGTACGTGGGTCACTTCTTAAGAGAATTTCTAACTTCCTGATAAGAGCCACAATACCAGAATAAACGACTAGGACTCTGGGAGAAGACTAGTGATACAGGGCCCCTGGGGAGTGTGGAGCAAGTTCTCAGGTAAACATGTAACTCTCAAGAGCAAACTCTGTTCTATTATTATTATTATTATTATTATTATTATTATTATTATTATTATTATTTCTGTCTGCATTGGTGTTTCCCTGCATGTATATCTGTGTGGGGGTGTCAGATCTTGGAGTTACAGACAGGTGTGAGCTGCCATGTGGGTGCTGGGAATTGAAACCAGGTCTTCTGCAAGAGCAGTCAGTACTCTTAACCACTCAGCCCCCTCCTTCTTTGAACATGTGACATTTAGATCATCTGAAAAAAAGATCAAGGTTGATCAACCTGGAGCTGTGACTTATCCATAGTCCGTCCATTCCTCTTTAAGACAGCAATTGTGAGCTAGGGGTGTGGCTCTGTGGGAGTGTTTGCATAGCATGTGTGAAAGACGGTGTCTGCCCCTCACCCATCAGAGGCCAGCCCTTTCTGCCATGACCATCAAATCTCCAGATTATGCCAGATGTGCCAGGAGATGGAGTTGACCTGCAGTGGGGAGAGGACTCACCATGCTCAGTACCTTTGCTTCGGACTGAATTAATGCCTGCCTTGCTTTTCCTCCAAGGCACTCACAGGTGAGTCTCACACCTTGTACCCTGAAGATAAAGACATCTTTGGCTATGAAAACAGCAGAGGCAGGTGCTGCAGCAGTGTATGGCCAGAGGACAGATGTGGAGGATGGACCTGACCGTGCCATGTGGAAGCCACTCACAACCCTCATTAAATGGCTCTGGGATGGGGAGGTCAAGTTTAGAGACTCAGAAAATTCATCTGACATCAATTCAAGTGACTCCACTTGGCCCTGCCTGCCTATCCAGATAACTACCTATGGAGACAAGTCATATGCCTAGTGGCCTAGTCAGGAGAGATGGAGGCTTCTTCACAACCAATTCATACTGTTTGAATTAAGAAGTAAATAAAAAAGGGCATGTAAATGCAATGCTCACTGAAGCCTTCACAAAGGAATGCCCTGCTCATCACAACAGATCACATAGTGTAGTGGAGCCTGATAGATCTGTGCCCCTGTACCACTTTCCATGAGGTGGGCACCATTCTGAGTGTCCTTTCCAAGGCTTGAGATGTAACTTTGATGACTTCAGGCTTTCAAGAAGCCGTGTATGGTAGTACATGCTAAGCTCAGCTGTCAGGGAGACTGAGTTGGGAGGATCCCAAGTTTAAGAGTACCCTAGACTATACAAAGAGACCCCAAGGAACACCTGGGTGATGTTTGCAAGAGTGTCATTTCAAATGGGCATAACCCAGTCAGTACCAGTGTGAGGAGGAAGAGAATAAAACAGGCCCTAGGGATTCCCTCTTCCACATAGGTAGACCCATTCTGACTGTACACTGTGGCCATCTTTTTCTTTGGGCCATCAGCTCATTTAAAAAATGACAGGGAGACTTATTATGAAAGCTCAGCCTAGAGCTTAGGATTGTCGCACTAGCTCTTACTGTAAAGGCCTGCTCCTTCTAATCTAGCTGGTGACTCCACCTTCTTGCCAGAGCTCTTTTCTATCCAGAAGTCCCGCCTAACCTCTTCCTGCCTTGTGAATGGCCTTTCAACTCTTTATTAGATCATTCACAGTGGCATATCTTCACACAGTGGGGAAATAGCCCACAACACTTTAGGTGTATTGTCCTGGGCCCCTCCTATACTCTTCCATTTCTGGCTTCTTTCCCTCAAATAATAGTTTTGAATGCCTATATACTAGGTACCAGAAATCATTCCTCCTTGTGGTAATGTTCCATGGCTCAAATGTCACCACAGGCTTACCTAATACTCCTGTTGGTGAGTCAATTAAAACCAAACCATACAACAACCCTTCTGTCTCAACTTCCCAAACCCTGGGGTTACAGGCATGTGCTACCATGCCTACCTGTATTTTACCATTTCCAGGTGGGTTTTTTGTTTTTTTTAATTTTTTTGGCGGTGGTAGGAAGAAGTAGGTACTGAGACAGTCTCATGTAGTTGAGGGTAGCCTTAAAGCTATATAATGACCTTGATCTGATCTTCCTGCCTCTACCACCTGAGTGTTAGGATTTCAGGCATTGAGGTTCGTCATGCCTCACTTACATTGTTCTCTTTGAAATAGGACTGAGATGGGGATGTAGCCCTGCAGTAAAGCACTATCTAGCCTGTGTGAAGCCCCAGGTTCAATTCCCTAGCACCAAGAAGAGGGAGAGTGCTGGGTGTCAGCATCAGTGTGCCATTCTTTGGTGAGGCATTTGTTTTCTTACTTTGTCCCAGCCTGTGGTCCTCACTGCCTTCCTGGATGGTGGCTGTGGTTTTTTGTTTGCTGGTTTGTTCATGGGGTCCTATCTAGTAAGGAGTTTTTCTTTTTGGCTTTTATTTATTTATTTATTTATTTATTTATTTATTTATTTATTTTGAGACAAGCTCTTGCTATGTAGCACAAGCTACCCTCATACTTAGGGTAGGGTGCTTCTGCTTTAGCCTCCCAAATGATGAGCCTTACAGGTGTAAGCCACTACCCCGGACCAAAGTTCACTTTTTTTTTTCAATATTGCAAAGTATAATGAGATAAAAACTATCACATCTGATTTGTACAAAAGAAGGCACAAGAATCTGAGAGCCACTGGCTCACACACCCAGGAACCCATACAAACACTAATCTGGAAGACAGACAATATATACACAGAGGCCCTGTGCTTGCTGCCTCAGTCTCTTGAGTTCATACAAGCTTTGTTCATGTTGGTAGGGCCTTGATTTCTTAGTATCTTCCATCCTCTCTGGCTTTTATACTCTCCACCTCCTCTTCATGGTGTTCCCTGAGCCCTGAGGGGACAGACTTGATAGAAACATCCCATTTAGAGTGGAGTGTTCCAAGGTATCTCACTCTCCATAATATCTGTCTGTGGGTCTTTGTATTTGTTCCATCCACAGGAGGAAGCTTCTCTGATGTGGCCAAGCAAGGAGGGCACTGGTATGAGTATAGCAGAACGTCACTACTAACCACAGGGTCTTGGTCACACAAGCAATGTTGGGTATGGGTTCTATCTTATAGAATGGACCTTAATTCAGATATTGGTTGGTTACTACCTGAAGCTTTGTGCCACCATTGCCCTAACATACCTTGCAGGCAGGACACCATTGCTGATCAAAGGGTTTGTGGCTGAGTTGGTCTATACAATTATCCTTTGGTAGCATACAGAGTATCTTCCTGTACCAAAGACACTAGAATATAGAGGTAAAGGCTCTAGGTAGGTGCCAGCTCGACTTCTCCCATGTTCAATGAGTTGTGTAGGTATTGTCTTCGGCAATGGGATTTTGCTGTCAGTTTTCAGAAAGCAACCTATAGTCTTGGCAAAATCCTGGATTGTTTGGGAATTCCTATGGAACCCCTTTGGCCACAACCTAATTAGATGTAACCCAACCCCAGTACTGGAAGCTTCATTTGGTAACAAGAGATGGCCAGTGGGGGGGGGGGGTCTTTTTTTTTTTTTTTTTTTTGGTTTTTTGAGACAGGGTTTCTCTGTGGCTTTGGAGGCTGTCCTGGAACTAGCTCTTATAGACCAGGCTAGTCTCAAACTCACAGACATCCACCTGCCTCTGCCTCCCGAGTGCTAGGATTAAAGGCATGCACCACCACTGCCCAGCTCCAGTTGTGGTTCTATCTCCCCCATTATCTGGCAATTCCATTTAGAGCTCCTTCATATATGTATTTTAGGAAGCTTCTACTGTATCAGGTCCTTAATTTTAGCTGTCTCTCCTCATATTCCTTCTATCATCCCTCTCTCCACTGTCCACCTAATTCTCCCATCCATCCATAACTTTCTATTGTATTTCCCTTTTTTTTATTTTAAAAGACTTTATTATGTATACAACATTCTGCACACCAGAAGAGGGCACCAGATCTTATAACGGATGGTTGTGAGCCACCATGTGGTTGCTGGGAATTGAACTCGGGACCTCTAGAAAGAGCAGGCAGTTCTCTTAACCTCTGAGCCATCTCTCCAGCCCCTGTATTTCCCTTTTTAAAAAAAGATTTATTTATTATGTATACAGTGTTCTGCCTGCATGTATGCCTGAAGGCCAGAAAAAGGCACCAGATCTCATTATATATGGCTGTGAGTCACCATGTGGTTGCTGGGAATAGAACTCAGGTCCTCTGGAAGAGCAGGCAGTGCTCTTAATCTCTGAGCCATCTCTCCAGCCCGTATTTCCCTTGTCTAATGAGATCTATCTGTACCCCCTGGACCCTTACTCTATACCTAACCACTCTGATTCTACAGTTGTAGCTTGGTTATCATCCATGTAACAGCTGCTATCCACAGACGAGTGAATACATACCATACTTGTCTCTCTGGGTCTGGGGTACCTCTCTCAGGATGAGTGTTCTCTAGTTCCATCCATTTACCAGAACATTTCATGATGTCATTTTTTTAATGGCTGAGTAATATTCCATTGTGTAAATGTACCACATTTTTCCCCATTCTTCTGTTGCAGGATGTCTAGGTTGTTTCCAATTTTTGGCTATTATAAATAGAGCAGTAAATGAACATGGTTGAGCAAGTGACTCTGTGGTAGGAGTAAGCATCCTTTGGGTATATGCCCAAGAGCAGTATAGCTGAATCTTTTTTTTTAAGATTTATTATGCATACAGTGTTCTGTCTGCATGTATACCTGCACACCAGAAGAGGACACCAGATCTCATTACAGATGGTTGTGAGCCACCATGTGGTTGCTGGGAATTGAACTCAGGACCTCTGGAAGAGCAGCCAGTTCTCTTGACCTCTGAGCCATCTCTCCAGCCTGGCATAGCTGAATCTTAAGCTAGATCAATTCCCTTCTTCCTGAGGAACTGCCACACTGATTTCCAAAGTGGCTGTACAAGTTTGCACTCCCACCAGCAATGGATAAGTGTTTCCAGCATGAGATGTCACTTGTTTATTTATTTTGGGTTTTGAGACTGTTTCTCTGTAGCTCTGGCTGTCTCCCACATCCTTGCTAGCTTGAGCTGTCACTTGTTTTGTTTTTCAAGACAGGATTTCTCTGTGTAGCCCAGGCTGTCTGGAACCCACTCTGCAAAGCAGGGAGACCTGTAACTCAGATGTCCACCTGCTTCTGCCCCCCGCCCCACCTCCCGGGGTTCTGGGATTAAAGATGTGAGCTACCACCATCAGGCTTGTTACTTGTTTCATTGATTTTAGCCATTCTGATAGTTACAATGAGATGAAGTCTCAGAGTAGTTTTGATTTGCATTACCCTAATGGCTAAGGATGTTGAGCATTTCTTGAAGTGTTTCTCAGTCATTTGAGTTTCTTCTTTTGAGAATTCTCTGTTTAGTCAAGTGGCCATAGTGCACACCTTTAATTCCAGCACTCTGGAGGCAGAGGCATGTGGATCTCTTTGAGTTTGAGGCCAGCCTGGTCTCCAGAGTGAGTTCTAAGACAGCCAAGGAGAAGCTGGCAGAGGAATGGGCACACACTTGAGATTTCATTGTACTCAGCTGGAAGAGAACAGGCAAATTTTAGGGGTGGGTGGTTTCGAGACAGGGTTTCTCTGTGGCTTTGGAGCCTGTCCTGGAACTAGCTCTTGTAGACCAGGCTGGTCTCGAACTTATAGAGATCCACCTGCCTCTGCCTCCTGAGTGCTAGGATTAAAGGCGTGCACCACCAATGCCCAGCATGAGAACAGGCATCTTTAAAAAACATTTTGTCATTGTTCTTTTGAAACAGGGTTTCTTTGTGCAACAATCCTGGTTGTCCTGGAACTCCCTTTGTAGACCAAGCTGGCCTCAAACTCAGAGATTTGACTGCCTTTGCTGGGATCTAAGACATGCACCCAGTTTTAAAATACATTTTAAAAATAAAGCATGTCTTTTTTTTTTTTTTTTTTTTTGGTTTTCTGAGGCAGGGTTTCTCTGTATTGTTTTGGAGGCTGTCCTAGAACTCACTCTGTAGACCAGGCTAGCCTTGAGCTCACAGAGATCTGCCTGCCTCTGCCTCCCGAGTGCTGTTGTGAGCCACTATCTAGGTGCTGAAATCAAACCTGAGTCCTCTGCAAGAGCATCAGTTGCTCCTAACCACTGAGCTGTTTTTTCAGTCGCCCACTCCCTTTTGAGGCAATGTCTCACTATGTAACCATCACTGTCCTGGAACTCACTATGTAGATCAGGCTGGCCCAGAACTCAGACCTATCAGCCTCTGCCTCCTACATGCTAGGATTAACAGTGTGTGCCTGCCTCTGTCTCTGTATGTACCTCTATACTAGGCATGGTTTTGTTTTGTTTTGATCTTGTGTGAAGGTGGAAGCCAGGCCCTTAGTTGTGATAGGTAAACATTCTACTGCTGAACTACTCCCCCAGTCATTTTATTTACTTAAAAATTAAAAATATTTGACAGTGTGTGTGTGTGTGTGTGTGTGTGTGTGTGTGTGTGTGTGTGTGTTATGTAAGCCCATGAGAATCTGTTAAAGGGTCTCAATAATTTATTTAGTTATAAGATATGGATAAATACTGATACAGAACAGATTAGACACCCCCATGATCCAGCTGCTGTGTCCTGCTCTTCTGCCCAGGGACTAACCACACTATACTCTGGCTCCAACCACCCAAGAGAGAGAGAGAGAGAGGGAGGGAGGGAGGGAGGGAGGAGGAGGGAGGGAGGGAGGGAGGGAGGGAGGGAGGGAAGGACAGAGAGAATGTGACCCCTCTCCCTCAGCTTTTAAGCAGTCACATCCGAAGACAAGATCACACCCTAAGGCTTGCTGCCCCAAAAGTCATTGGCTAAACAGATCAAAATCCCACAGTGTGTGTGTGTGTGTGTGTGTGTGTGTGTGTGTGTGTGTGTGTGTGTACATTCTATGTTATATGTGTTCAGGGGACTCATCAGTTTCCTTTTTTTTTCTTTTTTTATTTGCCTGTTTGTTTTGGCTTTTTGAGAATGGATTTCTGTGTATCTCTGGCTGTTCTGGAGCTACCTCTGTGGACCAGGCTGGCCTTGAACTCACAGAGATCTGCCTGCCTCTGCCTCCTGAGTGCTAGGATTAAAGGTGTGTGCCACCACTGCCTGGCAAAGTTTCCTTTTCTGAGAAAAGTCTCGCTATGTATCCCAGACTTCCTGGTACTCATTATGTAGCCTGCTTCAGCTTCCCGAGTGCTAGGACCACAGGCATGTGCCACCACCTCCCCTGGTTTATGACACTGTATTCCTTTAGGCTGTGGGCCTGTGTCATCTGTCCTGTGTGGGTTCATCTGGTGCTTTCTCACATCAGCTCATGGGAACCCCCACATAATCATTCCCCAGAGGACTGGAGAACTAGAGCCTATCCAGGGTCATTGACTATTGGGGGACTACTTGTACCCATCAACTTTGGGGACTATAGAATACAATGTAAACACCAACATGGCCCCATCCAGCCCTCCTGGATGATTGATGTCACCTGCTAGAAGGACAGTGCCCAAGAGTCACCAAGGCCTGCTTTTGTGGAGGCTTCTCATCAGCATTTTTGTGCCTTGGGGGTTGATTGCCAGTTGCCTAGTGAACATCTGTTCCTATGGCAACATAGAGATGTTTGGCTTTGTACTAAGATGAGGTGAATGGCTGGATGCAAGTGTATCTCCATCTGCTGTGTTGTGGAGTATGGGAGCCAGGAGCTTCTAGGTCACCATGTCTCTGGCGGTCTGATATTCAAAAACAGCAGCATGATGAGAGGCATCCATAAGCAGCCAAGGACAGCAGAGATGCCTAGGAAAGACACGACTCCTGCCTCAGGCCTCCACTTCATAAAGCCCACACCTGAATAGATTCCAACGTTCACAGAACACTTCACCAAAGGACCGAGGGGTCTCAGTTCCTCACAAGCAGGGGGCCACTGCTGGCACGCCTCAGGGTACTAGCAAGGCCTGGCACAAAGGATTGTGAGAACTGAGCCCTTGGGTGCTGGGAATATAGTACCTGCAAGGACAGTCTCTACAGGTATGAAGAGCCAGTGGCCTCAGACTCACACCCAGGCATATTGTCCTTAGGCTACAGAGTATACCAGCTGCTGCTCTGACCTAGGCCACATCTCAACATGTGTGATCACACCAGTGTGTCCTCCTGCCTCTACCTCCCAAGTGCTAGGATTGTAGGCATTAGGAGGAAGAGGTACTCAGAAGAGAATAAGACATGCCAGGCGGTGGTGGTGCATGCCTTTAGTCCCAACACTTGGGAGGCAGAGGCAGGCAGGATCTCTATGAGTTTGAGGCCAAGTTGCAGGAGAGGCTCCAAAGCTACACAGGGAAACCTTGTTGCAAAAAAGCAAAAAAAAAAAAAAAAAAAGAATTGACTCAGTAGTCTGACTGGTCTATAACTTGCAGAGATCCTCCTGTCTCTGCCTCTGAGTGCTGAATGTGCCCCTTAGACACTTGGCCTTCAGATAAATGAGTTCCCTGATGAGATAAGATGGGTGTGAGCTCCAGGGCTGAAGCTCTGCCAGTGAGTGCCTCTACATCAAAGAACGAACATGAAACCCACACTGTCTACATCCCATCTGCCTTCATTCTTTACAGTGATAAGACAGTTTTATTTTTAAGTGTCAATATTTACAAATGCCAGAAGTTATCTTTTTGTAAGGACTGAAACCAATGTAATACTTTAGGTGTCGATTTAATGTTTAGCATTTATGAATGAACTGAATTTTCAGACCTGGATACAGGAAGAGCCCAGAGACCAGTCCCAGGTGTCTTGGGAGGATTGTCCCACCGAGCCTCTCAGGACACACTGTGCTTTACAGCAGGCAGCAGGGTTCAGAGCCAGCTGTGTGGTCCCTCTGCCTCAGTTGCCCATCAGTAGGCTGAGGCGCCTTGATGAGTGCTTAGAACAGGTGGCTGAGCGCCTAGATCCCACAGTTGTTTTGTTAATTGTGACAGAGCAAGCTCACAGCCCGTGAGGTGGTTCTGTCACAGGCTATCCAGTTTACTTGTCAAGAAACAAAGCAAGGCTCTTCTCATCTTTCTTTTTTATTTAAGGCTTACTCTATTTTTAGTTATGAGTATGTGTCTGTGCAGCTACATGAGGTAGATACCTGGGCAGTCACAGGTGGCATTTAATCCCTTAGAGCTGGAGTTCTGAGCTGCCTGACAGGCCTGTTGGCAACTAAACTTGGTCCTCTTAAGAGGCTCACGCTTAACGACTGAGCCATCTCTCCACCCGTCAACTTATTTTGAAATGGGGTCTCATATCCCAGGCTGGCATCAAATTTACTATATAGTTGAAGATGACTCTGAATTCCCAATCCACATGCTTCCACCTCCTCAGTGCTCAGATTTCAATAATGGGCTAGCATGCCTGATTCATGTGGCGCTAAGGATAGAACCCAGGGCTTCTGTGCATGCTAGGCAAGACTTATACCCACCGAGATACACCTCCAGCCCTTCCCTTCTTACTGTAAGAGCCCACTAAGCTGTTGCAGTCCAGTGTTGACTATTGTGATCGAATGCCATAGACCATGGCTTTAAAACAGTAGATATTGAGGAAGGAAAATAGTAAGCAAGGAAGAGAAAGGAAAGAGCCAGGTGTGGTCATGAGTGTAGAGGCAAGAGGATCAGAAGTTCAAGGTCATTTATTTGGTGTTCAGCAATTTTTTTTTTTGATGAATTTATTTTGGTGAATTTGAGGCCAAAATGTGCTACAGCAGACCCTGTCTCAAAACAAACAAAAAAAGCAAAGGAAGGGACCCTAGTATTCAGTGACAACTATTTCATGGTCATAGGTGGCACCTTACCACTGTGTCCTCATGTGGTCAGAGTCAAGGCAGAACTCTTGGACCTCTGTTGAAATGGGATCTATATAGCCCAGACTGCTTGATTCCACCATTTCATGCCCCAGATACTGGGATGGCAGGTGTGCACTTGTAACCCTCTTTTATAAGGGCACTGACCCCCTTGAGGAAGGTTCCTCCCTCACTACCTCTAATCCACCCCCTTGGGTGAGGACTTCAGTGCAGGTTGGAAGGCATACAGTCAAGGGGTCTGAGTAGTCACTTGCCCCAATAATCCACTGGTCGGAAAGTACAGGGATTAGAAATGAAACTTCGGCAGGGTTGGGTCCCCTCATATAGAATGTCTACTTGCTGAGTGGTGGTGGGGCAGGCTTTTAATCCCAGCACTTGGGAAGCAGAGGCAGGTGGATCTCTCTGTGAGTTCAAGGCCAGCTTGGTCTACAGAGCTATTGCCAGGACAGGCCAGGACAGAGAAAACCTGTCTCAAAAAAAAACAAAAACAAAAAAACAAAAAACAAAACAAAACAAAAAAACCCAAAAAACAACAACAACAACAAAAAACAGTCTACTTATGTTTTCGGTTCCTAAGCAGGAATGTCACCATTGGTCTGTTTTTTTGGTTTTTTTTTAAGATTTATTTATTTTATGGGCATTGGCGTTTTGCCTGTATGTATGTCTGTATGAGAGTGTTGGATCCTCTGGAACTGGAGTTATAGACAAGTGTGAGCTGTCATGTGGGTTCTAGGAATTGAACCAGGTCCTCTGGAAGAGCAGCCATTACTCTTAGCGCCATCTATCTCTCCAATCCTCCACTGGCCTGTTTTGCATTCTCAACCCCAATGGTGTTCCCATCCCTTAGGCACACAAAACAGAGTTAGAGCCCACAGTGGCATGGGGGGCTGCAAGTCTTGCATACTGTCACCTTGGTCATTATTAGCACAGGACCTAAGCCTCACACAGATGCCATGACTCTTTCTGTCCCCATTAGTGCCTCTCTGTGATGGACTGGCTCTGATAGGGTAATGACTATTGGTGTTAGGGCTCCTAAGTAGAAGCCAAGATTTTGGAGCTTACAGGTGGGTTAGCTGTCCCTCAAATGCAGGAAGTTCTGTCAGTGCGAGGGCAGGATGGCCCAATCCACAGCTGAAGTGTGTGGCAGGTAGCTATACCAGAGTCCATCTTACCCACCAGCAGCAAGACACAGAGTGACACAGTCAAATAAATGCCTTTGGGAAAGTGTGGAGACTTGATAGGCGGAGGGGTTGGTATAACAACTCGGGTATTATGCTGGCTTGCCCCTGTCATCTGGCAGAAGGCACTCAGGCAGTACCCTGGTCAGCCCAGGATTCCATGGTTGTATTGTCTGCACGCAGGTGCAAAGGACCTCTTTAAAAGAAAGGCTCCTACCTACTTATGCTCTTTTTCCAGCTCTCTTTCCAGCTGTTCCCCTGGGGCAGACATGACTTTTCCTGTCTTCCTCTTCTCTTTTGTATTCTCTGTCTCTGCATCTCTGTGTCTCTTTACCTTTTCTCTCCCTCCCCTTCCCCTTTCTAATAAAACTTCTCACTAAGCTCTGTCTGCCTGGCATGTTTGTCCCCCACTTCTGTCACCCTCACCTGCCATGGAATTCACCAAGGCTCCCCTCGTGCATTATCATAACAGTTGGCACTATCTGGAGGTGATTTCAGGAGGAGTTGCAGGAGGAGGGGAGAGAGAGGAAGTGGCCTAAGTTAAACAATGATGAATGGGGGGTGGGCAGTGATGAAGGAGGTTCCAAGCCATTACCTCTCCCTAATTCAGGACCAGTCGGTCTCTAGTAGTGCCTCCTTGTGCCTACCTGTAAACCCAGTGCTCTTTCTACACATCTATTGGTCCTTCAGTTTCTTCTCTGAAGTATCTCAAGTCTTTTGCCAATATTCCTATTATTACTTTCATATCCTTTTTTATACCCTCATATATTCTAGATGGATTCTCTATCATTGGTGATATTTATATTATATACATATAAAGGCTATTGTGTTGAGTATCACATCTGCATAATACAGTGCAAACATCTTCCACTCTGTGACCTTGCTATTCCGGTTTCTCTCTCTCTCTCTCTCTCTCTCTCTCTCTCTCTCTCTCTCTCTCTGTCTCTCTCTCTCTCCTGCTTTCTTTTATGAAACAGGGTTGTTCTATTATGTGGCCCTGGTTGTCCTGGAACTCATTATATAGACCAGGCTGGTACATTTTGCACTACCACACCAGGTACAGCCAGCTACAAGCAAACACCAACTCCCCTCCCCAAGACAGCCCTTGCTGTCTTGGAACTTAACTCTGTAGACCAGGATGGCCTCAAACTCAGAAATCTGCCTGCCTCTCCTGCACCACCCTGCCTATAAGCACCACTTTTATACTGAGAATGTTAGCATATGAAAGCCTAGTCCTGAGGACAAGAGGACTCCAGGCAAGTGTGTTGGGGACAGGCTGCATATTATCTGTTTATAGCTCAGGGCTGGATTCTTTCCATGTTGAGCAGATTCTGGGGCTGTGTTCCACAACCCTGAGCTAAACCAATCTCTGGATCTTTGTTCTTATTTTTTTAATGATTTTTAAAAATTTTTTATATGTGTTGGTCCAGATCCCCTGGAACTACAGACAGTTATGAGCTGCCATGTGGGTGCTAGGAATTGAACCCAGGTCCTTTTGAAGAACAGCCAGTGCTCTTAACTGCTGAACCATCCATCTCTCCAGCTGTGATATTCAGTTACAGCAACAGAAAATGGACTAAGGAATAATTCCTGTTTCTCTTCTAGAAGCAGGATTCTTTGTACATTGCTGAAGGCTCTGCAGACTGCAGTCAGTAAACTTTAGTACTATTTGACTCAATACTTCCCAAATATATTTCAAAATATAATACATATTTTGAAACAATGTCTCACTATGTAGCTCTTGCTGGCTTTGAACTCACTATGTAGACCAGGCTGGCCTCACACACACACACACACACACACACACACACACACACACACATCTCCACCTATCTCTGGCTTCCAAGTGATGGGATTAAAGGCACATGCCACCATATCTAGCTGTTTTTGAGATAGTCTATCTAGCAACACCCCATCTCAGTGCTAGAATTACAAATATGAATCACCATACTAAGAGCCCTAAGGTTGAATCTGGCAGACCCTACTGCAATGGAGCATGTTTTGTCCAATTTTTCAGGCTCTCTTTTCTCTTTCCTGAGGGTTATTGATCAAAACCGGGACTACACAGTGTGCTAAGCTGTGGACTGACCTGCTTCACTGTCTCAGCCTGTGCCTGCGCCTACAGCTGCATATAGCATCAGGAGTCCCAACACAAGAGTGGGAATTTCATGCGGGGGAGGGGGGGAGAGGAGGGGGTAGGAACCCCCGCACAGAACACAAGAGAGGCCTTCAGTGTTGTGTGCTAGGCCAGACTGGGAACTTGAGAAAGTTCTAGGCATAAGTGGAGATGACACCATTGTAAATTGAGTCGTAGCTTGCAGGCCAGAAAGAAGGCTGTGTGGAGGCGGGGGAGGGCATTCCCAGCTTTGCTGGTGGGTGTGGCAGAGGTGGCTTAGGGATAAAAATGTCAGAGGGAGAGATGGTAGCCTTGGCTTGGGCTGTGGGTCTGCAGATCTTTGTATGGTGCAACAGCAAAGGAGAGGGTGGCCGTACCCTGAAAAAGGACACTCTGCACCCTAGCGCTGGGTGGCTGGGTGTGTGAGCCTGGACTAGGCAGTGGAAGGTGAGAAACAGGAAGCAATGACATGCTTCCACCAGCAGAGAGCAGTGTTGGGTCTCAGCAGAGACACAATCCAGCATTCCTGAGATTATCCTGCCTGGTAACAAAGTTTCCCTGCCTCCATCCTACTGCAGAGCCTGAAGCTTTTCCTAGGGTTGTGCAGTCAAGGCGGAGCTGTGGGCCTCCAAGTGAAACGTGACTGCTGCAAGAGCCTGCACAGGTCCACCACAGGTACACCAGTGCCCTGCTCCACACCAGCCCTGCTTGCTACCACTGTCTTGCTGTTCTTAGGATAGTGGCTGCTTACAAAGGCGTCTCTCTGGGCTGCTTTAATTTTATTTGTTTGGGACCGATCCCTTCTTCCCTTCCTCATTTTCCTTAGGTACAGGGTCTCCTACATTGCCTCAGCTTCCCAGAGTCTAACCTGGATGCTTAGGAACTCTTACAAATGAAGTCATGCTGGCTTGCTGGCCAAGGGCCAGTCACACTGCTGCACTTAGCTGCATTGACTGGATCCCATCCACAGACACATGGAGGGAGTGCCCATGGTGTTCATCTTCCCTGTGATGAGCAGCAATGCCCACTGCTACCCAGACTTCCTGGTGCTCAGAAACACAGTTCACTTTTTTTTTTTTCCTAGACAGGGTTTCTCTGTGTAGCCCTGGCTGTCCTGGAACTCACGTTGTAAACCAGGCTGGCCTCGAACTCACAGAGATCCACCTGCCTCTGCCTCGATTACTGGGATTAAAGGTGTGTGCCACCGGGGTTTCTTGATGCCTGGCAAACACTATCAACTGAGTTACTGCATGCCCCCCAAACATTACATGACTTTGGGGGAGGGCAGTGCTGGGAGGGAACACAAGGTTTTGAGTAGATATTTAGTGCACCACTGCTGAGCTTGAGTCCCCAGAGACCGTCTAACCAGCCCCCCCACCCCACCCAACCCACCCCCATCAGTTCTCACTCGGGCAACAATCTCTCCTGAGTTCAGGAAATCCTGTCTCCCTCTCCAAACTAGTGGTGACTACAGGGCCAGGTATAATTACCTGTTTGTGTCAATCACTTGGCGAGAGACCCGTTTTATTTCTCTTTGTTTTTTTTTTCCCCTTTTTCTTTTTGGTTTTTCGAGATAGGGTTTCTCTGTGTAGCTTTGGAGCCTGTCCTAGAACCATGTCTGTCTTTTATGTATCCTAGACTGATTTAAGCTCTCTCTCCTCCTGCCTCTGTCTTCTGAGTAGCTGGCGAGGCAGCCCTGCAGTACCTCCTAGTCTTCTCCTCCTCTCGAAGTGTATTGGAAGGAGAGCTGCTTTTCTTGCTCCTAGGCCTGACTTCGTGCACTGCACAGGACAAGGAACCTACTATGATGCTGGGGTCCCTGCAGTAGGACTCTGTCTTTGGTCTGGGCCTTCAGCATGGGCTTTGAAAATAGTGCAAGCGTGCAGGAGCTGACCACTGCTGCTTCCACTAGTGAAGGCTCAGGAGACACTTGGATAGGACCAGGAGCATGTGCCAGCAACAAGTGGAGAAAAGACATGTGCTCAGAGCATCCTGGTCCGGGAGGCCTTAGAGCAAAACTTGTGAACTCTGACCCCTGGATCGAGGGCGACACGACTAGATCTACTCCCTGACAGCTGTTAATATTAATCTCGAATTTGCTGTACTTCCTTGGTGCTTTATTAGGATTATCTAGGTTGTCGAGCCGCGCCGGGAGGTGGCAGTGTGGTCACGCGCACCCGCCTGGCCGCGTCCAAGTTCAAGCTCTGGGTGGGGAGCCAGCTTCCCGTCGCCGTTTCGTTAATAACTTAAAGAGCCAGGCCGAGGTGCAGGGGCGGGTGCTCGGCAGGACGCGGTCTGGGCTGTGCCACTCGGCGCGGGAGGACCCCGACTCGGGTCGCAGTGCTGGGCTGGCCGCAGTCGGCCGCAGGAAAGGTCTCGGCCGTGTGCCCCGGGTCGCCTCTGGGGTCCTTGCACTCGGGGCAACTAAGCAGGGGGCCGCTGCCGCTCCCCCATCCTGCTGCCCCGCGTGCGCGCGCCTCCTCCAGCCTCCTCCCCTGCCCCCTCCCACTCCGCCACCTTCTCCTCCTCCTCCTCTCCCCCTCCTCCTGGCCGTCCTCTCCCTCTTCCCGCCCCCTCCTCCCCCGCCGTCCCCTCCTTCGTCGTCCTCTCCCCTCTCTCCCTCCCTCCCTCCCCCCCTCCGCTCCGCCGCCTCCGCCCGCGCCCGGCGCGTCGGGAAACTGCGCGGGCGACGCGCGGGGCGGATCGAGCGGCCGGCGGCTGCTCGCGGCGTCGGGCCCGTGGAGCGCGCGCCGTCCTCGGCCGCGGCCCTCGGCGGCGCCACCATGTACTCGGGAGCCGGCCCCGTGAGTCCGCGCGGTGGGGGCCCGGCGCTCGTGCCGCGGCGGTTGGCGGGGGCGGGCGGGGTGCCGGGGCCTGCGGGGCCGCGGCGTGGCCTCGGGGCGCCGGACAGGGCCTCGGGGCGGGGAGGCCCAGCGCGCCCGAGCGGCGCGGCCGGGACGCGTGTGGGGGCCCAGGCCCGGCCTGCAGTGGGTCGCCGTCCTCCCGCAGCGCTCCTCCCGCCGGCCCCGAGCATACAGCAGCGGGGCCCAGCACCGCGGCTCTGGGGCGGGGAGCTGGACGGGTCGGGAACCGAACCCCGGGGCGCCAAGACCGCGATCGGCCGCTCGGGCGCAGTTCCACGCCGGGCAGCCGCCCTCCCCATTCAAGTGCTAATCGCCCTGCGATTTCCTCGTGGAGCGGGTGGCCGCGGTGGCACTCCTTCCCACCAGCGTGCCCGTTTCTCTGGAAAAGTTCCAGAAAACTTAAAAACACGAACGCGTTTCCCACCCTGCTTCCCGAGCGGAGTGGAGGGCGGTTTACTCGCAGGGCTGAGGAAACAGTCAAGTGTTAGAAGGATTTTTTGCCTTCTCCCGCCAGGCACGTGGCTCTCTTTCCCGGCTGCCCAGCCGCTTGCTTGGGCTCAGCCTGCCCCCCTTTGTCCGCCAGGCTGTACTTGGCGCCCGCGGGCCCTCCCTGCTGCCCACCTGACCTAGTGGTTCGCCTCGGGGCCTCCCCACACTTCCCCACTGTGGGCTCTGGAAGCCGCCCAGATCTTCCCGGGTCCCCAGAGCTACCTGCCCGGAGCCTAGTGCGCCTCCTCTCCTGATGTCATAGGGCTGGCTCCTCGAATGCCCACTGACCAACTTCTAAATGCATTATAGGGCTTCCAGCAATTTGTAGACCCGTTTCACCTTGTGCCTGGGAGGTGACCGAGTCCTGGGGGGCAGATATTGGGGTCTGGAAGCCGCCTTGGAAATGGCCAGCTCAGCGCTGTGGAGGAACCCAGAAAACCTTAGTTCCGAGGCTGCACGATTTTTCCAGAGTGTCAGTTTCTAGTGACTTCCTTGGGAACGAGACCAGGCTTTCCTCTGTTTTGCATGTTGCTCGTTTCGGCCTGTCATAGTGGTTTTTCATTCTGAAGACAGTCAGTAGAAGCTCAGAGAGGTTAAGAGCCCTGTAATGTTCAGGAGCCAGCAGGCATTAGGCAACCTGTTTGAACACTCCTAGAGAAGTGGCTTCCAGTATCTTTGACCTTGACCCACCGTTGGGACTACCTGTTTGGTGTGGATTAGACCAGTGGATGCCCAGATAGGGTGGAAATAAGAACCTACTGTGTGTTCTGCAAGGGGAGATTGCCTTTTAGAAAAGAATGCGGTAGCCCTCTGGATCAACCGGTTCGTTTTGGTCACTGGCAGCTTTGAAGATGGCTGCTGCTGCGTGGGCCTCTGCGTTGTGGCCTGAGGGAGAGACAGTCCCCTCTAACCAGAAAACCTTGGGCGAGAAAAGAGATGCCTGTAGGATAATTCCTGGCTAATGGCAGACTGGGAAGGAACCCAAGATCCAGGTGGGCCAGTGTGCTGTAATCGCAAGGTCGGAGTGCAGCTTCATTTTATTGTAGGCACCATGGCTTTTAATTTTGCTTGAAAGTACCCCCCCCCATACAATTTCTTCAATGAGACGCAACCATATTTCCAAATGTAGGAGGATGGAAGGCCATTGTATCTGAATTCTAGAAACGTTACAAAGAGTTTTGCGGCTCCCCAGCTTGAAGGGAAGTAAATACTTAGTAAATTAACATTAAAAATAGAATTCACAGTGGGTTATTATCCCCCTTTTACACGTGTGAAGCTGATAGCTGGAGGTGGGGGGGCAAGGTTCAGAACTTGACAGGTTTGGGTTGTTCCCCCACTCCCTTCCAAAAGGGTTAATGGTTTAGCATATGTAAATTCTCTACCCAACCGGAAACTTCCTATTAAAGTGGGTTATAGGTGGGGTCCCCCACCCAAGGTTTTTAAGCTGTCTGGCTGTACTCCGGCTTTTATTGCCCAGGAGGATTTGCTACAAAATAACCTCTATGACAGTGAAAAATGAGTGTAGAGTTGCCAATCAGGATTGGGATTTTTGAGCATATACTGTGGCCCTGCTCCCTGGATTCTCCCCCAACTCCCAGTTGTGTGGGAGGGTACCACTGCAGCTTGGCGGGCTCTGCTGCCAGCGGCTGGAATGCATACAGCATGGTGGCTGATGAGCATTTGTGGGAAATATCTCCCCCCCCCCCAGCCTGTGTAGTTATTTAAATAAGGTGTTGCTTGTAAAAGCTTTGATTTACACATTCTTAAGAAGCAACATTTTGTAACTGAGTTTCTTTGTCAACACCATTGGGTTTATTCTTTGCCGTTCAAGAGACTGGGCTGCCAGGATGACAAAAATGTTTCTTTTTTTTTAAGCTATATGAATTGTTATTGTAGAAAATGTAACAGGATTTTTAAAAAGTTTCTACCTTGAAGTAATTTTACATGAAAGCAGGGTGAAAGCAGATTTGGTTTGTGCCTGTCCATTCCTCCTCCTCCTGCAGTTATAGGTGTTTGGGCGGTGGCTTTCCAGCTGCCTCTTCCCCACTGACATCCTCAAGCATGCTCCAGATCAGCCAGTTCACCCTGACATGCTTGTGTGTACAGAATACAGGGAATTTTTGTTTGTTTGTTTGTTTGTTTGTTTTGCCCCTTCTCTTTCAGAGACAGGGTGGGCTGTATAGCCCGAGCTGGTCTCAAGCTCATTCTCCTGCCTCTACTCCTGGAGACATGGGATTACAGGCTTATGTCACCACAAAGAGCTGGTGCAGGTATGTATGAACACAGCCCATTGCCATCGTTATACCAGGTGCTATCACTTCTCTTGGCTTCAGAAACATGATTACACTTGGATTATTTTTTAAATTTTGTTTTTATTTGTATGATTAGTGTTTACCTACATGCATGGATATGTACCACATACATGCCTGGTGGCCCCAGAGACCAGAAGGGGCATCAGGAAACGAGTCACAAACATTTGTGAATGTGGATCCTGGGAACTGAACCTGGGTCCTGCAAGAGCAACAAGTGCTCTGAACTGCTGAGCCATCTCTCCAGACCCTACAACTGATATTAGAATATGGAGTTATGAAAGAATGTGTAAATTTGGGTTTCTGTCATCTAAATCTTTCTTGGTTGTATTTTGGTTTTTGAAACATGGTACCCAGGCTGGCTTTGAACTCATTTTCCCTTGTGGGACATCCCCAGATGTGTGCCATTACATCAGCAGTGTTTTGCCAAAGCCTTGAAAAGTAGGCCTCTTCCACCTTTGTCTGCATTTCCAACTCCAGATGCCTACATCCTCTTCCTTTATCTGCTCCTGACCCAGCACCCTGCAGCTTCACTCTACCAGCATCACTATCTCACGGGCAGTGAGGCTACGCTGGCCCAGCTCCAGCCTGCACCATCCTTTTCACCCTGGCAGGTTAAATAAAGTGAAGCTCTTGTGGTGAAATGGCGTCAAGCTACAACTTAATTTCCCACTTTCACCTCTAGAGCTGAAGAACCTGAAATCCCTATTTATACCTTTTTTTTTTTTTTTTTTCCTCTTTGAGACCAAACAACTGTGCCTTTCCATCAGTTTTTCAGTAGAGCTGTGCAGGGTTCATCATCTAACCTGGGAGCTTCCTCCAGTCAAGTGTGGTATTTGGACAGCCGGCAGACCTGGTGGGCCATACCTAAGTCAGGCCTGAGGCTCAGGAGCAGCACCAGGGCTGAGTGTGTCCACTTGCTTCACACCCAGTGCATCTGGAGTCCTCCTGATGCCTGAAGGTACACATGTGGTGTCCCTGAGATGGTATACCAAAATGTGTTGCTGCAGCCCCAAGCAGGGGGCCCACCGGGTGTGTGAAGCAGCCAGACCCTCTGCTGTCTGCCAAGAACACAGTGCCTCTGGCTCTTGGACACTGGACCAGCATCCGGGAACTCTATTCTTGGTCTTCCCTAGTGTCAGCAGGGGCATTGGATAGATGAACATAGTCATCCACTTCAGTCCTGTCCTCCTAGGCATGTGTGGGGAGTTTGGCATCTGTATGGGTCTCAGTTTCCCTGTCTGGAGCATGTGAGATATTTCCCAGGTTGCTCACACCCTCTGGACATTGTGACCTGGATTCTTTTTCTTTCTGGTGTGGCACAGGTTGAAGGGGAGCCATGTGTATGTGTCCCCAGTCATCTTGAGAACTTGCTGGTAGGATGATTGGTTACCCAGAGTAGCCAGACAGGGCCCATTAGAACCAGGTTCAAGATGAGCCTGCAGAGGTAGGCTTCCATTGCTGCCTATATACATTACAAGTGGTGGGCTCTGTTCCATATGCCAACACAGATATGAGTTCCAGTCAGGTACTTAGACATGGTTAAGACTGAATGGAATCTTATGGAGATGCAAAGAGCATTAAAAGCATCCACCTCCCATGTTTACAGTGTGTCTGTACAGGTGCTATTGGTTCCTTGTCCCTACTCCTCCTGACTTCCAGGGAGCTCACTTGAAGCTTAGAGTCCTTGGAAGCATCTTGAATAGCTCACTGGAGAGCACAAGGCCAGGGGAGCTCGGGAGGGATGCTGAGGAGGGCAGCAAGGGAGTGAGGAGTTGACTTAGGGATTAGGTAGCTGGATGGTGCCAGTGGTTTAAAGAGAGGATTTGGGGCCTTGGAGATATTGACCAGGCCAACACTGTAGGAGTCAGAGAGGAGGAAGAGACCCCGGGCAGGAACTGCTTCCAAATCTTTGTGGTGCCAGGTGGGCAAGCTCATTCTGGAAAAACACCAGATAGTTCTTCATGTGTGTGTTTGGGCAGGAACTGGCTCCAGGGCTAGCCATGGGGACCACCCTGTCAGCTCTCTTAGCTTCCTTTACCTAGGAGAGGGTGGTGATGGATTGTGGGTTGTATTAGATATTTTTCTTTTGTTGTGATAAAACACTATGATCAAGGCAACTTATAGAAGGAAGTTTATTTGGCACTGATCATTCCAGGGGGTCAGAGTCCATCATGGCAAGGAGGCTTGGCAGCAGAAGCAGGAAACTGAGAGCTCACATCTTTTCAGACATTTACAAGCATGAAGCACAGCAAAATGGAAATGGCAGAGTCTTCAAGCCTTCGAAGTCTGCCTCTTGTGATGTACTTCCTCCAAGGCCATGCCTCCTGAGCTAACTAGGGATCAACTGTTCAAATGCCCAAAACTAGGGACATTTTTCATTCAAACCACCACAAGGGTGAACGGAGTTGAGCCAGTGCCTCATTGTCTCTAGGGGAGACTCATCTGTGTGAATGGTCCAGCTAGACAGGCATTGGGTTTGTCTGTACCTTCATCCTGACAACCACTGTTATGAAACATTGAGTAAATTATTTCATGGCCATGGCATGAAGAGAGGCCAGATGTCACTGAGTTTTAGGGCTATTAGGTTTGGGGTGCTGAAGGGAACAATTTGAAGCTGGGGGTGAGTGCTGGAGGTAGGTGTGAGAAAGCCAGGAGAAGTGGATAAGGCTCTGGCCCCGGACAATCTGGGATTCCATAGCTGGCGCTCAGTCAGCCCTCTAGCCCTGACTTGGATGGGCCGGAAGGAGAGCCAGATCACCTGCAGGCCTTTCCCCACTTGTACCCAGAAGACCTAGGAGATGCCACAGGTAATTGCTGTTCCAAAGGGCGTGGGACTCCCAGATGCTGCCAGTAGGGCCTCTGGGAAGGCAGAAAACAGTCCCAAGTCACTCCCAAGGACGCCAGTGTCAGAAGTGGGGCTGGGCCAGAAACCTGGCTTGGATGGACCTGAGAGAACTGTTTCTGCATTGACACAGTCTAGGAAATGGCACAGCACCAGAGGACTTTCCAAAGCCTTCCAACAATTAAGTTTACAGCTTCTTGTCTGTCTGCTTACCTGCCCCTTTTCTAAAAAAGCTTACAGGTGTAATCTGGGGCCACCATGCTGGGCTATAACTGCGGCTTGTCTGCTCCATCCTTCAGTTGGGGTAAAGGGACTGCTGAATTCCTGAAATGCCATGGCAACTGTGCCCTGCATTTTTAAGCACCTGATAGATGCCACAAGGCTTGGGATCAGCTAGGCAGGCTTCTGTGAGGCTGACCGGGGAAGTAGCTGGTGTCCTAGCAGAGACGCCAAATGGGGAATGAGCATCTGGTTTCCACTGGGGTCTGGGAGTCCTCTGGCAGGGGCAGCCTGGTTTTCCCTGTGATCGGCTGTGTGGTCACCTGTTCCTAAGGATGAAACTCCGAGGATGAACACCTCGAAAAGAATTAAATGTCATGGCTCAAGGCTGGCTGAACTAAGCAGAAGAGATGCTGAGGAGTGTGTGTGGTGTTGTTGCATGTGTGTGCTTTGTGTCAAGCCAAGACAAGAGCAGAACCAGATTGGTCTCTGGAGGGATTTGAATTTCATTCTGTTGGGTCACCCCTCCGTAGAGGATCCTGGTTGCCTGGGGTAGCAAGGAGTTGCCTCAGTCCTCACAGGGGACTGAGCCCTGGGCCTGGCTTCTCAAGAGAGTGCCAGGACACTTTATCATCATCTGCCAGGGGGAGGGTGGAGTTGTGATGCTGGGTGGCCCCTGGGGGTGTAAGAAACAGCCCTCCTAAGCTCACCGAGTATCACTCTCAGGGACACTCGTTTGAAATGGGGGTTTTGTTTTATTTTTGGATATTTTTATTGAAGCATATTCAATTTCATTTTGCAGAATGACAGTGTTAAGAATCTTGCCAAGTCATCCTTCCTATGAACAAACCTTAGGTGCTGCCACAGGTGGCTCACCATTTCCTGCCACTCCAGTGCTGGCCTCTGGGATGGTGGCACCTGGGGCTCCCAGTGGCGATTCCTTCCTGGCCTCCTCCCACAGTCTGATCCAGCAGGACTCTGCAGTGTGTTTGTTCTCATTATCTAGTCCAAGTGGGTCTGCAAAATGTCAGCCTTAAAAAGAAAAAAAAAAAAAAAGCCAAGTTTACATGACATAAATTTAACCGTTTAAGGGGCTGGAGAGAAGTCTCAGTGGTTAAGAGCACAGACTGCCCTTGGAGAGAACCTGAGTTTGCTTCCAGCACCCACACTGCCTGTATCCAGCTCTATATGCAGATCTGATTGTCTACATCCATAGACACACTCATGCACACACACATAAAATTAAAAATCATATAAATCTTTTTTTTTTTAATTTTATTTATTACGTATACAACATTCTGCTTCCATGTATATCTGCACACCAGAAGAGGGCACCAGGTCTCATAATAGATGGTTGTGAGCCACCATGTGGTTGCTGGGAATTGAACTCAGGACCTACGAAAGAGCAGTCAGTGCTCTTAACCTCTGAGCCAGCCCCAAAAATCATATAAATCTTTAAAAAAATTAAAGATGAGCAGTCGAAGAGCTGGTGAAATGGCTTAGTTGTTAAGAGCACTTGCTGTACAGGTGTGAGTAGTGACGTTTGGATCCTTGAACAACAGAGGGATGGAGTCAGGAGAATGAAGGGGGACTTGCTCGCTTCCAGACTGGCTGGTAAAACCAAAATGGGACTTTTCAGGTTCAGGGAGAGGGAAAGGCACTGCTCCAGAGGAGTAAGGTGAAAGAAGACACTTGACACATTCCTCTGGTTCTTTGTAGCTGGTCTTTACACACACACACACACACACACACACACACACACACACACACACACTTACCCATACATCTCCAGTCTTTAGTAAAGTCACAGTACCATGTTAATACCTAGTTCTAACCCTCATTCCTGCTCACCTGACTCAGAAGCCAATGACTGATGGATATGGTATTGAATTGCCTATTTGGGACATTTCCTATGAATAAAATCATGCAATGCACAGCTTTTTGTGTCTGGGCATTTTGCTTAACAGTCTGTCCTCAAGAAGATTTTTGTTTTGTTTGTTTTGTTCTTTCAGTTTTTTTTCCAGACAGTATTTCTCTCTCTAGCCCTGGCTGACCTAGAACTCACTCTGTAGACCAGACTGGCCTCAAACTCACACAGATCCACCTGCCTCCTGAATACTGGGATTAAAGGCATTTTCGACCACTGCCAGCTGTCATTTTCTTTGTTATTACTGCATAATGTGTTCTATCTTATGGGTATTTGTCTTCCCTTCAGCTGTCATCACCGTGCTCCTCTGAACATTTGTTTGTTTTTGTTTTTTTGTTTTTCGAGACAGGGTTTCTCTGAGTAGCTTTGGAGCCTATCCTGGCACTCGCTCTGGAGACCAGGCTGGCCTCGAACTCACAGAGATCCGCCTGCCTCTGCCTCCCGAGTGCTGGGATTAAAGGCGTGCGCCACCAACGCCCGGCTTCCTTTGAACATTTGTGTCACACACAGTCCTAGATGCTCTCATGGTTCATGACTTGTCACCTGAACCATCCTTGGTGCCTCTTCTGTTCTCTCTTCTCCCTTTAGCTGTCACAGGCCTGTGCTTTATGTATTTACCTGTGCCATAGGCCCCTGTTGTCTTGCATGTCTCCCATAGTGTAAAGTCTGGCAGGTAATTTAGTCTGTAGTTGAAGAATGACATGGCTACTGCTTGAAATGTGAACAGTGAGGAGGCAGAGAGCCCTGACTTGGGCTGTCCACCTAGGTGTTGCCCTCAGAGTATCAGTTGCCACCAAGTTTGTGCCCAAGCTGTGGTTGGCAACTTGGCAACATTGAGGCTAGGGATGGCCATGTGTCATTGCACCACTTGGCATGTGCTCCTCTGGTCTCTGTGTGGCATTGATGAGGCCTGGCAGCCAGCAGCATTATCTTAAGAGGTGGTACTTGGTTTCCTGAGTGTGTATTGTCACCACAACCACATTGCCTTCAATTTTTTGTTTTTCTGTTCTTCGTGACCAAAGGCTATGTGTCCCCATTTCAGAGAACCTGAGAGATAAAGTAAGCGGGTGTTGACTGCACTCAGGTCAGATGGGAGCACATCATGGGAAGGGGAAGCTCTGTGAGTCCTCTCTTCCTGGTGCTCGGTCTCCCTAAGCACTACAGGGGTCCTTTTCTTGGGAGCTGCAGAAGTATCATGGTGTCTGGTGTGCAGTCAGCACCCCTCTAGTGCCCTTCTGCTTTGCTCTGTCCCTATCTTGGGGTCACCCCTCTTTGCAGTCTCTCGCATATCAACAGTGATGCTGTGTGACCTGCCTGGAGGGTGACTCACTGCCGCCGCCCTGGCATCCAGCACAGTTACTACTGAAGGAATATCAGTGACTTGGGAGGTCTGTATGCATAAAGAGAAACGACAATTGCTTCCTGAAAACGCAGGGCGCCTGGGCACGGACACTCATGATAAGATACATCTCCTGCACCTTCTAGGTGGGATACATTCATGGCAAGGTAGGGGAAATGCTGTCCCAGACTTGAGTGGGTCTGGGGAAATGGTGGTGCCCGAGGCTCACTCCTTGTACTCAGTGCTCAGCTCCCTGGGTTTCTTCCTTGTCTGTAAGGTGGGAGTAATCATGTAGTTACTATTATTATAAGGAGTTGCTGTGCATTCATATGAAATTACCTCCAGCATCAGGATAACTGGCACAATGCATTGTGCTTTGTCTGTGGCATTTAGTAGTATGCAGTTGTCAAATGGAGTCATGGACCAATTGTTCTTACCATTGTGTTGATCATGGGTCATGATCCCAGTGGTCCTACTGCTGTATGGAGCAAGTGTGAATGACTTCGCAGCGTCCTGTGTGGAAGTGTGCAGTTTCTTAATTGTGATTTGGAGTTTAGAGTGGCTCTCCTGAGGAGTGCCAGTGTGGTCTGGGTGCTGGTGAGGTAATGGCTGACTGGGCTGTGGGGCATTGGAGGTAAAGATGACTCTGAGAAAGAATCCTACCTTGACCTCCCAAGAGAACCTGTTGAGCTCCTGTGTGGCAGGGCACTGTCAACCCCTAGCATTTCCCTCAAGTCCTGAAAAGCCTCAAAATTGAAGATTAGGGATTTCCAGCTGGAAGGTCAGTGACCAAGTCTTCCTAAAACCTCTTTTTTAAATGGGAACAGGCATCTTTTGTTCTCCCACATAAGTTTGTAGGCATTTGGTCAGACATTGTCAGAGTTGTTTTCTAAACAAAGCCACAGAAGAGACAGCATAGTGAACTCTAATTCAATCCATGTCTAGGACAGAGGCGGGGCACTCAGGAGTAGACATGGTTTCTCTTAGCTGTGTGGAGAGCACTCAAGATAGATATTCAGGAGGGTCAGCCTAGTTTAAAAACCAAGGCCTCCTGCAGAGGAGAGTACCACTGGACCTGTTTATTCATGCATTAATTTGGGTCAGGGCCCATAGCACTGGACCCATATTGGGAACTAGGCTGTGGCCTCCAGGGTCACTATTAAAGAGCAATTTTTTTGTTTGTTTGTTTTTTGTTTTGTTTTGTTTTTCGAGACAGGTTTCTCTAGCTTTAGAGCCTGTTCTGGAACTCAGTCTGTGGCCCAACCTAGCCTCCAACTCACAGAGATCCTCCTGCCTCTGCCTTCCAAGTGCTGGGATTAAAGGCGTGTGCCACCACTGCCCAGTGCAAATGGATTTTTTTAAATTTACTTATTTATTTTTAGACAATCTTACTGTGTAGTCCTAGCTAACCTAGAACTCACAGAGATCTGCATCTGCCTCCCAGATGCCACTACGCACTTCGATATTTATTTATCTATTTAATTTATTTATTTTTGGTTTTTCGAGACAGGGTTTCTCTGTGTAGCTTTGGAGCCTATCCTGGCACTCACTCTGGAGACCAGGCTGGCCTCGAACTCACAGAGATCTGCCTGTCTCTGCCTCCCGAGTGCTGGGATTAAAGGCGTGCGCCACCAACGCCTGGCTTATTATTATTTTTTAAGATTGCTATTTTGAATTCTAAATGCTAACTTGAGTTGACTCGGTGGTGTTGTGTCCACAGCCCCATGAGTGCTGTGAGAACTTTTTTCTCAGCCTGGATCCCGTGTGTTTGTTGCCACTGGTGCTCAGTCATTTTCCTGCCTTTCTGTCAGAAAAGAGGTGCTCATGGGATTGGGCCAGGAGCCATGCTTGAAGCATGTGTTTACTGGTTTGTTTGGGGGACCCCTGGCCCTGCTTCTGTGGCTTGCTTTGGACCATTCTGACTTGTACCCTTTAGATGGTAGGATGGTGGTCCATTGGGTTATGGGGCTCCACAGAGCTAGAGCTGGAGGGTACCATCGTCCCCCCAGGATTTTGTTTCTGTGTTAGGACCCAGGTCTAGTCTCACATAAGCAAGGCAAGTGCTCTACTACTGAGCTTTGCACCCAGCCTTTTTTTTTTTTGTTTTCTTTTACAAAATTAAACACCACCTCCCCCAAAGAAGGATAACATGGCGTGTAACCTTGGTATGAGCTGTGGGCTGCAGCTCTCAGTTTCCCTGCTCTACTTTGCAGGGCCTGAAGCTTGTGAGGTGCATGATAACCCTGTCCTTTAACCTTCAAGCTTGACTGCCAGGTGGGGAGTGCTGTTTGCCCATCTGAGGGCAGAGGCATCCCTGTTTGTTCACCGACTTACCCTGGTGCAATTTTATGTATTTTGAAGTGAACAATGTTTACTGTCTCTTGAGCTAAGCACTCAATAAAAAGCTGTTTAAACTGAAATAACCAGATAACCGTGGAGGACACAGCAATTTGCCAAACTTCAAAAACCAAGGGCACGATCAATATGTGCCTGGGCCCTAAGATTTGGGGTTCTGAAAATCCAAAGCTGGCATAGATGCCATGTGGGCCAAACTCCCTGCCCTTGCCCTGAGTCCTGGTTTGGCTTCCACAGAAGATGACTAGCTCAGGCTGAGGACAGCAAATGACTGAAAGCCCCTGGGGCTGTGGGAATTGCTGACAGCTCAGTGACCTTCGGTGACAGGTGGTGGCTAACCCCCAGGGGTCCTGGTGCAGTGTACCGAGACCCAGCCCACCACACACTGGGGAATGGGTTTTGCTTTAAGTCATCAGGATTCCATGAGTGGACCTGGTTATCAGGACAGGAGACAAGCTGGTGTCCACTGGCTAGGCCTGGGCTCCGTGGGATGGGCATCTGTTTCCACTACCATCAGAGTTGCTGCTGGTGTTACCTTCCTTCCTCAAAGACACCTGAGGTAGGGATGTGGGGGCTCTTGCTGGTTGGTTGTGGGGTTTTGAGATAAGGTCTCATCATATGTCCCTGGCTGGCCTCCATCTCAGAGATCCTCCCGCCTCTGCCTCTCCTAAGGTATGCATCACCACACTTAGCCTGGAGCCTTGGTGCTTTGAGGAAACAGTGGAGATGACAATTTCTGTTCACATGATGGCAATCAGACGGTGGCTCAAGCGCAGCACAGTGCTTTCTTTTCGGTTACTGAGGATTCCAAATACCTTTTCTTCTGGGGGCAGTATATCATTCAGTGCTTATGTTAGCTCAGTTGATAGAGTGCCTAGCATGAAGCCCTGACTTCGGTCCCCATCACCTCATACTGGTTGTCCATAATCTCAGTACTTGGGAGGCTGAGGCCAGGAAGACCTTGAGGTCTCAAGTTTGAAGTCGTAGTGAAACCCTGTCTCAAAAACAACAAAATAAAAAACCCAAAACCATGGAAAAGGTACATTTGAGAGGCAACAACATGTCAAATATGTACTAATATAAACATTAATCTTTATGTAAGGCAGTTTTTCTAAAGAAAAATGTAATTCATGAATTACTATGTAGCTTCTTGGGGGTCGGGGGGCGGGGTTCTTAAGGTTTGGCTTTAGAGAGGGCTATGGTTGGCATTCATTCTCAGGACACATGGAAAGAAGAAAGCAGCATACTTCACACCGACCTGTGTGGCCTTTGCAAACTGCTGGCAATCTGTTGGTGATGCGGAGACAGGAACCTGCAGGTTTCAATGCAGACCTCAGATGCCAGGGAAGAGAACTGCACACGTGACCTTGTAGTAGGGCACAGGCAAGATTCATCTGAGCAAGAAGTACTGAATGAAACGTAGGTTGCACAAACTTGGGTCCCATCCTCAAGACAGCTCCTTACACAGATAGCCACAGATGTTTGGAAATTAGAAACACTCCTCCCAAGCCAGTGGCATAAGGAGTACTCAAGCTTTAGCAATTTCTATCTGCCCTGCCCCTGCCCCTCCCTGCCCCTGCCCCTGTCTCTGCCCCTGCCCCTCCCCTTCCCTTTCAGTGTGTGTGTGCATATGATTGTTTGAGTGCTTTTATCAAGCCAGTTGGATATGGGGATACTCAATTTTTAGCAGTTTCCATCTTGCCCTGTCCTGCCCTACCTCTTCCTTCCTAAGGTAAAGGTATGTGGTATATGTGTGCTGGTTTCTTTTTGAGACAGGATTAGAGGCTGGTCTTGAACTCTACCTCCCCAGTACAGGAATTACAGGCATGCATCACAGTGCTTATTAGGCCTGTGTGTGTTTGAGATGAGTCTGAATATACCCTGGAACTGTTGGTGTTCGTGCCTTAGCGCCTCCACTGCTGAGAGGCCCTGCTTCCACACTGGTCTCTCTCTCTCTCTCTCTCTCTCTCTCTCTCTCTCTCTCTCTCTCTCTCTCAAGATTTATTTTTATTCTCATTTGTGTGTTTCTGGCTTTGTGACTATATGTGCCATGTGTGTGGGAAGACGGAAAAGGCTGTCAATTCCCTGGAGCTGGAATTATAGTTGGAGTTACAGCTGCCAACCTCCAGATATGGGTGCTGGGAACTGAAACTCAGGTCCTCTGCAAGAGACGCAAGCACTCTTTACTGATAAGTTGTCTATCTCTCCAGCTCCACGATGGTTTCTTAAGTTGGCTACAGTATAGATGGGAAAGCATGTACAGTTGTAGGTCTTCAGAGTCCTGTAGCCAAGTGTGATTTTTGTAAAGTCTTTTTAATCAGCCATTTGGAACATAGCTTCCTGAGTTCTGGACTTTCCCAACATTGACAAATTTGATTCTATAAGATCTAAATACCCTATTTATGACTGTCACTGTTGTCACTGGAGCCTGGTTTTGGAAGCTTAGAGCTCATGGTGCAAATGGAAACATCCTGACTTTCAAGTTTCCATTTAATTTTTGTGTTAAAGCTGGGTTTCATACTTGCCCGTATCTCTGGAGTGGCCAGCCATTTGGCCCATTTTAAAGAAAATGTTGATCTCGGCTGTGAACCCTGCTTGCTACAACAGCTAACCTAACAAGAGGCCCACTGGTGCAACAGTGGCACAGATGTTATGGGACTTACCAATCACTTTCTGGCTCCATCAGAGGCTACTCCATAGGATGGAGCCTATACTTGGCACAATTAAAGGGGCAGCTGCAGGGGATCAACACCCTCTTCTGGCCTTCCCCCACAAAGACTCATAACTCAAAAACTCACAAAGACACAGACACATAGATGAGAATAAAAATAAATCATTGTTTTGTTGAGACAGGTTTTCTCTTTGTGACAGCTCTGGCTGTTCTGTAACTTGATCTGTAGATCAGGTTGGCCTCAAACTCACAGAATCTGTGCTGCTCCCCCCCTCCCCTTCTTGTGCTGGGATTAAAGGTGGGAACAACTACCACCTGACTAAAAATACATCTTTTTTAGAAATTAAGGGAAGAAAGCGGGGAGATCAGTGTGGAAGCAGGGCCTCTCTGATCTGGGGAAGCTGGCAGGAACACCAATAATTACAGAGCATGATGTGAAGCAGCAATCATGCCAATGGGCCCTCAGCTGGGGGTGGGACTTTGTTTCCTACAGAAAAGGGCTGTGGTGGGCTCAATGCTCAAGGCTTGGTGCTTTGCTTGGATCAGGGCAGCTGTCACTTGTGGGACCTACATCCTGCACATCTTCTCAATGCATGTAGACAAGTGAATGCCTTTGCTGCTTGACGCAGAACATTTTTTTTTGCAATATTTTTATTTGAGAATTTCATACAGTGCATTTTGAGTATATTTCCCCACACACACCTAGATCCCTTCTTTACCGTGTTTTCCATCCTCCCATCTAGCTTTGGTGGTTTTGTTTTTTGTTTTTTCTTTTGTCTCCATCCATCCATCCATCCATCCATCCATCCATCCATCCATGGGTTGCCTAGCTGCCATGGAGAGTGTTCAGCCTACCAAGGGGCACACCATTAAAGAAACCTGACTTTCCCTCTCAGCCACCATCAAATACCAATAGCTCAATAAACAGTGTGACTTAAGCCTCATCCCCTTCCATGCTGGGATTTTGTCTGACAGGAGTGTGTGCAGTTCTTGTGGATCTGTCACAATTGCTCTGAGTCTGAGTGTACATTCCTCCTGTTGTGTCTGTTTCCTTGATGTTATACATCAACTCTGGCTCTTGTGATCATGCCACCCTCTCTTCCATAAAGATTCCTAACCCAGTCAGGGAGGAGTATGACATGAATGTCTGGTTTAGGACTGAGCACCCCAGTCTCCATATAATGACTATTTGTGGTTCTCTGTGTAAATTGCCATCTCCTACAAATAGAGCTTCGATGAGGACCTTTGACCTATCTAACCAGGTTCTTGGCCCTTTAATAATAAATAATGCTCTGTCTCATGGAGTGGGCCTCTGATCCAATCAGAAAATGGTTGGGGATTCCTGTGGTGGTTGAGGTGGTTCCCCACGTCACATGGTTTATAAGTATCTTATCTACATGTGTGCGCTAAGGGGCAGAATCTTTCTGAAAGTGGAACTATAGTGCTGTGACCTGCAGCAGGTCAGCAGCTATACACACTGGGGACTGGTGTCCTGTATCCTTGAGTGTCCTTTTACTTGGCTTGGTTAAGTCAGTATTTGTTCACATAATCATCCATTCAACCCCCTCCAGTGTTGTTCCTAGGCATTTTGCCAATGTAATTTTAAGTCTCTCTTTTTTATAAAGACCCATTAAAAAGTGTGTGTGTGTGTGTGTGTGTGTGTGTGTGTGTGTGTGTGTGTGTGTGTGTGTTGCCCATGGTGTTCAGGAAATGGCATATGATCCCCTAAAGCTGGAGTTACAGGCAAAAGGTATGAACCATCTAACAACACAAGTGCTGGGAACTGAGCTCAGGTACTCAGGAAAAACAACAAGTGTTCTTACTGCTAGTCATCTCTTTAGCCACTGATTTCAAATTCTTAGAGATACCTTCCAGCTGGAAGTGAGCTGGCCCACACAGGCACCACATTGCCTAAGAATGTGCCATTTTCCCAGTGTACCTTGGCCATGGCTCAAAGCCACATTCCTCACTCTTCCTGCATTAACTAAGGCATCTATCTGGGCAGTGGCCCGCCAAGTGAGTAGGCCACTTCAGTCTTCTCTCTGCCTGGGTGGCTCAGCCCCAACAGAAAGCCATTGCTTACCCTCTTTGAAGATGGGGTCCTAGGACAGTGGCCTGAAGCAGGCAAATGCTTTTTTTTTTTTTTCCCCTTTCTCTGTATTGCTTTGGAGCCTATCCTGGAGCTCACTCTGTAGACCAGGCTGGCCTTGAACTTACAGAGATCCGCCTGCCTCTGCCTCCTGAGTGCTGGGATTAAAGGCATGCGCCACCAATGCCCGGTGGCAAGTGCTTTCTTTCACAAGTCCCTGAGGAATGTGAAATGACAGCCCTTGTGCACCTCCCATTAGCCAAGGGAAGTCACCTTGAAGAGCCTAAGTTTGGAAGGGATGATGTCCAGGTGTAATGTCTCCTAAGTTTGAAGCCCAACATAGGCACACCATGGGTGTACCTCAAGTGCAGAATGAAGATGCCAGGTTGGAAATGACACACCTATGTGGTTCTCCTTACTGAAAGTGGCCGTGTGAATAGTGGGGGGATGGGGATAGGAAGGAATGTAGGAGACTACCCAGTGGGTCCATGGTGTCTTTTGGGATGATGAAAGTGTCCGGAATTAAAAAGGTAATGATGGACATGCAGTATTCTGAATGTGTTAGCCACATATTGCATACTCTCCAGGGGTCCAGGTAGTAAATTTTTATGAATAGTAGAGAAGAGGCTGCCCTGATCTACTCTGTAAGATACCAGGCTCTTGACTAAGAGGTGGGTTTGTAGCCAGTTGGCTCCTTGTGACTTTGGGGTTCTGCCTTATGCTAAATACCGCTGCCTGAGCACCCATTACTCTCAACTGGCCCAGGCTGAAGAACTTCCTGCCACTTCACAGACTGCTATTAGTAGATAGAAACTGTCACTGTGGATGGAGAGCTCTCAGAAGGCCCACCACTGAGATGAAGAACTACAGGCAACTCATGACTGCCTAGAGGGAGTCAGTCCTTGAGGACAGTCTCCCCAAAGGTATACAAACACAAACTGTCGTGGCTCTCAACACGTATATGTACAAGCCACGCTAAGTGGGCTCTGCAGGGTGTGTGTGATAGGTGACACATTGTGTAGGGGTTGGGATGCAGGAGTGGGGAGAGAGGGATAGAAATGATATAAATACAGTATGCGTGTATGAAATTGTGAATATCTATATCTATATCTATATCTATAGATAGATATATCTTGTCTGCTGGAGCCTGTAGGAAAAATCCTTAATGGGGCAGGTGGTTTAAATGGCAGCAGTCAGGCCCTGCTCCGTCACAGCCTGGGATGGAAGGAAGGCACCTGCATCTAGGATTGCTGTTTGTCAGTATTTTGAAGAATAGGGGAACAGTTTTAATTTATTTTAAATAGCAACCCTGTCTATCCCCAGGAAGGAATGATTGAAGGAGCGAAACAGTCCTGTGGATTGTATCTGCTTGGTTTCAACAATTTATTCTCTTAATTAATTATTCTGACTAGGGAAAATTTCCCCTCTATGGGATGCCAGTGTTTAGAAGTGACACGTCAAATACCTGGTGGGACAAATTTGGGACATTTTCTGGTTTCTGTCACTTGTTAAATTTGATTTTAAGAAGCCCTTTTGGGAGCTATACTGGGTCTGAGCCGGGGAATTAAGATGAAGTTTGAGTTCTGTGGCAACCATGGAGCTACAGGTGCTGATGGGGACCCTGAGAGGAACATTTGACTCATTTTTGATAGGAAGAACATTCTGGGTGTTGTCTGGAAGGAATATCATGAATTCATGTCTTACTATCAGGGTATACCCCATCTTCTGAGTGGGAAGGTGGCCTTTCTGTTTGTTACAATTTAAGACAAATGTGAGAAGTTTCTGTGGTTGAAAGAGCTCCTAAGACAAGACACTGGGCCTATATAAGGGTTTTCAATGAGGGGCATTCCTCCCTGCACTGTGGCAGCCAGCCTGGCTCACAGGCTCCTGTGTGGTCCTGCTTGGGGCTCTGGTGTGTGACAGAAGCCCCTTGTCACAAGCAGGAGCAGACTGGGCAACAAGCACATTCTCTATGCAATTTTAGCCTCCATTTCCCTCTAAGCAAGGGTTCTCAAGGATTCTCCTGTGTCTGTTAGTACCAGTAGTCTAAGAGGGATGTACAGGTCGAGGTGAATGAAGCCATTGCAACATGGCAGACCCAGCTGAGATGAGCCGCTATGGTAGTCCACACTTTGTGGAATCTGACTCTGTTTTCTTTCAGTACTGGGGTTTAAACCTTGTGCATGTTAGGTAAACTCTACTGGCCAAGCTACATCCTTCAGCCTTCGACTGACTTCTGCACAAAAGTGAAAGCTCGATGAGATGATACTCTGCTCTTGAAGCTGCCACAGATTCAACTAAAGCCCCTTCAGCCTGGAGGGGGAGGGGCTTGTGTCCCTTCTGTGGCTCTCCGTGGTTGGCCTCCTGCCCACCTTGTTCCTAACCACCAAGAGGAACTTGAATACATTCAACACATTCTAGCCTCACTTTGGTAAAGTGTGGGTGGTAAGACGGAAGCACCAGTGATGATACCCACATTTTGGCTGAGTAGTGGGCTTATGACAGGCACATGGTGGGTGGGGACATTTATCATGGGATCTTGATGACTCAGTGACACAGATTCAGAGTCATCATGAGACCTTGTTTGTTTGGAGGGGCGGTGGTAGGACTTGGAATGAGTGTGATGCCACTCAGGCTTTGGCTGGGCATCTCAGAGGGAGCACAGATCAGGTCACTGAGTGATTTGAGGGACATGGGCCCAGAGCAATCAGAGTTTGGGAAGCATGAGGAGTATGGGAAACCATGTGGCCAGAGAATGTCTCAAGGATATTGGTGCAGAGCTGCCTGGTGAGACACAACCCTGCAGATCCTGGTGGCTGACCTGCTGTCTGACTGAAACATCTTTATTCTTTTTTTTCCCCTCAAGATAGGGTCTCTATGTAATAGCCTTGGATGTCCTGGAACACACTCTGTAGACCAGGCCTGGCCTTGAACTCACAGAGATCTGCCTGCCTCCCTAGAGTGCTGGGATTAAAGGCATGTGACACCACTGCCCAGCTCCTTATTCTTTTTTTTTTTTTTTAAGATTTATTTATTGCTGAACATAATCCCAACACTCAGGAGGCAGAGGCAGGTGGATCTCCTGGCACTCGCTCTGTAGCCCAGACTGGCCTTGAACTCACAGAGATCCACCTGCCTCTGCCTCCTCAGTGCCAGGATAGGCTCCAGAGCTACAAAGAGAAACCCTGTCTCGAAAAACAAAAAACAAACAAAACCAAAAAAATTTATTTTATTTATTATGTATACAGTGTTCTGCATGTGTGCATGCCTGCAGGCCAAAAGTGGACACCAAATCTTTTTTTTTTTTTTTTAAGTTGATTTTATTTTACGTACATTGATATGGGTTTCAGATCCACTGGAACTAGATGTCCTGGATCTAGTTGTTGTGAGCTACCATGTGGGTGCTGGGAATTGAACCTGGGTCCTCTGAAAGAGCAGCCAGTGCTCTAAACCACTGAGCCACCTCCTCAGCCCCGAGCCAGGGTTTCTCTGTGGCTTTGGAGGCTGTCCTGAAACTAGCTCTTGTAAACCAGGCTGGTCTCACAAGATCCACCTGCCTCTGCCTCCAGAGTGTTGGGATTAAAGGCATGCACCACCAACACCTGGCGACATCTTTAGAGAGAGTTCTGAATGTATAAACAGAGGTGCAGCATTCTTTTCTCTTTGCTCTTGGACAGTATTATGTCTCTAGGGCAAGCACCATTCCTCTTGGGTGGCTAGCGGCCCTGCTTGGTTTCCTAGCTGCTGGTCTGTGTTTCTCATGAACTGGTCTTGTTCACTTAAAGGGAACTTGTTGTGTGCTGTTGAGAGTGACCTGGGCTTCTCTCTTCTGGCTCAAGCTTCCTCCTGTCAGCAAGGTGGGCGTTTGTAGATGTTACTGTCAGTGGCTTTGTGGATGTGGGGGTCCCGTGCCCCCTTCCTGCTGTCAGGTTCTACCCTCCCCACCTCACCCTTATACTGTGTTAGAGAATGTAGAGTGATGAGCTCTGAGCAGGACAGAGTGAGCCCTGAAGTCTGGGCACTGGCTGGCACTGCTGTCTGCCAAGAGGTCCCCAACAGAAGGGCCATTTGCCCATTCTCCTGGGTGGCAGGTGATACCTTGGCTTGAGAAGGGATCTGTGTTTAGTAGGTTAGTAGAAGATGTTCATAGGTTCTGCTGCCTCGGTGGAAAATCCAACATTCTTTCCAAGTCAGGCAGAGGGCCAAGGGGGAGAGGGGGTGTAGTGGGGCTGGAGTGTGGGGGAGGGGCCACCTTTGCTTTTTCATCTGAGCCTCCTGCATCCTGCTTCCGTGCCCAGCCCCACACTTTGGGTAGCCTTTTCTTCCTGATTCTTTTTCTCTTAAAATGCATCTGGTCTCACAAACCGTAAGGTAACCTAGGCTTAAGCAGATTCCTGTTACCAGATCTGAGGGATGATTTATTTGTGGCCTGCTAGAGATTCATGCTTGAGGTCCCAGTCTTCCCCCCTGAACTAAGGCTGGGAAGTTAGCAGTGACAGCGGCCTACCTAGCCACATCGGTGTTGTTCCAGAAAAAGAATTAGAACAGTGGCAGCCAGGCCTGGCCCTGATGTGGTGACTCTTAGCAGGGAGGGAAGTGAAAGCATGATCTCACCGCTGTTGCCCTGTGGTCTCTAATTCATGAGCTTGAGCAGTTCTGGGCAGACCCCTTCTGGAGTCTGATGAGAGGAGTGTCAAAATGGGGTAGTTTTTCCCTCAGCGAATGAGCACTGTGCAGGTGGGAAGAAGTTTGGGAGGAGTCTCCCCATGTGCTAGTTGGTACGGGCCCACCATGGACCTCGAGTTGGGCACATTTCTAGGTTTGTCTGTGAAGGGGAGCAGTGGTTGCTCACAGTAGCTTTGAGTGTCTAACTTTTGGAGCCATGGATTGTTAATCCTGGATCTGCTCGTGTTTGCCTTGGGAACTTTTTTGTTTTGTTTTTGTTTTCTTTCTCATGGTTGGTTTGTTGAGAGAACGAGTCTTACTGGGTAGCCAAGGGTGACTTTGACCTTCCTGCCTCTACTTCCAGGTGCTGGGGTTATAGGTATGCATCCCTGGACCTAGTTTGTGCTGCCCTTCCTGTGATAACAACTTTCATGTTGATATTTTTTATGTCAGCTGCCAAGGATGAGGAGCCTTCTTTGCATGGGGCATTGCCTACAGGTCTGATCTCTGGGTCCTCCATGGCAGTGTGCAGAGGCTGTGAAATAGCTCATATTGCCCAGTGCTCCTGGAAGTGGCCATATTTATCTGCTCTTGTTCATGCTGTTTTATGTTTTAAAATATTACCAGTTTATAGTTTTGTGGCCCATTTGGGATTTTTATTTCTTTTTAAATGTTCTTAATTGAAATAGGGTGATGTCACTCCCTTCCCTCGCTTTCCTTCCTCCAGTCCCTTTGAGCTACTCCCCTGGAATCCCTCCCATGTCTCCCTCAAGTTGATGGGCTTCTTTTATTATTGTTACATATATGTATGAGTGTGTGTGAGAGAGTACATGTGTACAAATATATATACATACTAACTTCTGAGCCTGTTTTGGCTCTGGAAGTATCTGGAAGAGTTGAAAGCAGTATGGGTGTTTTCACTGTTGTTGGACACAGATGAGGACAAAAGGAGTTGACTCTTACTCAGCTTTATGCTTTGGGAGAAAAAAGGATTCTTTCTTACATTCTGAAGGTGCCACCTGTGTTCTCCTGAGGAGGCAGCTGATACTGGACACAGTTGATACTCAGGAAATTGGACAGCAGAGTTCTTCTTGGTTTGTGGTCTGCTACCAGGAGTGGATCTGCCACCTCGGCAGTGTCCTGGTCCCTCTCCCCATGCCATTAGGCCTGAATAAGTGTGAGAGATAATTTTGGAAGTTGGTGTAGACACGCTGACACCTTGAGCCTGCTGACAGGTGTCTGGTGTCTCTTGTCAGAGAAGATGCTGACTGTGTGAATTAACTGTCCCTCAAGGGGGATTTGAGCTACCCCCAAAGACAGGCAACATTGAATTATAAATCTGTAAAGTGATTTTACTGGTATGGCCATTGATAACAGATACTCTTTCATTTACCTGCACATTCAGCAAGGCCACAATTGTATGGAGACAACTCCTATCTATGGTCAGGGTGCTTATATTCCAGCAAGAGGCCCCCAGGACCATGAAGTGTAGTGAGGTTAGCTCCAAGAGACTGAAGAGAGCCAGAGGGAGGGGCTATGCTCAGCTTCCGGAGCTGTGTCAAGGCTCACTGTGGGGCGATTTCAAACAGGCACTTAGAGCAGCTGGAAGTCTCAGCAGAAAGCTTAGAAGCAGGGAAGCAGGTTCCATAGCCAGCTTTCTAGAACAGTTCTTGTGTTTATGTGGTGTCTTGAATGTTGCAGGGGGAAGAGTTGCTGGGCCTGAGGATGTGTGTGCCTTTAACTTGTGAGGGAAACTTCAGAATTTACTGGACAAAAAAGTTTTTTGAGATAGGTTCGTTGGTCATTTCTCAATGAGTGCCATGGTTGGAGTTTCATATTGAACCACAAAACAAAACAAAACAAAACAAAAAACCCCAAAACATTAAAAACCCCACTGTCAATAAGCTGTTTCAGTTTGAGATGAAAGTGGGTGGTTGGACCTACATATGTATAGAGTGTTACTGTCACAGCTAACCCTAAGCTTTTCAATGCACTCATAACACATTATATCACCTGCTGAAATAAGGTCAAACTATTTTTAGCAGATTACTCATTAAACCAAAAGGGCCACACAAGGCCTTGTAGTTTTGCCGTCTCTGGGGCTGCCCAGGGAAGCCCTTCCTCTTCCTCACCCAGCACCTTCATGACCCTCCCCTTTGCTTTTGCCCTCCAGGGCCTCACTTCCTGTCTCACCCAAACTACCTATTATGATGACTGTGTAAGATTCCCAGGGGTCTTTTGATTTCCAGGTACCATGCAGCTTCTGGAGAAGATGATTTTCCAGAGACCAATCCAATACTTCCTTTCTTCTTGTGGCAGAGGGATATCCTCTGTCCCTACTACACATGAGAAAGTACCTCACAGAAGGGACTGGTGATGGGAACAAGAGATTGATTGGGACATTAGCTGATGGTCAGCATTCCTGGTAGTGTGTCTCCAAGCCTTGTGTACTCTGAGATATTTACATTTTATAGTGGCCACAAACAACTCAGGTGATCAAGGCATACTAGTAACCCAATCCCTACTAAGTATTCGTCAGTATTCACTTCCCCTGCTCAAGCTGGGGTTAGGACTGTCACAGCCAGCAATGTTGGGGTGGTTACTCTCTGTGCTCCAGAGTTCTGTGTATCCCTTCTCATCCACATTGCAGCAGTGTTTGCTAAGTCTGGGAACCAGGACCCGGAAGTACAAAGGCCTCTTCCCTTCCTGCTCTGGTTAGGCTGTACCCACCTCATATCCATGCACATTTGCTCAGCTTACAGTAGAGTTTGCCAAGCTGTGGGAGTCAGAACTGGGGTGGGAGGGTTCTGACCACAGGCGTGGTTCCCATCCAAGCTGTACTTGGCCGTGACTCTTGAGCCAGATGCGAGGCAGACGTGAGCATGAATGTTCCTGTGTTGAAAACCACTCCTGCAGCGCAGGCTGGGTTTGGGTTGGGTTCTTTGTTTACAGTTGGTCAGTGGCTCCTGGGGTCTTGCTTGACAGTGGTTTTGAACTGATCTTGCTGATAGTGCACAGCAGTTGTGTTCCCTCTCCAGCCATGGAGCAGATTGCCCCGACTCCATTCTTGCTATCCATGCAAAGCTTCCCTTTTTTGTCCGAATGTGACTGTATGTATTTAATACAGCTCTGTCATTGTGGGTGGCATGTGGCTTGCCAGCACAATATGATAGTAGGATTGTCAAACATGCATCCTAGTCTCCTGAAAGTGCCTGTCTGAGTACCTCATGTCAGTCTGTGATTCTGCAGGCTCTCATGTCCCACCTTGTTCTGGAGCCTGCAGTGCTCAGTTTGGGCCTGAACAGCAGTCCTGCCTGGCTATCATCTAGCCAAGAACCCGACAAATCACCCAACCCTGAAGCATCTGGAGATGTTTCCCCTGCAGAGCTGACTGGGAGACAGAGAGACACTGGTGTCCACGCCTGGCAGGGCCTGAGTGTGGCATAGGAGCTTAGGTTCCCTGGCTATTTTTGTCACATTCTTTTCCTTCATAATTTCTGGCCAGTGTTCAGCACAAGCACAGAGTTCTAGAAAGAAGATGAGATATGTGTCTTCAATCATACTTGCTGTAACCTGGAGGAAGAGTTCTGGGCGCTGCTGTATGTAGCCTTTAAATGAAGTTCACCCTGGAGGTTGCTAGTCCTCAGAACTAGACCTTTTATTTTTCTCTTTTGTTGTATTTGTTTGTTTGAGGCAGACTTTTTATATTTTTGTTTTTTGTTATTCAAGACAGTTTCTCTGTTTTGTGGCTGTCCTAGAACTCACTGTAGACATCCACCTGCCTCTGCCTCCCGAGTGAGTGCTGGGATTAAAGGTGTGTGCCACTACCCCCTGGCCGAGGCAGACTTACCTATAACGGAGCTTGCTGTGGCACAGATGACATCATACAGCTGTCTGCCTGCTTGAGCTTTCTTAGTTCAGGTGTGTGTGTGTGTGTGTGTGTGTGTGTGTGTGTGTGTGTGTACACGTGTTGAGGCCAGAGGTTGACATCAGGTATCTCCCTCAATTGCTCTCTGTCATATATATTTTTTATGATGATGTCCCTCTCTGGACATGGAGCTTACCAATTAGCTAGCCTGGCAGAACAGCTCCAGGGATCCTCCTCTCTTGGCCCTCCAAATAAGTTGCTTTCCCAATGGATGCTGGGACTCTGAGCTCAGGTCCCCATGCTGTTATGGCAGGTGCTTTACTGGCAGCTCCCACCACCACCCTTTGTAAGGCACATTTAAGTCACCCGGGAGTGAAGTCATGCAACCTTTGTTCTGTGTAAAGGTCATATAACTCATACTTAGATGTCAGGGCGCCAGTGCTTTCGACAGGTGGGTGGTGACAGGAAGCAGCCAGTCACCACCACCTTCTGGGAAGGCCGGTTATGGTCCTCCTGTTGTCCCTTTTCTCCCACTCCCACTCCCACTGAGCCCCTCAGACCCAATGTGAGCCCCTTATGTTCTGTGGACACAAAAAAAGAGCCTGGCTGGTGATTCAGCAGGCAAGGGGTGGGAGATTCTCTCTCCTCATGGTTTCCAAGGTGACTTCCTCTCCAAGTTCTGTGATTTGTCACATGACATCTGTGGTCAAGGACATGGTCTTTAGCTGGTGCAGGTACACAGTGGCAGCAAGATGTGTGCTTTCCACACAGTGGGCCCCTAAAGAAACCCCGACCATGTGGAGCAAGGGTTGTCTTCTGTGTAACTGCATAGGTTGGGTGTTTGTTAAAAGGTTTATTATTATTCCTACCTGTATGTATATGCCATGTGAGTACAGGTATCCCTGGAGGCCAGAAGAGAGCATCAGCTCCCCTGGAATTGGAACTGCAGGTGGTTGTGAGCTACCCCATGTGGGTACTGGGACTTGAACCTGGGTCCTGGAAGACCAAGATCAGCCAATGTTCTTCACCACCGAGCCGTCACTACAGCCCCTGAGCATTTGGTTGTTTTTTGTTGTTGTTGTTTTGTTTTGTCTGTTACTGTTAGTTTTCCTAGTTAATATTTTCTATTCATTTTTTGAGACAGTGTCATCCTGTGTAGCACAGGCTGGCCTCTTCCTAACTCAGGATCCTCCTGCATGTTGGGATTTCAAGTGTACACCCCCATTCCTGTGGTTAATTCTATGGAAAATCTCTGGGCAGTCACACCCGTCTGCTTCCCAGAGTGGCTTCCATGTGGACCCATAGCACTTGTATGTGGGAGCATTTTGTAACCCTTCTACTCTGGAATGCCTAGAGTCAGGCCCCAGGGCTACATGCTTATGCTGGTCCTGTGTGGACATGCCAGGATGCACTGTGGAGGTGCAGCTGTCAGGCCTCCTCAGGGCACCAGCCTCCTGATTTAAACTTGATCCCGCCCATGCCAGCAGCCTGCTTGATGAGCAGACACAAGAGAGGCTGGTTGCCATGGCAGTGGTAAATGGTGAGCTGACGCACATTGTTGCAGCCATGGAGACAGCAGAGCCCCTACTATGTCTGCAGGGTGCTGGCCTGACCTCCCAGCCGTTCCTGCCTCAGGAGGGCAGGTGCCATGGTTCCCGAATGGCCCCAGAGAGGAACACTTGTCCTGCCCATCCCCCATAGCAAATCTGAGAGCAGGTTTGATGTTTTCAGGAGCCTGCGCACCAGCTTCTGCCGTCAGAGATGAGGCCATACTGGCCCCGGGAGGCTGGTTCTCACACGCTCAGGTCACGAGTCTCCTTGTCATCCTGGTGACGCTTGTGTGGGAATTTTTTCTAGAATAATGTTTTTCATGGATGAAACAAAATATATAGGTTGATAGATCAAATTAGTCATACTGAATAAAAGCCATCAAATGCCAGATCTAATATGTAATACAAAACAAGGACTTCATCACATGTAAATGCAAAGTCCCTCGGGTGGTGGGAAGCACACTGCAGAGCTAGTAAGGATGGCTGGATAACCTCTCTGGTCTCAGCCAGCTGGACCTCTTGCCACTGGGACAGACAGGGCTAAGCTTTCCTGAGATGACTTGAGGTGCCAGCACTTGGGAGGTAGAGACAGGAGGATCTCGTGAGTTCGAGGCTAGCTTAGTCTACACAGTGAGTTCTAGGACAGCCAGGGCTACACAGAGAAACCCTGTCTTGAAAAACAAAAAGCAAAACAAAAAAAGAAAGAAAGAAGGAAAGTGATGTTCTGGGTGAGGGTGGGTTGTATGGGAGGACCCACAGAGTGCATGTAACCTCTGGCTCCTGTCGGGTCTTTGTGTCCATGGTACATGATGGGTGCTAGGAAGTGTCATCCAACCAGGAGCGACCTATGACGGGCTTCTAAGCTGTGTTAGGTGCCCTGGCCACAGATGAGCTCACAGAACTGAGAAGCTGGAGGCTAGATGCTACAGCCTAAAGAGGACACATGTGTCTGGAAGGCCAGCACCGAGGGAGGAGCCTGTGAAGCCCTGCTGTGTGTCTGAGTCTGTCCCCAGATGGAGATGGAGGCATGTTCTTTCCGGCAGGCTGTCCCAGTCTCTGAGTGGTCCAGAGGCAGCTTGGAAAGCACTGAGGTAGTTCTTTAGGGACTGGGGTGTGGGCCTAGTGTAATGTTAAATGAAGAAAGGGGTGGAAAAAACCAAGTCAGGTCTAGCTGGTACATGCACACCTAAAAGGCTCTTCTTACAGGGACTGTCTTATGATAATCTCTGTGCTTTCATTTGTTCTTTTCTTCTGTAACTTTTTATTTTCAATGTTGAAGAGACACTAAACTAGCTAGGCCCCTTCACTTAGTCCCCACATGTGCTGTTGGCTAAGAAAATTCCTGTGCAGAGGGCCAGGCTAGGTGAGGAGCAATGTATGCAGGGTGGCAAGTCCTCCTGCCCCTGGGCCCTGTAAGGAGAGGGAGCCAGAAGGCACTAAGACCTTGCTTGGCAGTGGTTTGTGGCCAGGCAAGCTCACCATCCTGCAGCAGCAGGGCTCCCTGGGTAAGACAGTTTGTCTCTCACTCACTTCCTGACCGCCCTGGAAGAAGTGGGCTGGGCATTCCAACCAGGGCTGCCCCACACCCCCCAGGAAGCAAGTTCTCCCAGCAACTTTTGACTAAACAGTACTGGTCTGGGTTGTAAGTGATGTTCCAACATCATCCAGCTCCCCCTTCCCCCCACAACACACACACATACACACTTCCTACTTGCAAGAAGTGGGCAGTGTGATGGTAACCTGGGCTGCCAGGGCTAAGCCACCGGATTTCTTTAGGACCCTTCTTTAGGTGCCTGAGAGCACCTAAGGAAAAATAGGCCCATCCTGCTGCTGCCACACACCCCTGAAAATGTGGTGTGGACCTGCTTCCCATGGTTCTCTCCTTATACCATCTGCTCAGCTGTTAGTCAGTCAGTCATAATGAGGGAGACTGAGGCCCTTGTAGCACTAATGGCTTGGGCCAGATTTGTGCTGGGGACCCAGGGTATTCCAAGTCTTATGTAGGTGTCCTTTAAGTTGCTTCCAGGACCCAGTTGTGACATACATAGTATCCCCTAACCCCCTAGTGCCTCACTCCTTATCTGGGTTTGGAGTTTGTGCTTGAGTTGAGCACAATCAGTCCCAGAGTGTAGTAATACTGTCCCTTAGAGAGCCATGGCCAGGGGTGCTGCTGGACGGTGGGGGCAGGGTAGGCTTCGGGGTAGGAGTCCCTGTGTGTCTGCCTTCCTTCATAAAGCCTGTGCTAGTGCAGGTTCCCTGATTCTCCTGGGGCTTTTGAGGCCATCCTGTACTCCCGGCAGGCTTGCTCACAGGCGCCTCTTTTGGCATCTGTCACAAACACCAAATCTCTTGGTCTTCTGGACCCGTTTGCTCATACAGGAAGTCGATTACTCACTCTTTGTGTTTCCCTTTCGCTGTTTGTGATGTGGCTCTAAAAATGGAGCTCTAAAACAAACCTGTTAAGTGATGAGGGAGTCAGCAAACATGGGGTGCCTGCGCTGTCCCTGGGAGTCTCCCTGTCAGGGAACCTGCTCCAGTGACATGCTGAAGGGTGACACTGCCCCTCCCTGTGGCCACCTGGGTCCCTTCTAACCACAAGAATTCATGGACTCCTTGGTGAAAGACAGAAGTTTTCTTCCTGGTCCCAAGCACTTCCTGAGAAGACAGAACTGGAAACATATTTAGAACATGCCTAGGAGAAAGGTTGCCAGAGGGTGTGTGTGTGTGTGTGTGTGTGTGTGTGTGTGTGTGTGTTGCCTGGGGTTGGGGAGGAGGGCGGCAGGTGTCTGCGGGCTGGAGAGAGGGCAGCACAGCAAGGGAGTTTTCAATGCTTTCCCTCACTTGTCTCAGTGTCATCAGTGTCAGACGGGAGGAGTGTGAGGGTGTCTTTCACTCGGCACATTACCTGTCAGGTCCAGAGCCTGCACCACACAAGCTGAGCTGTTGGGGCTCTGCTCCTTTCTCATGGAGCTCTGTTCCTGAAGATCCAGCTTCTTCAAAGCTTCAGGTCCAAGCCTCCTGCTTGTTTGCCAGTGTGTACTTGGGACTCCCCAGGAGTGATAAAAATAGGCCTCTCTGGTGCTCTCAGGACTGGAATCTCAGAAGATGGATCATAGTACTTGGGAAGATGTCTAGGCCAGAGAACTTGTATGGTCCAATTGAGATTTTTGTATTCTACATGCCTTTTCTATGAAGTGGCTACATTTTCATTCTTTCCAGAAGTAATGGAAAAAGTATCTTGTGAGATCACATTTTATATTTCCCCATTCCTTTTATTAATCTGCCTGCAGTCCCACCTGGTTGATGATGCTCCTTGGTTTTCATGGCTGGTGCAAAGAGGAGGGGCTTTCAGGTGATCTGAAAAGTGGACCTCTGTAAATAAGTGCTTAGGCTAGGTCTAGGCTAGGCTAGGTCAGCTGTGACAGGAGGGAGGACCCTGGGCTCTTTGCTCCCCAGGGGTGCCTTTGGAAGCTGGGGTATGCCCAACCTGTTGGCTGGGTGTGGCTATTGGCTCCCAGGTAATGAGTGTGTCTGAGCTTGGACCAGTGGGGACCACCAGAAAGCAGGGACCACATGTCTATTGACTTTTTTTTTTTTTTTTTTTTTTTTTTTTTTTTTTTTTTGCTTCGTCTTCCTTTGACCTGAAGGGAAAGGACAGGTTTGTTGAGCTCCTGGATATTGTGTGTCCTGGTCAAGATCTGTGGAGGGAAGGAAGGTCCTGTCCTGCTGAGCTAATGAAAGTGAACTGACTTCCTCCTGCTGGGTACCACTCATCCACAAAAGGCCAAATGCTGCTTGAGAGCAGTTTTTCTTATGCCCTGATCCTCAGCCTGCCCCCAACATATCAGGGCCATAAGAGGGGACTGGTGGAGGGGTGCCTGTTTTCAAGCTATGTCACCTCTGAAGTCACAGTAGTGTGGAGGAGAGACCCGACTGCTTCCAGATAGCACAACTGAGCTCAGCGGCACTTTAGCTTTCTTGGAGGAAACCAAAAGTGAGCAAGCCCAGGTCTCCCAAGCTGTCCCAGGCCAGTGCAATGGGAAAGGCTTGCTGCACTGTTTTTGGTGGTGACTGTCAGTAGGGATTAGAGTTTTTAAAATACTGCAGCTTGGCCGGTCGGTGGTGGCAAACACTTTTTTTTTTTTTTTTTTGCAAAAGGAAGAGTTTAATTGGGCTAACAGTTTCAGAGGGTTAGCGTTTATGATGGCAGAACAAAGACATGGGGGTAAATACTGGAGCAACAACTGATAATTTGCATATAGATCCATAAGCAGGAAACAGAAAGCATACTGGGAATGTCATGAGTCTTCTGAAACCTTAAAGGGGTGGCAAACACTTTTAATCCCAGCACTCGACACACACACAGTTGTAGTCTTCCTAAATTTGTGATTTGTCCTTTCCTGAGGTTGGAGTTGGTGTGACACTTTCCCACAACTACATCCAAAGTAGTTAGCTATGTACATGTCTGCAACTGCTTTATGAACTCCAGAGACAGGAGAATAGCTGTAAGCTGGAGGCTGGCCAGCCTGCTCTATCCAGGCCAGTTAGGACTACACAACAAGAGCAGAAAGGGTTTGAACAGCAGAGGGGACACCTTTGCCTTGACTATTCTGACTTGTGTCACAGATAAGCCTTGTCTGGTGGGTCTTGCTTTCCTTACTAGTAATGCATTCTGTTCCATCACTCCAATTCCCCATAGGCAGCACAGGGAAACTCAAGGATGGTAATAACCTTAGTCACCACAGCACACCTCTATTCCCACCCCACATCCACCCACTGCACACCATTGGCCAACAGCTAGAAGGGGTCGTCTCAGCACACCTGAAGTTGATGTTTGGCTCAGTGTTAAAACACTACCTCTGGGGGCTGGAGTGATGGCTCAGTAGTTAAGAGAACTGGCTGATCTTCCAAAGGATCAGAGTTGAATTCCTAGCCACCCACATGGCAGCTCACAACTGCCTGTAACCCCAGTTCTAACACCCTCACACATACATACATACATACATACATACATACATATATGCATACATACATACATACATACATACATACATGCAGACAAAACACCAATGCATATAAAATTCAAAAACAAATGAAACCACTACTTCAGGAAATATAGCTTGGTCCATTGCCAGGTTGAGGTTCTTGAGTGATACTTTCTAGGGCCAGAAAGAGCCATGAGTACCTGCGGAAGTCAGAAAATGTCACAGGTGCTGTGAATGCTGGGGTGGGGGTGGGGGGCTGCATATGTGTGATCACTGGGGGCAGGAAAGCTGGACACTGATGAGAGTGTGTGAGCCCCAGCTTCCTTGGGCAGTGGCGGAGAGTCCATCAGGTGTGTCTGGGTTTCTGTTGCACCATCTCAAACCTGGGATGGTAGCACAGCATGACAGACTGACTCTGGGGTGGGAATAAAGGGAAATGGAGTTGGAGGAGAGACAGAGGGGGGTACAGTCATCCTAGGTGATGGCTCCTGACATGGGTGGGGACAGTGGTTAGAAATGGCTTGAGTTCTTGGGCACTGTCATGCACCTGGGCACATGGACTAGATGCTGGAGAGCCACAGAGGTGCTGATTTGAGAGTCAGGGCGTGTATGATATGTGACACTCGAGGCCAGATGTCTGGAAGAGTACCTGGAAACTTGGATGGGACCCCACCCCAAGCCCACCCAAAGCTCCTATGCTGGGGCTGTGCATGATCAGATGGCATCTCCAGCTGGGGAACACAGAAGGCTGGTTGACCCACTGGGAAGCAGGAGAAGTAAGGTGTGCTAGGTCTCAGTCACACTGAAGAAATGGGAGTTTGCTGTGGCCACAGTGTGGACTCTCTTTGAGCCTTGGATGAGAGATGGAAGTCTCCAACAGAGAAAACCTGTCTTAGTGATCTGGGAGAACAAGGAGAAGACCTTGGTGGAGGAGGGTTTGGCACAGTCACTGACTGAACAGCAAGCTGCCAGTGGTAGACCCGCCGTTGTGTCCCCTGGCCCTGGTAGGTGGGGGTCTCTGTGATAAGGTGGGGAAAGCAAGATGGAACACATGGAGAGGCGTGGGACTCAGGACCCAAAGGTGCGGGAAGGTTGGGTTGTGCACTGTGATTCTGATGAACAAGTCAGAGTTGGCCATCCCTAATTTCTGCTCTCTCTCCACTGTTCTCCAGTTCTTGCGTCTCCTGCTCCGACAACATCACCTCTCCAAGGATATGGCTTCAAGCCTCCACCTCGGCCGGACTTCGGCACTTCCGGGAGAACAATCAAACTACAGGCCAATTTCTTTGAAATGGACATCCCCAAAATTGACATCTATCACTATGAACTGGACATCAAACCAGAGAAATGCCCAAGAAGAGTGAACAGGTATTCCCGCCTATCTGTGTACCTCATTGACTCACAGACGCTCGTCAGTCTTCTGATTCTTTCCCATGTAGCTGCTGTGATGTACTTTTTAAATGGTTTTGGCATTCAGATGTAATCTGAGTGCACTGAAATCCCCACACTGTAAATGCCCTGCTCCGGGAGTTTGAACAGGTGTTGATACATCACCTTCTTCCAGTTAGTTAGCCTGCCCTAAAGCCACATAGTTGCAATTTTATCAGCTTACATTATTTCCTGCCCACAGAAGCCTTGCAACAAGGTATCTCACTGTCGGGCCTCACTTCTGTGCTCCAGCATTGTCTTTTGAGATCCATCTGTGTTGTTCTCTTTGCTATAGTAGTAATTTTTAGCGTTGAATTGTGTGTCTGCATGTGTGAGGGCAGGTAGATGTCCATGTGTGTATGTGGAGTCCTGAGGTTGATGGTGAGCGGCTTCCTCCATCACTCTCCGTCTTACTCATGGAGGTAAGGTCTGTCGTTTACATCCAGAGCTCTCTGTTACTGCTAGTCTAGCTTTCTCTGGAACTCCCCTTTCTCCACTATTGGTTGCCATGACTAGCTGGCATTTGCATGGGCTCTAGTGATCTGAATTATAGTCCTCATGCTTGGGTGGCAAACATTTTATCCATTAAACCACCTCCTAGCCTTGATTGAGTATTGATAATTGATCCTTTCATCTTCCTGTTAACGCCTGGGTAGCTTAGGCTGTTAGGAATGAAGCTCCCTTGAAAGAAGACCCTCTTCTTTCTGTCTTCCTGTTTTGACTGGATATGGGCTTTCCTTTCTCAGAATTGCCAGGGTGAGGAGTGAGTTTCACTACCTGGGTCTAGGAGAGTGGGCTGGTTTATCCACACCTGTCAGCATTGGAGCCATTTCCTCTCCTCTTCTGGGTGTGTGGCTGCTTCTGTGGCTTTCCTCCTCATCCCCCTTGATGAGGGGGAAGATGAACATCTTCCCCTTTCTCATGAGGGGTTCTTGACACCTTCTGCATGATCTGGGGGTCTCCGTTGGGAAAATTCTTCTCCAGTCTGAATCTGATTTCTTTTCATATTAGCATTTTTTTTTTCTTTTGTTTGAGGCAGAGTTTCTCTATAGCTATGGAGTCTGTCCTGGAACTCACTCTGTAGACCAGGCTGGCCTCAAACTCACAGAGATCCATCTGTCTCTGCCTCCCAAGTGCTGGGATTAAAAGTTGTGTGCCATCCCCTCCCAGCCCCCCCCCCTTTTTTTTTTTTTTTTTTTTTGGTTTTTCGAGACAGGGTTTCTCTGTGTAGCTTTGGAGCCTATCCTGGCACTCACTCTGGAGACTAGGCTGGCCTTGAACTCACAGAGATCCGCCTGCCTCTGCCTCCCGAGTGCTGGGATTAAAGGCGTGCACCACCAACGCCTGGCTCTATGTTTTGTTTTTTAAAATAGTACCTTTTAATAAGTAAAACTTCCAAGTTTTGTTGAAGGTCAGTTTATAAACTTTCAGAAATGGCAGGTATCCTCTCTAGGAAGTCTATGTCAACAGAGGTCATAAAGATCCTGATTTCTTTGGAGAATTAGAGTTTGGGCTTTTGTGTTCAGGTCTATGCTCCATCCTGAACTGGTTTTTGTGTACATTATGAGGTGAAGTATTGAAGGGTCTTTTCTGTTCTATTTATTATGGCACCTTTGAAAGGAAGGGTCAGTCAGCTGTGCATGGGGCTGTTTTGGTACCTGCTTTGCTCTCTTTAGGCCAATAATTCATCAGCTTGTCTTGTGCATGGTATATATGATAGGCAGGCGCTCAGCCTTAACCCTGGGCTGAAATCTCACACTGCTGACTTCTCCAAGTTTGTTTTTCCAAATTTAGCTCTTTACTTCAAACAACAAACAAAGACCCAAGAGAATAGTAAGAAGGGGGAAAAAAGCCAATTGCTTTTTACAATAAAGCCCTTGGAAATTTTAAAGTACAATTGTTTCGAATCTAAATTGTTAAATTCTTTGATTTTGTAACTAGCATCTTAAAATGTCATTTTCAGGTGCAGATGAGTGCCAGCCAAGGAGTATGGAGGCTTATTTGGGGGCAATGGGCATGCACCAAACTTACACTGGTGGATTGGGTGTCAAAATTTCAACTCACTAAATCATTGAATTATACACTTTTAGGGGTGAATTTAATTTTATGTGGATGTAGTTCACTTAACAGTTTTTATGTATTTGAGTGTCTACCTATGTGTATTGTATATGTACCATGTACATGCGGTACCCACGAAGGCCAGAGGGAATAAGATCCCCTGGAACTCGAGTAACAGGTGTTTGGGACTTACCATGTGGGTGCTGGGAACCAAACCTGATCCTCTGCAAGACCAGCTAGTGCTCTTAACCACCACTGACTGACTGAGCCATCTTTGTAGCCCCAGCTTTAACATGGTTTTTAATAAGGATTGTTTGGCTTCTTTCTTTTCAGTGTACAATGCGTCTTATTTCTTTCCTTAGTGCAGTGTGGAGGAAAGCCAGCAGGATATTGAGCGTGGGCAATGCAGAGACCAACCTGTCCTTTGCTGATTTTAATTGGGAAGCAGTCGGCTCTTCATCTTCAGGATGTGATGGTAGATATAGGATTTCACAGAGAGCGCTTGTCCTTATCCTCTGAGGCAGTCTCCAACAGTCAGCTGGATTCTATCACTGCTGAGTTGTTGGTCAATATCTTGTCATTTTTTTATGCTAACATGAGTTGTGGTTTCTAAAAAATGAGCTGTGCATCTCTGGGAATCATGATGTATTCTCTCTATATAGGACTGGTTTGAATTTGTTTCTGTGGCACGCGGTCTGCAATTGTCTTCTTTTATTATGTTTGTATGTTAGGGTTATGTAGCATTTAATACAAAAAGTTGCAAAGTCTTCCTTCTTTGCACTGTGTAAGAGCAAAGGGCTGAGGGGCTGAATAGGTGAAAAACCCTTATTGAACAAGCGGAAAGACTTGAGTTTGAATTCCCAGAGCCCACATGGAGCTGGACAGGGTAGTGCATGGCTGCAATCTCATTGCTCCTGTGATGCGATGGAAAGGGGAGACAGGAGAGGCTAGTCTGGCCTTCTCATCCTGTCTCAAGGTGGAAGGTGCCCTCTGACCTCATACACATATAGACTGGAAGGAAAAAATATATAAGATTTGTGTAATTCCACCATTAAATACCTCCTGGATTTGTCATTGAAATGGGCTGGAAACATAGGAAATGTTTCATGCATCTTAATTTTTTCCTCTCATATCAGGATAGTCTCTTTTTTCTGTCTCATCTGTGCATACTTGGGTAGTTTGTGTTTTCAAGGAATCTATACATGTCATCAAAGTTACTGAATTTCCCAGCAGAAAGTTAGTTGTTCATAATATGTGGTGAGGGGTGTGTGTGTGTGTGTGTGTGTGTGTGTGTGTGTGTGTGTGTGTATGTGTGTGTATACTCGTTTTTTTATTTTTTAAACAGGCTCTTGTATAGACCAAGCTAGTCTCAAAAAAGAGATTTGAATGTCTCTGCCTCTCAAGTGCTGGGATCAAAGATGTGCGCCACCATGCCAGTTTCCATGTGTTCCTTATTGTCTCTGAGCCCTGTATAGATTCCTTTCAGCCTGAGTATTTTAAATTGCTGTGATTGCTTAGGAGTTATGGTTTCTTCAGTTCTTTGCCAAGAACAAACATTTTTACCTTGTTGATTTTTCTCTGCCTCTGTTTTTGCGATCTCCATTCTTAACCCTGCTCAGTCTCTGCTCACAGGCCAGTGTCAACTGTTTTCTTTTACAACTTCTTTGTGCAGAGCATTTCCTCTGATTCGGGCTTACTTGTGATTTTCATTTAGTTAGAAGAGAGCTGAGTCTCTTGAGAAACATTCACCATGATGGGGGCAGGTGTGCTCTGGTCTTGGGTGGAGGTGGTTGATAATTTTAGTCCAACCCTTTACAGTCTTTTATTTTTCTGACACAAATATGATGTGGACTTGCTTCTCTGCCAGTGGTATTTTCTGCTTGTGCTTCATGTATCCTGAAGCTCTGTTAATAGACAGGTACTGTCCATAATTGTTGTACCTTTTAGTTTTTAAAATATGTTAAAATTACATTTATAAATTGCTTCTGGGTGCGCGTGTGCATTACACACTCACGTATGCACACACACACACATACACACACACGTTAACTTTTGGAAGTTGGATCTCTCCCTTCACTATGTGGGACCCAGGAATAGAACTCAGGTTGTCAGATGGTGCAGCAAGCACCTTTACCCACTGGCTTGCCATCTCTCTGGCCCTAAATGTGTGTTTGGTTTGTTTTTTTATGTTTCTTTCTTTTTTTTTTTTTTTTGAAACAGAATTTTACTGTGTCATCTTGGCTGGCCTGAAGCTCTCTGTATAGATCAGGCTTGTCTGGAAGTAGCAGAGATCCACCTGCCCATGACTGAGTGCTGGGATTAAAGACGTGTGGGCCAGCACACCACAAACTGACTCTTTATAATTAGGAGCTGTCTCCCTTTATATTTGATAATTCTTACTTATAAGCGACTTACACTGGGCATGGTGGCTGACACTTGTAATCTTAGCACAGGGGGTGGGGCAGGGGAGCAAAAGGATCACTCCCACCTGCTCTGTTGACCAGGTTGGCTAGGAACTCACAGAGATTCACCTGCCTTTGCCTCCTGAGTGCTGGGATTAAAGACATGCACCACCACCGCCCAACCCCTCTTCTTAGTTTTTGTATTGCTTTTTTGTTATGACTACAATGTGCCATGTTTAATTTTCTTGGGATTCAATGTCTTTGGACTTGAGTCTTGGTCTTTTGTGGGACAATACTGGCCTTGGTTTCTCAAAGCCTCTTTCTCTCTCCTTTTTAGAATCGCTGCTCTACATATACTAGGTCATGTTTTTCAATTGGGGTAATTTTTCTTGTGTGTATGAATGTGTGTGTGTGTGTGTGTGTGTGATGAATGTGAGTGTGTACGTGTGTGTCCTTGTGTGTGCATGTGCAAGCCAGAGGTCCGCCTTGTGTGTCATTGTTTGTGTGTTGTCCTTGTTTCAGAGTCAGGATCTGTTACTTGGACCTGAAGCTTACAGATTGGACTGGGCTGGGTGGCCTGTGAGCTCCCAGAATGCAGCTGTCTTTGCTTCTCCAGCTCAGTTCCTCATGCTCTGGCAAGCACTTCACTGATGGCCGTCTTGCTGGCCCCTTGAAGATTACTTTTGGTCTGTTGGAACCATAAGTAAAGTTGCATCTGTGCTTGTGGACAGTCCCTTGATCTCGCTCACTCATTGGCTTCCTTTCCTTGAGGTTTTGTCACAGCACAGGGTCTCCCTTACGTTGTACTCCATTGCATGCCCATGCTGTCATTTTGGTCCATTTGTGGGATGCAGTGTACAGTGTGCTGAGGGAATCAATCCTGTTGCTATCTTTTCTGGCCCAGAAATTTCCACCTCTACTGATCTCCTGGGCTGTGGTTTGAAAACTGTTCCAGGGCAAGGATGCCCAAATGAATGAGGAGCCCATTCCCATCCCTCATCACCTTAATCCCCAAATAGCTGCCTCCTGTTTTCTGTGCACATTTTAAGGCAAGAGGCTAAGTCCAAAGCCAAATGCATCATGGGAGAGATGTAATCTGAGTTACAGCCTGGTGCCCTGGGAGCGGGGGTGCTGGTGCCTGGTGAAGGAAGAACCCTTTGCTGGTGCTCATTCTCCTGTAACAAATGCTGGGGGAGAATGATGTCTTAGGAGTCTGTCATCCAACCTGCTGAACAGTGTGCCTAGGATATGTTACCATCAGATGAGATCCTGTCAATGTGCAGTAACAAGTATGTTTCTGCACAAAAGCCACAGGCCCACTGCACTGAGCGTCTGTCAGTGCTGAGAGTCTTCCCAGGTTTTTTGCTTTGTCTCACTGAAGATTGATAAGTGGGTGTGTCAGTCTGCTTGCTAGCTTCTTGTGACAGAAACTTAGGGGGTCTCAGTGCTGTAGAGTGCACCCTCCAGACTGGAATGACCCGTGGGAAAAGGCACTTTTGTTGTTTGGGCTTTGTGGTTCCTGTAAAGCTCTTGCCATGCCATACATAGCATTCAGGAAACCCCTTCCGAAAGGAGGTGTGACTCGGGCTTGCTTCAGGAACTGGCATGTGGCTGGCAGTGGTCACGTGATCTGTCACCATCATGTGTGTAAGAAGCTGAGGTTGCCATGGTTAGAAACTGCGTCAGCTCAGTTGCTCAGCAACTGAGGAGGCTGGGAACTACAGACTGAGGCCAGCCAGGGCTTGCAAATTATTGTGAGAGCTTCTGGCTGGTTAAACATGCAAACCTTTAATGTTCTTTATTTTACTGTTAATTGTGGTGTGCCTTAAATGGGTCCAGTCTCAAGATTATGATGGTCAAAGTGGTGTAATGTTGGAAATAGTATTGTACCCAATTGTGGGATCTCCCCTCTTGAAGCAAGCCAGTATTTTGTGCTTTCGGTGGTGACACTGTGTCCCCTAGGATCCCACTCTCATCCCTCGTGGAGAAGAGCACAGCAGGACAGCTTGGCAGTAGACTCAGTAGGAAGGCAGCTGGGTGCTGGGGACAGATTTCATGCTGTCCCCACCCTGCCCCTGCTCCCATCCCCTGCCCATTGTTCCATGCATAGCAATCTGTGTGAAAGCCAACATGGGCCCAACCTTAAGGCTGTGACACCATGCATGGTGACTCCTGTTGTGCCTCACTCTTCACAGGGCCATATGCCTCTCCCTCAAGCTCAGTCCTGCCTACTCTAGTAACTAGAGTCCTATACAGCCAGCCCTCAGGAATAGCTAGGCCTCATGTTGCTTGAGGACAAGGCTAGACTAGCCCAAAATACAGTTAGTGCGGGGGGAAGTGTACACCAGCTCATCCATGTCCCTTTCTTCCTGGCCATGACTTAAGCCTCTCCTGTGATAGAGACTACTTTAGAGGTTTTAGAAGACAGCCAACACACACACACACACACACACACACACACACACACACACACACACACACACTACATATATTAGAGTAAAAATGTTACATACCCCCTGGCCTAGTTGTAGTTTTAAGGGATTATCTCAAAGGGATAGAATGCCAACCCTTAAGAGACAACAGGGAGCGTGTGTTCAGCGACTCACCTGCTGTTATGGCTTGTTGATAATCTACATTTATAAGTGGTGTGCTTTCATTGTACATAGTAACAAGAACATATTTCTTAAGGTATATAGTAGGACAACATCAGGCCCCAGATAGCTACCCGTGAAAACACAGTGAACACGGGAGGCTATGGCAGGAAGATTAGTGCATTTCCCAGCCCCCACATCAAGTAACAACAGCCACCTGTAGCTCCAGCTCCAGGGAATCCTTTGGCTTCCATGGTACTGCACCTGCATGCACACACCCACACACAATGCATGCAATTAAAAATAAAACAAAACCTTTTTTTTTTCAAAAAACAAGATAAAATACAACAATTTAAAAAATTAACAGGTCTGTGTTTGTGTAAAAGCTTGGATTGTTCATACACTCGTGGGAAGGCTGGGCTAGGTAGCAGTCTGAGCAGACCTTTAGCCGTTTGTCACAGTGAGGATGCAGTAACATAAAACCAGCATAACTAGAAATTCACTGAAGTATTCATTTTTGTTTGTTTGTTTTTGTTTTGTAAAAAAAAACTTTCAGAACTGTAGCAAAAGTTAACAGCCAGCAAGGGTATTGCACAGCAGTTCCTAGGATTTAGGAAGTAGGATGCAGGAGAGAGAGGCCTTAGTGGCCTCTTAGACTGCCCCTTGCTCTTTGTGGCTCTGTGCCTCCTTGTCCCTTCATATAAAACATCAATGGCAGTGTGGTCTGTAGGTTCTCAAGAGATGGAGTGAGTTGTTCCCCATCAGCAAGGATAAGGCCAAGTGGCTTGCTGCTGTTATCCTTGTGTTTAGCATGTGGGCTACTCTTGGGCAGAGTGCACAAGTGTTCTCATGGGCTCACTTCAACAGCTTGGTGGGGTCAGGAACCTCGTGTGTGCTTGGTGTTCAGTGCAGGGCTTCCTCCTAGATGTCTCTGTAGCTACTCTACTTGACTTGGGGAAGGGTGGGTGAGGGGTTTGTACTCAATGCCAGTGACAGCTATAACTGTGGTGCCCTGTTGTGTGTCTGAAAATGTGGTCTGTGGACTATGGGAGACACTCAGCCTCACAAGATGTATGGGTGTCTAGTCTACAACTTTGGGACAGAAATCCCAATGGCTACCCTTTGGTGCACCTGGCACTCTGAGGTCACAGTAACATCCACCCTCTGTCCTGTGGAACTCATGAGGACATTCTGTCACATTTGTGTGACCAGGAAAATGAGATAAGCCCACTTCAGGCTCTTGACTGATTTTCCCCCAACCCCTCACCCCTACCTCCCAGGATGGAAAGCCACACAACAGTCAGAAACCCAAGTCTCCTAAAATGGCTTCAAAGCTAGTTTGTATCAGCAGACGCCAGCCCCCCTGCCACATCCTGGACTTACTGACATTTTACTGAATTCTCTTTCTCAGGGAAATAGTGGAACACATGGTTCAGCACTTCAAGACCCAGATCTTCGGGGACCGGAAGCCAGTGTTTGATGGAAGGAAGAACTTGTACACCGCCATGCCCCTTCCAATCGGCAGGGACAAGGTGAGGCTGGAAGGGATGGGGCCCAGGGCAACCAGTGCTGTGAGACTCATTCGTGTTCCAAGGTTACTTATTTCTCTGATATATAAAATCACCTCATATGGGAGGCAAGGGCAGCTGCTGGGTGGGGTCTTCATCATGAGGTGTGTGGTGTGCTGAGGTTTGCTGTGAGGCTGGTTAAATGCAAACACATTCCCTAGTGCAACCCACAGGCCACCAGACACAGCCCCTGTTCCCGCACGCACATGTGTGCGTGTGTGTGTGTGTGTGTGTGTGTGTGTGTGTGTGTGTGTACATAATAAAGCGGATGTGTTGCAGCAGCCTCCTCTGCAATGAGGAGGAGGGGGAAGAGGGGGATGAGTCAAGCTGGTGAGGTGGCCATAGAAATACCTTCCCTTATTATTTTTATCTTTATTTTGGTTTTATTTAAAAGTAATAAAGCTTCTACCCAGACTTTGACACATCTGACAATGAAGGAACTGGCACATTTTCTGCAGACTTGAAAATGCTGTGTTGCTAAGTGACCGAGTTCCTTGCCTCTTCTGTGCTTGTCTGTATCCCCAGTGGGCCAGGCAGTCTCAGTACCTGGTGGCTCTGCTCCATGTCATCGTGCTGAAAGGAATGTACTATGTTAGGGCAGGGAGAGGGCCAGAGACTACACAGCTCTGTGTTTCATGTTCTGATCTCACTTTCCCAGTCTCCAGTGGCACGTGGGTTGTCACTGCCACTCCATGGTAGGATGATGGGTGTAGGGTTCCGAGTTGGAGGGAATCCCAGGACTGGGTGTGAATGAGCCAAGCAAACTCTCCCTGGCAAATTAACAGACTGCGAATTGAAGATTTATTGATCTTAAGGTTTAGTGTTTAATTTGCACATTTGTTTTTGTTTAAAGCTCTATAAGAAAGAAAAGCATAAGGAGTTTATTCACAGTTTTCGTTGGTACAAATTTATAATTAGACACTAGGAGGAGCATGAGGAGAGCCCTCCTGAAGGAGGGATGGGGTGTCTCTGCTGCTCAGATGCAGACATACAATCACAGAAGTTAACAGCCCAGGCTGGGGTGAAAATAGGTGTGGGTATGCCTTTCTTAATAATGGGACAGGACAGAAGTGGGATAGGCAGCCCCACTTCTCCTATGTATAGTACATCTCAGATCTCAGACGGAATGCAGACTTTCATCATGGGTCTGGGGGTTCTGTGTGCTCCTCTGGTCCCACAGTGTAGTGCAAGTAGCAAGGTTTGAGGAGTTCCAGCCCATTGCCCAAGACATATGAGCACCGGGCAGGGGTAGTGGTGCATTATTGCCTGTTTGCATTAGCCTGCACCTAGAGCATCTGGAGTCTCAGAAAGTTTGGGAACTTTCCAGCTAGCACAGGGGTTTCCCTTCTGTCTGAGCCAGTGAAAACTAGTTTCCCTTTCCTTTCCTACCAGCAAAGTTTTATCTTTGTGGCTTCTTTCTTTCTTTCTTTCTTTCTTTCTTTCTTTCTTTCTTTCTCTCTTTTTTTTTGCCATCTATAGTAAGAAAGGACTCTCCTTGAGTCCATTAGCTTAGCATCCACCCAGTGGCTCAATGGGGCTATAATACTTGATGTGGGTACATGCCGGTATCCATATCACATCACCTGCCCAACGAGCAAGTGGTCCTCTCCAGAACAATTCTCATTTCTCCATTGGTGTTCACCTCACTGCAGCCCATGTGGAAAGAGAACAGCTCCTGAGGGCTGAGAATACTTGTGTTCACCAAGCCCATGGCCTTACGTTGAGCTGGGACAGAACTATTACATACCAGTTGCTCTAAATTTGGGAATGAAGTCTCTTTTTACCTTGGCATTGTGTTGAGCCAATGCCTTCTTTTGCCAGCTTCCTACAGGTTTGTGATTCTGAGTTGCTGCCTCCTGGGCCAGAAAGAGTTGAGGGTCCCCTTCCTAGATGGAAGTTACAGCTGAAATCCGTCTCATGGATGGGAGACCGTGCCTGTGGCTGCTAAGCTGACCTGAAAGTGTCTTGTAGCCAGGAGGCTCTGGGGAGGGGAGGCACAGGAGACACCTCCAGACACTTGGGACATGCTGCTGAGAACTCAGATAAGCCTACATACATCCACCCTTGTGTCCCTGTCTAGTCACTTGCCAGGGTGCTTCTGTGCCCCCAAACACTTCACACATGCACCAGGGAAACTGGTTTTGGTACAGGTGTTTAGAGGACCACTGTTCTAGTTGGTTTTCTGTTACTGACCACGAAAACTTGGAGGGGAAAGGGTTTACTTGGCTCACATGTCCTGATCATAATCTATCACCAAGAAAGGCAGGGGAGGAATGCAGAGCAGGAACAGAGGCACAGGCTGAAGCAGAGACCACTGAAAAATCATGCTTAGCAGCTTGCTCCCCCCATGGCTTGCTCAACTTACTTTCTTATCCAACCCAAGACTACCTGCTTAATTGTGGCACAGGTCACAATGCGCTGAACCCTCCATGTCAGTCATTAATCAAGAAAATCTCCCTACTAATCACAGCTGATTCTTTGGCCCCAGCTGACCAGCATCAATTGTTTCAATAAAGCATAAAAGATTTCCCCTTGAAACTTCACAAGCCAGTCTTCCCTTGTCCTCACTACTCTCAACATTCTGCCAGCCTCCCATAGCAGTAGCTCATTAGGCTCTGAGCATTTCTCCAACCAAAGTTCCAAATGCTTCCAACAACCTCCAGCAAGAACAACATAGTCAGGTTTACCACAGCAATACCCCACTTCTGACACCAATTTCTTTTTTCTTTTTCCTTTTGTTTTTTTTGAGACAATGTAGCCCTGGCTCTCCTGGAACTTGCTCTCTAATTAGGGCTGTCCTCGAACTCCTCCCAAGTGCTGGGATTAAAGGCATGCACCACCACTGCCCAGCCTGACACCCAGTTTCTATTCTTGTTCAATTTCTGTTCCTGGGATAAAAACAAAAGCAACTTTGGGGGGTGAGGTGGATTTATTTAACTTAATGGTCAAACATTATTGAGAGAAGCCAAGGCAGGAGCTTGGTACTGAAGCAGGTACTGAAGCAGGTGCCATGAAAGAACATGAGTCACTGGCTTGCTCAGCTTGACTTTCTTTTTTTTTTTTTTTTTTTTTTTTTTTTTTTTTTTTTTAAATACAGCCCAGGATTGCATGCCCAGGGGCAGCTCCACTCAAAGTGCACTGGGCCCTTCTACATCTATTGTTAATTAAGAAAATGCTCACAGGCCAATCTGATAAAGGCAATTCCTTAATTGTTCGTTATTCCCTGGTGATTCTAGTTGTGTCAAGTTGATCAAAACCAACCAACCAAACAAACAAACAAAAACCCCACCTCTCCAGCACAGGCTTTCCCAGAGAACCTTTAGGCAGCAGCTCCCTGGGCCGCTGAAACAGGATATGACCTGCACGTCCCCATCAGGAAGGGATACATGGCACCAAGCCCTGCAGCTGTCCCTCCAGCCTGGCTAGCACAGTGGTTGTGGCACCAGACACTGCTGGTGCTGTCACTCCATCTCTGGGGATGAGGGTAGGTGGCCCTGCAGCTGACAGGGAAACCTTGAGGACACAGCTGCTTCTGTGTGTTCACAACCTCCCCAAACCCTGTTTCTTTGTGTCAGGGTGCAGCTTTCTCCTCCCTTTGTTTCTTAGTGGTGTGCTGTGCCAAAATGCACTTATTTTTGTTCTCAATTTGATTTCATCTTGCAAGGATGTCCAAACAAGTGCTGCATACCTCAGTATCAGTGTCCTCAGAGGTTGAGTTCGTAGCTGGCTCACCGTCTTCCCTACCTAGGTTGGTACCATGTGATGCACCAGCCATACTTGGGTTCTGGTCACACATCTGGATTGTATCTCCCAGTGAGTAGTGACAGTAGGCCAGCCCAAAGCCAGTCCCCTCTCTGCCCTTTCCTGGCCCCAAGGCCTTGGGCTGTTTGCCAGCTCAGTGACTGGTGAAACATATGAGATGAGGCAAACCAGTCTCCTTGCTGAAAGTGTTGGGCACTAAAGGGTAAAAGCATTCCAAGAACACGGACGTGTCAACAACAGATAACAAAGCCACTTTGATCATCACCTGAGTCATGATGCACTGTTGTACATATGGATCGCTATGCTGATCCCACAGTGGGCATTGTGTTACAGGAGAAAAGTGGGCATGTTTGGGGAGTCCTGAGAGTCCCATGTGCTGAGTATTAACCTGCATGCATTTTGATCACTGTCCAGTATGCTAGCCACTGGTCACATAGCTGCGTGACTGCACATTTGTTAAAAGTAAATACAGTTGAGGCTTGGGGAGCAGCTCAGTAGGTAAAGTGCATGTCATAAAAGCAGACGGGCCTGAGTTCTGTCCTCAGCACCAGGTGCAGTGGACGGGGTCTGGCAAACCCCTGGGGCTCACTGCCTGGCCAGCCAAGCCCCAGGTTTAAAGAGATAGAAGATATAAAGTGGGAAGCAGCTGAGGGAGACACCTGTGTGGACCTCTAGCTTCCTCCACATATGCACACTACTGCACAAAATAAAGTTAAAATTTTAATTTCTTGTGCTTTTGGGGGAGAAAATGACCTTTGTGCTTTGGTTTGGCAGGTGGAACTAGAGGTCACGCTGCCAGGAGAAGGCAAAGATCGTATCTTCAAGGTATCCATCAAGTGGGTGTCGTGCGTGAGCTTGCAGGCGTTACACGATGCACTTTCGGGGCGGCTCTCCAGCGTCCCCTTTGAGACGATCCAGGCCCTGGACGTTGTCATGAGGCACTTGCCATCCATGAGGTGAGGGCATGTCGTGGGTGGGGAGAAAGGTTCAGCAAGATTGGGATCTTGAGCAAGGAAGGGAGGGGGAGGAGAGCATAGTGTGAGAGTCCTGACAGGGACCTTGCCTGAGGGCAGCAGGTTCACCTCCTGGCTTTGAGCTCACACAGCCCCACGCAGGGTCAAGAGCAGTGAACACCCACTTTGTGCTTGATTGAATACCCAGCATCAGATTATCAGCCTGTATCATTAGAGGCTCCATCTTTGCCACACCTAGCAGGGGGCGGGAGTCATTTCTGTGGTTCATCATTTTCCCAGTTGCCTGACAGAACATATGGGATCAAGGCCAGGAAGCCACATTCAAACTTGGTTCTCATACAAAGCACACGGTGGGACGTTAGGAATGATGGAAATGGAGCTGGGAGGTCAGAAGTAAGCAGCAGAAAGAAAGCTCAGTGGTTAGACCCGGGACTAACCCTCTATGCTCTGGATAAAACTGGGTGTTCCTTTGGCTCCCTGTCTACACATTAGGCATAGAAGAGACTACATCCCAGGGCCAGCTGTCACTCTTGGCAAAGCCCTGGCCTGCCTGCCATTGCTAAGAACTGTTGATGGAGGGGGGAGGCAGGTAGGCACAGAAATAGCCTGGAATGATGATTAACAAAATCTTGTCTATGGCTTAAAAACAAACCAGTATTCATTTTATTGTGTGCAGGCATGCCACCAGTGTGTGTGTATGTCAGAGGACAGCTTGGTAGGCATCAGTTCCCTTTTTTCACCATGTGGATCCCGGGGATGGAACTCAGGTCATCAGTCTTGGCAACAAACACCCTTACCCTCTGAGCCATCTCACAGGCCACGTTGTCTATACTTTTAATTGAGCATCAGGAATTCCTATGGTTCCTTTCTTTTGAATTCCTTTGGATTGTTTACACTGATTTTTACAGTCAGAAGACAGAACACCATTAACAAGCACAGGCAGAAAGTGAGACGGGAGAGGGGCACACTCCATACTTTCATTCATGAACAGTGCTAGCTCTACTGCAGCCCAACACCGAGTCTTCCTTTGGCATCCTGCGTGGTGGCACATCTCAAGTGCCCAGTAGTCTGTAGGTGATGCACTAGAGAGTGTCCATAGCATGTGGGTTGGTTCTAGCTCGGGTCTGTGTGCATAACTGACATGCAGGCCTTGTGGATCCTTATACTACTGAGCGAAGGCTCCAGAAGCAGTGAGCTGTCCACAGCCTCTTTCCTGCCTGAGCTGTGGTGAACAGGGAACAGGTGCCAGCTTCTATGGCTCCATGGTGGTCCTCAGCCACACAGAAAAGTGGCAGTTTGGCTACTAGAGCTGGCTTGCTCCAGCTGCCTCTGCCTGCTGCTCCTGCCTCCGTAGCACAGCCCTGGACTAGGAAGACTTGAAAGGGTATGCCCAGCTATGTATAGTGTAAGATGAAAATAGAGTGAGGCAAGGGAAGGGAATCGCCAGATAGAGCCTGCATTCTGCATGAGTTAAGCCACAGCTGTCGGCAGAGCCTGTTCCCAGATTAACTCTTGTCCTTTTGAGAAAGTCATAGGAAGGTACCTTCAAAGTGTGGAACAGTGAGGCTGAGCTAGAATCATAGTGGGTCTTGTCTCACACTGAACCTTGAGAGAGGTCCCCTCACACCTCCATCAGCTACTGCTTACGCTGTGTGGATGCAGCCTACAACTCCATATGATGAGCATGACTTCACAGGAAAAAACCTAGAATGGTCTCTGAGTGTCAGTGTGCCTGCTGGGATGACAGGAGGAGAGCAT